>NW_006209766.1:1081304-1083122 GCF_000334495.1 Tupaia belangeri chinensis | reverse complement strand
GTAGGGAAAATTCATTTTATAAGTTGTAGTGATGCATAGTGATTGAATGTATAAAATAAATTTAAAAAGAAGTAGAGAAAGAAAGATCTCAGCCAGGCATTGTATGAATAGGACAGACTGGATGGTTCACAAATGCGTGTTTAACATGATTTTGTCTTTGCCAAATGACACGTGTTTAATAGAACACAAACCCATAGACAGTAAGCAATTGATTGTTATTGTCAAAAAGTTGTGAAGTGCTGGGGCCAGCAGGTGGCTTGGTAGTTAAGGTGCTGGACGCCCACATGACTGACTGTGGTTCGAGTCCCAGACTCAGCAGCTAAAATCCTGAGAGAAGAATAGAGGAGAAAGGATTGCGGCATGGCCATTCCCCTCTGAGGGATGATTTCCCCCCTCTGTGGAAAGTGCACTTGCCCTATGACAAAAACCTGAAAAAAAAAAAAAAAAAAGAAACTTATGAAGTGATAACCGAGTTGTGGTATATCTTGAGCCCCACTTTAGGAGAAAAGTCTCATGTAAGTTTACACAAACCAAGTGACCTGACTTCACATCAAAGTCCCTTTCCTGTGGAAGCTCACCCTCCCCTCCATTAGCCTGAAAGTCAGAGCGGGCCAAGAGGAAGCTTGCTGAAGTTATCTTCATGTCTCCCCCACTACACAACCCCATCCCAATGGACTCCCAGTCATGTGGGAGTCCAGCACCTTAACTACCAAGCCACCTGCTGGCCCCAGCACTTCACAACTTTTTGACAGCAACAACCAATTGCTTACTGTCTGTGGGTTTGTGTCCCATTAAATAGGAACCATGTACTTACCAGCAGGCGGAACACAAGTAGTTGGGTCGAAGTAGATTGTGTGAGCCGTTGAGGTAGGTTGTGTGAACCAGATGCCACGAAGCCATCTAACAGTAAAACCGGAGCTTATACTGGAGTTTTGTGAATCTTTCCCCCTCTTCCAAAATAAAGTACACCAAGTCTGTTCAGGACATTGGCCCTGACAAACTTTCTTTAATCAAGTGTACATTTTTTCCCCCCGGATGATAGAGGACAAATGTAATTAGCTCATATTAGACTTTTGACATCCTCCAGATTCTATAAACTCAGAAATCCTGCCTATAACTTGAATCAATATACTCCTACCTACATGTAGATGAAGTGATCTTTCCCTGGGAAACAAAAGGAAAACTCCAATAACTCCAATTTAAATTATCTTTTTCTAAAAGTTTATGTATTTATTTCTCCCCAAAGACGAGAGAGAGAAAAATACTCCCAACAAAGTCCTTGTACTGCAATCCTCCCCTTAGTCTCAGCCAGCCAGGCTCGTGGGCACACATGTGCACATCCGGCATCTTTAGAGACCCCAGAAAGGACCTATGAGAGCACACTTTAAGAACTACTGTATGGGGACCAGCAGTTAGCGTAATGGCTTTGTCGCTGGACTCCTACGTAGTTGACCGCGGTTTGTGTCCCGGACCCGGTGGCTTAAACTCACGCCGGGCGCGTGTGCGTGTGTGCCCAAGATCCTGAGAGGAGAATGGAGGAGAAGGGATTGCAGCATGGCCATCCCCCCAGGGGGTGATTTCTCGCTTTCTGTCTCTCTGTCTCTCTCTGTCTGTTTGGCGAACGCACACGCCCTATAGCAAAAAACCTCTCAAAAAAAAAAGAAAAAAAAGAAAGAACTACTGTATGGACCAGCAGTTGGCGCAATGGCTATGTCGCTGGATTCCCATGTAGTTGACTGCAGTTTGAGTCCCAGACCCAGTGGCATAAAACTCACTCCGGGTGCATGTGTGTGTGTGCCCAAGATCCCGAGAGGAGAA
>NW_006209766.1:1075148-1081213 GCF_000334495.1 Tupaia belangeri chinensis | reverse complement strand
TGAGTGCACGCGCCCTATAGCAAAAACCTCTCAAAAAAAAAAAAAAAAGAAGAAGAATAAAGAAAGAACTACTGCACAAGATTCACATAGTTTAAAGCCATTTGTTTTTTTTAAATATATATATATGTTTTCTTTATTTAAAGGGAAGAAGGAAGGAAGGGAGGGAGGGACCAACTGAGGAATTCCTAAATGTCTCTCTTTGCAATACTGCATTTGAAAAAATATTTAATTTTTTTTTTACAATTAAAATCTTCGCTATTGGACACATGCACTAACCAGAGGCAGCAGAAAGAGAAAGAGAGAGAGAGGAAAAGTGAAAAAGCAAGCTGCCAGGTCCAGGACTCAAACCACAGTCAGCTATGTGGGGATCCAGTGCCTTAACCACCATGCTACCTGCTGGCCTCACTCATACTTTTTCTAATTGTCAGAAAGCATGTGCATTCACCAGAGACAGAGGGAGAGGGAGGAGAAGGCACTTGCCACTGGGGTGTGGTCATGTCTCGCTCCACTTTTCTTTCCTTCTGGGCATGCACACAAACCCAAAGTATCTTCCACACAGCTAGGGTGAGGACTTGAACCCAGGCCAGTTATGTGCAATCTGGCTCACTCAACTAATAGGCCAGGGAGCTGGCCCCAAATAAACTTATACTTTAATTTCATTTTTCATGAAATTTTTGAAGTTCCCCTGTATAATTTCTAAGTCAATACAGGAATAAATGAAATGAGAAATGAAAAATAAATCCCAAGGGAGGGCAAAAGGGGGAGAAAAAAGTATTAAAAGATGAGGCTAATAAAGAGCCCAAAATAAGAAGGATGTCTCATTTTGTACAGAAATAACTATGTTCACTTTGCGATATTTATGATAATTTATTTGACCTGTATACTTATTTGGTCAGATTAAGGCCATGTGAAAGACCTGACTTTGATTCCTGGCCCACCCTAAAAGGAGGCACAGTGCCATGCACCTGTAGTCCCAGCTACTCCCAGGCTGAGGCAAGAGAATCACAGCGTAGTGAGACCCTGTCTGGGGGATTAAAACAAACACACAAACAAGAAAACAACATTGAAAACTTACGGGTACAGAAAGGTTGAAAGTAAAAGGTCAAAGATGTACCAGGCAAATAACCAAAAATATGTTGAGGTGGCTATATTAACATCAGGAAAAAAATCAATTTTAGGACAAAAGGAATGATAAAAAGTTTGATTCACCAGGAAGACAGAACTACAAGGGCAAATAGAGGCCCCCTGGGGGGTGACCGCGCCCTGTAGCAAAAACCTCCAAAAAAAAAAAAAAAAAAGAAGAAGAATAAAGAAAGAACTACTGCACAAGATTCACATAGTTTAAAGCCATTTGTTTTTTTTAAATATATATATATGTTTTCTTTATTTAAAGGGAAGAAGGAAGGAAGGGAGGGAGGGACCAACTGAGGAATTCCTAAATGTCTCTCTTTGCAATACTGCATTTGAAAAAATATTTAATTTTTTTTTTACAATTAAAAACTTCGCTATTGGACACATGCACTAACCAGAGGCAGCAGAAAGAGAAAGAGAGAGAGAGGAAAAGTGAAAAAGCAAGCTGCCAGGTCCAGGACTCAAACCACAGTCAGCTATGTGGGGATCCAGTGCCTTAACCACCATGCTACCTGCTGGCCTCACTCATACTTTTTCTAATTGTCAGAAAGCATGTGCATTCACCAGAGACAGAGGGAGAGGGAGGAGAAGGCACTTGCCACTGGGGTGTGGTCATGTCTCGCTCCACTTTTCTTTCCTTCTGGGCATGCACACAAACCCAAAGTATCTTCCACACAGCTAGGGTGAGGACTTGAACCCAGGCCAGTTATGTGCAATCTGGCTCACTCAACTAATAGGCCAGGGAGCTGGCCCCAAATAAACTTATACTTTAATTTCATTTTTCATGAAATTTTTGAAGTTCCCCTGTATAATTTCTAAGTCAATACAGGAATAAATGAAATGAGAAATGAAAAATAAATCCCAAGGGAGGGCAAAAGGGGGAGAAAAAAGTATTAAAAGATGAGGCTAATAAAGAGCCCAAAATAAGAAGGATGTCTCATTTTGTACAGAAATAACTATGTTCACTTTGCGATATTTATGATAATTTATTTGACCTGTATACTTATTTGGTCAGATTAAGGCCATGTGAAAGACCTGACTTTGATTCCTGGCCCACCCTAAAAGGAGGCACAGTGCCATGCACCTGTAGTCCCAGCTACTCCCAGGCTGAGGCAAGAGAATCACAGCGTAGTGAGACCCTGTCTGGGGGATTAAAACAAACACACAAACAAGAAAACAACATTGAAAACTTACGGGTACAGAAAGGTTGAAAGTAAAAGGTCAAAGATGTACCAGGCAAATAACCAAAAATATGTTGAGGTGGCTATATTAACATCAGGAAAAAAATCAATTTTAGGACAAAAGGAATGATAAAAAGTTTGATTCACCAGGAAGACAGAACTACAAGGGCAAATAGAGGCCCCCTCATGAGGGTACACGCACCATAGCTTCCCATTAACTGATGGGCCAAATAGACAAAAAGGCATCTAAAGAGTCAAAAGACTTGAACATCACAAATTAACATGTTGATATGAGGCATGTGGAGAGAAGCCGGCACCTAACAATTGCAGAATCTATCTTCTTTTCATTAGAGCATTAGAAAATTGTTCACATTCCAGGCTAAAAAGCAGTTCTCAACACATTTCCAAAAAATGGATACCATTCAACCAATATTCTCCAACTACAGTGCAAATTTAGTTATAAATAACAAAAGGACGAAGAAAAAGTATGCTTAAAAATGAAACATTTCTGAAGTCAAGAGTCAAAGAAAAAATCCTATGAAAACTGAAGCCTATTTAGAACTCCAAATAATGGAAATCTTGCAAATTACAACTATGACCTCTCACGCAAGCTATTCTTAGAGGAGAATGGATAGCCTTCGATGCTTCCGTTAGCAAAGAAGAAAGGCTAAAATTAATGCGCATCCACCTTGAAAAAGTTCAAAACAACGGAAAAGACTCAGTAAACTAGAAGGATGGAAACACAAGAGAAGCTTAGAAATGAATGAAATAGGAAACAAAGAGAAAAGCCGTAAAGGACCTTGGTTCTCTGAAGACAGGTGCACAGATCTCTGGCAAGCTAGCTCTAGGAAGCAGAAGGAACAATTATAGCGGGACACCACTGCTCAAGACTAGCCTGACCTGAGTTGCTTTATACCAGCCTGGACTTGAACTGCGGCTGACTACATGGGAGTCCAGCGACATAGCCATTACACCAACTGCTAGTCCCACCAGCCTGGACTCTTCTCTCCAAGGCTGTTTCTTTTCTTTTTGCTTCCTGTACCCATGCCAGCAACTGCTTGGGCTGGGGTGCTGGTTCTCTGGGTTTGATTGTGGACATCTCTTGCTCAGCAGACATTCCCATACCGGGATGTCCAGTCCCAACAAGTGGAATGGAACCCCTCTTTTGAGGCAGGGCCAAGAACAGAAGGGAGAGCTCTGTAGTAGATAAATAAATGCGACCATTTTCTATTAGGTTGTCGGAAAATCGTGACGTATTTTTGCATAGAAAAACAGAAAAAAAAGTAGGTCGTGACTTTTTCTGACAATAAATTAGCTACTGAGTGGGGAACATAACAACATCCCACTATTCTGATCGTCCAGGATAAAAAGGCTTGTGTCTGAGGCAGTACCAGCCACGAGTAAGAAGATGTTGTAAATCCCCAGGAGCAAAAGGATGGTTGTCCAAGTTGAGTCACTCAGTGGATGAGTTGGGGTTCAGATGCCCGCTACTTTTTGTCTGTTAAGCTGGGCACAGGAGAACACGCCTTAGTTATGTTCCATCCTTCTTTTTGAGCCCCTGAGCCCCAACCCCCTACAGAAAACTGGCAGATCTACTCTTTTGTGGACCTGACATTGGCCATACCAAAGCTCCCCTTTCCTCTGTCTGCAGCCGGCTCTCCAGCTCTGCTCCTGCACCACCCTGACAGCGAGGCCCACCAGTCCCGCAGCCTTTGCAGCTCTCTGTGAAAGGCCTTGCGCACGGCGGAGGAGGAGAAATAGAAAATCAAGGGGTCAATGCAGGCATTGAGAGCGCTGAGCAACACAGCGCACGCCCTCCAACTTTGACTGCGTCTCTGGAAGTATCCCACCACGTGAGACACGTTGTAGGGCCCAAAACAGACCAGGAAGTTGAAGAGGGTCACAGCAGCCAGCGCCACGGCTCTCCAGCGCTTCTGGGTTCCAACGTGAGGCCGGGAGAGCATGATGCTCACGAAGCGCCAGTAGCAGAAGATGGTGACGGCCATGGGGATGAAGAAGAGGACCAGGCACAGCTCCAGCCGCACGGGCAGCACCACCCTCAGCTGCTCGTCCGTGAAGTCATCATAGCAGACAGGGGGGTCTTTGGCATGGCTCACGTTGTTGGTGGGTAAGTACTGGACAATGATCACGATGCTACAGTGTCCGAAGGACAAGATCCAGGAGACCAGAGCAGCAATCACTCCATACAGGGGCCGGCGGAAGAGCTTGTACTGCACAGGAAAAGCCACGCTGCGGTAGCGCTCGATGCTGATGCCCGCCAGCAGCCACGTGCTGCAGTAGATGCCGCTGTAGAAGCCATAGGCAGTGAGGGCACACACGACCTCTCCCAGGGGCCAGCGGAAATCATATGCAGCCTCCACTATCTTGAAGGGCACCAGCAGTAGCAGCAGCAGGTCCGCCAGGGTCAGGCTGAGCAGGAGGATGTGGATGGGCGCCGGCTGGGACTGGCGGACTCGCCCCACGAAAGCTCGCAGGGCCAGGAGGTTGGCAGGGAGACCAATGAGAAAAGATATGATGTAGATGAAGAGAATTCCCACGCTTCGGGGATGAAGGGCCATCCTTCCTGAAAGGATAAAACATGGAGTCAGAATCTCCATTCTCCTCCGGGAATCTTGGGCATGCATCCACACACCCCCGGCGTGAGTTCAAGCCACTGAGTCTGGGACTCAAACTGAGGTCTACTACATGGGAGTCCAGCGACATAGCCATTAAGCTAACTGCTGGTCCCTAGGCTTTTTTTCTTTATGACCAAGTAGTATTCCACTGTTACTTATACCACAGCGTGCCCCCCCCCCGGGCGTGATTTAAAGCCACTGAGTCTGGGACATGAACTGCGGTTGGCTACATGGGAGTCCAGCTAACTGCTGGTCCCTCTAACTGTGGATTTTTTTCAGGCCCAAACCAAGGTGAATCCATTCCTAGTCTCACTGCAGCATCTTGCTCTGCATTGTCAGGTGAGTTTCAGTAACTCTCTAAACTGAGCAGTGCTCTGCTTCCCGGGTGTAAAGGAGAAAGAAGGCTTCCCCACCAACTCACTTCCTCAGCACCCTCTCCGTCTTCGTTTCTACCCTACCAAAGAAGAAGGAAAACATCAGCCCCCTAAGAATGTCTGTGTTTCAGAGACTCCCACAGGAACAATTCTGAGGTGTCCAAGTCCCACTAGGACGTGCACTCCGTGAGGACAGTGACATCATCTGTCTTGTTCCCCATTGTGTCCCTCGTACCTAGACTCATGCCCGACACACAGTCGGTGCTTAACAAATATCTGTTGATAAATGAGTGGACACATGAGCGGATGGGAAGGAAGAAGCTGCTTCTTCACTAAGAGGAAGTAGGCCTGAGACTGCCCCTGAGTTTCTACTAATTCTGCTCAAGCCTGACCGACTTTTTACTCACCTTCTCTTGGCCTCTTTTCTTTTTCTCTCCTTTCCCTAAGTCACTGGGTGTGAACACAAGCTATTCACTTCTTCACTTCTGAAGACGGGAGTTGGGCTAAGGCTGAGAGAAAAGCAGATTAAACCCCAGGTGAGGGACCAGCAGTTAGCGTAGGCTATGTCGCTGGATTCCCACGTAGTCGACCATGGTTCACGTCCCGGACCCGGTGGCTTAAAACTCACGCTGGGCGCATGTGCGTGCATGCCCAAGATCCCGAGAGGAGAATGGAGGAGAAGGGATTGCGGCGTGACCATCCCCCCTGGGGGGTGATTTCTCGCTTTCTGTCTCTATGTCTCT
>NW_006209766.1:1070587-1074643 GCF_000334495.1 Tupaia belangeri chinensis | reverse complement strand
GGTAGCAGCAGCAGGTCCGCCAGGGTCAGGCTGAGCAGGAGGATGTGGATGGGCGCCGGCTGGGACTGGCGGACTCGCCCCACGAAAGCTCGCAGGGCCAGGAGGTTGGCAGGGAGACCAATGAGAAAAGATATGATGTAGATGAAGAGAATTCCCACGCTTCGGGGATGAAGGGCCATCCTTCCTGAAAGGATAAAACATGGAGTCAGAATCCTCTGACTGGGGATTTTTTTTTTTTTTTTTTGGAGAGGTTTTTGCTATAGGATGCGTGGGCTCGCCAGAAAGAGACCAAGAGATGGAAAGTGAGAAATCACCCCCCAGGGGGTATGGCCATGCCTCAATCCCTTCTCCTCCATTCTCCTCTCGGGATCTTGGGCACGCATGCACACACACCCGGCGTGAGTTCAAGCCACTGAGTCTGGGACATGAACTGCGGTTGGCTACATGGGAGTCCAGCTAACTGCTGGTCCCTCTAACTGTGGATTTTTTTCAGGCCCAAACCAAGGTGAATCCATTCCTAGTCTCACTGCAGCATCTTGCTCTGCATTGTCAGGTGAGTTTCAGTAACTCTCTAAACTGAGCAGTGCTCTGCTTCCCGGGTGTAAAGGAGAAAGAAGGCTTCCCCACCAACTCACTTCCTCAGCACCCTCTCCGTCTTCGTTTCTACCCTACCAAAGAAGAAGGAAAACATCAGCCCCCTAAGAATGTCTGTGTTTCAGAGACTCCCACAGGAACAATTCTGAGGTGTCCAAGTCCCACTAGGACGTGCACTCCGTGAGGACAGTGACATCATCTGTCTTGTTCCCCATTGTGTCCCTCGTACCTAGACTCATGCCCGACACACAGTCGGTGCTTAACAAATATCTGTTGATAAATGAGTGGACACATGAGCGGATGGGAAGGAAGAAGCTGCTTCTTCACTAAGAGGAAGTAGGCCTGAGACTGCCCCTGAGTTTCTACTAATTCTGCTCAAGCCTGACCGACTTTTTACTCACCTTCTCTTGGCCTCTTTTCTTTTTCTCTCCTTTCCCTAAGTCACTGGGTGTGAACACAAGCTATTCACTTCTTCACTTCTGAAGACGGGAGTTGGGCTAAGGCTGAGAGAAAAGCAGATTAAACCCCAGGTGAGGGACCAGCAGTTAGCGTAGGCTATGTCGCTGGATTCCCACGTAGTCGACCATGGTTCACGTCCCGGACCCGGTGGCTTAAAACTCACGCTGGGCGCATGTGCGTGCATGCCCAAGATCCCGAGAGGAGAATGGAGGAGAAGGGATTGCGGCGTGACCATCCCCCCTGGGGGGTGATTTCTCGCTTTCTGTCTCTCTGTCTCTCTCTGGCTGTCTGGCGAGCACATGCGCCCTATAGCGAAAACCTCTCAAAAAAAAAAAAAAAAAAAAAGACAACCAGGTGAGTCCCAGGTGCCCAGCCTCTCTATTCTATGTTGAGCCTTTCAAAGAAAACCTGTAGGTTTGAGTGGGATAACAGAAGGGACCCGAGCTGGGCTGGGCCATCGGAATTCCCATCCCTGCCATGCCTCACATCAGTTGTGTGACTGGAGAAATCACTCTCCGAACACCATCTTAATTCTCTTTGCTCCACCTGTGACTAATAATTCTGCCAGAACTGCCCTAATTCCCAGCATGGCAGCTGCAAATGCACCCTCTATCCCCCAGCACAGAACAAATATGTGTGGGCTTTATGTAAATGAAGAGTAACCTTAACTCTCCTCTAATTTATCATTAAAAAGTAGACATTTAAAATAAAACTACAAGGGACCAGCAGTTAGCATAATGGCTATGTCTCTGAACTCCCATGTAGTTGACCGGTTCGAGTCCTGGACCCGGTGGCTTAAAACTCATGCCAGGCGCGTGTGCGTGCGTGCCCAAGATCCCGAGAAGAGAATGGAGGAGAAGGGATTGCGGCGTGGCCATTTCCCCCGGGGGTGTGATTTCTTGCTTTCTGTCTCTCTGTTTTTCTGGCGAGTGCACATCCCATATAGCAAAAACCTCTCAAAAAAAAAAAAAAAACTACAATATTTTTCTGGTAATATATTATTATTATTATTATTTTGGAGAGGTTTTTGCTATAGGGCGCGTGCGCTCGCCAGCCAGACAGAGAGAGACATAGAGACAGAAAGCGAGAAATCACCCCCCAGAGGGGATGGTCACGCCGCAATCCCTTCTCCTTCTCCTCCATTCTCCTCTCGGGATCTTGGGCACGCATGCACACGCGCCCGGTGTGAGTTTTAAGTCACCGCGTCCAGGACGCGAACTGCGGTTGACTACGTGGGAGTCCAGCGACATAGCCATTACGCTAACTGCTGGTTCCCCTGGTAATATATTATTGCCCATCTATTGGGTGGTCGAGAAAGTTGTGAAGTATTTTTTCTATGCAAAAATGTGTCTTGACTGTTCCAGCAACTCATTAAGTATCTCATTCTGCATTTGAGAATCTTGGAAGTAGAAGGCAGATCGACAGGGAGATTCCCAGGCTCCTGGGGCTGAGATCTTCCCGCTCTCCCCTCCCACTGACTCTTGCCAGCACCCTCTCCACTGACTTGCCTTAGCCCTTTTCCAGTTTTATCATCTCTTTTCTTCCCTCCTTGCAGAGTAAACCCCATACTCTGCTCCTTTCTAAGTTTGTCTCATGCATTCCTTTATCCCATCCCAATAACCTTTTTCCTGAGCACAAGCGAAGGTGGGTCCTTTGCTTTTTCCTGGAGGCAGCGGGATGGCTTTTCCAATATGTGAGGTCTCAGAAACCGG
The DNA here is from genome assembly GCF_000334495.1 of Tupaia belangeri chinensis. Taxonomy (NCBI): domain Eukaryota; kingdom Metazoa; phylum Chordata; class Mammalia; order Scandentia; family Tupaiidae; genus Tupaia; species Tupaia belangeri. Next base: position 1,071,878 of record NW_006209766.1, on the reverse strand, counting down.
TGGAACCTTTCTGTAACTGGACCGCTTTTTCTCTTCCCATGACTTTTATACCTGCAAGAGTCATGTGGTCAAAAAGAGGAAGGTTGATAGTTGAGCTCTTTCCAAGCCAGCTTGATCCAAATTCTGTCCCCAACAAACTTATTTCTCCCATAATCCAAATTCCATCTGTTCTTTTGGGCCTCTTCCTCCTGCCTCCCAAGAGGCAGCGTTGTCTCCTTTCCAGGGGCAGTTATTCCAGCCACTTTGCACTTGTATCCCCTTCTTGTTCCCTCTGCTCTTTCTTCACCTGACCCTCCCCAACTTTTTTCTCAAGGCCCCTGACCTGGTCAGTTTCCTATTCTCTTTCCTGGAGGCTCCGGAGGAAACTGATTAGTGTCTTCAGCATTGCTTGACTTCCCCCGGCCCACTAGGTCACTTCTTACGGACGTTCTTAGCACAGACTCAGACCATCTTGAGTCCAGGTTGCTGCCAAGAGACCTGGGTTCTGGTCTTCCTCTCTGCTCACTCTCTGCCTGGGCTACCCTCTCATTTCACTGTTTCCTTGCCGCCTGTATAGAGTTTGCAGTGCTCCTTGTGGTGCTACAAGGCATACACCTAAAGATATGGACACTTGCAAGGATGTAGTGTCTCTCCTTGGGAATGTGTGTGTGTTGCCATTGGTGGCCTGACCCTGCCTACAGAGGCTCTCATCTTTTCCTTTTTCCTTGACTAGGGAGGAGTGACCCACAGCCAAGTGCCTCCCCCAGAAACCATCTCTTGTCATCTTGTCAGTTAACTCTTTACTCCCTTGTCCTCATTCTTAACCTCAATAGCAAGTGGTCTCTACATTCATTCTCCCTGACCCCCCCGCCCTGGCTATGTGGTGCCTATCCTAAATGGATCCTCAAGAAAGTGGTTTTAAATGCTTGCTGCCCATGGGAAGAAGGCAAGACAATGACTTCTGGGCTCTACCAAGTTAATTTGTGGTGTTTTACTGTCTGCATTTGGTTTAGCAGCTGAAATTTATTGGAAAGCTGAAGGCTGCTAGGTAGGGCTGCTCTCAGAATCCTAAGATGCTGGCTGCGCAGCGGCGGCGGCGGCGCCTGCATGCCCCCCATCACCCCCCCCTCCCCGGCCTCCGCTGCTGGGGCTCTGCTCTGCATTCCGCTGCCTCTCTGGGGCTGGCGTGTGGCCTCCAGGACTGTGCGTGGCCACCGGGCCTGAGCCTGTGCGTGGCCGCTGGGCCTGCATGTGGCCGCCAGGCATGCGCCTGCACGTGGCCACCGGCCGCCGGGGGGCAAATGGAGGCGAA
>NW_006209766.1:1064155-1069629 GCF_000334495.1 Tupaia belangeri chinensis | reverse complement strand
GGAGGGCAACCGTGGATGCCAGGGACAATGGGGGAGGAGGATGGGACATGGCAGAGAGTGGGGGATGGGGAATCAGGGGTGGCAAAACAAAAGGCAAGGTATGCAGGATGTAAGAATTGGAAAATTATTTGCTGGGAACATGTATGTTGATGTGCTTGATTGAACCAGTACACAGTGTATTTTGGATGGAAAATTCATTTGTGTGTTGTGATGGTGTATAGTGAATTAATGTAGAAAATGAATAAATTAAAAAAAAAAAAAGAATCCTAAGATGCTGGAGGAGGGGCCTCTTTTCCCCATCACCACCCCCTGCCACTCAGCCCATTTCCAGGTCAGGAGGAGGGCTGCTAACCCTCTCTTCTAGGTGCCAGAACCCTGGGCAATTTCTAAGACCTCTAGAGTCTTTCCACTGGCCCCCCCTCACCCTTGGTAAACAGTGGGGACTTGGGATCACCCCAGCTCTCATCTGTCAGTGCTCACGCTAGGTGAGATTGGTTCTTGTAGGAGTGGCTGTTTTGAAGTCTGTCCTTACGAAAAATCTGGTACTGCCCCTTGCATTTAATAGGCACTCAAATACCTGTGAAGTGAAAGGATGCACAGTGGGGCCAGCAGATGGTGTGAGGGTTCGTGTGCTGGACTCCCATGTAACTGGCCACGGTTCGAACCCTGGACCTGAGTTTGAAAATCATGCTAGGCACATTGCCTGCATGCCTCAAATCCCGAGAGGAGAGTGGGGACGAAGGGTTGCAGCATGGCCGTCTCCTCAAGGGGTGATTTCTCTCACCTTGTGCTCTCTCTGTCTCTGTCCAGTAAGTGCACACACCCTCTGCCAAAAACCTAAAAAAAAAAAAAAGGAAGGATGAAAGTTAGATGTTCCTGGCAAGGTGTCTAACTGATATATAAGCAAAGAGCATATTAGAACTTACACTTTAAAAAATATATATCCCTTTGGGAACCAGCAGTTAGCGTAATGGCTATGTCGCTGGACTCCCACGTAGTCGATCGTGGTTCGCGTCCTGGACCCGATGGCTTAAAACTCACGCCGGGCGCGTGTGCGTGCGTGCCCAAGATCCCGAGAGGAGAATGGAGGAGAAGGGATTGCGGCGTGACCATCCCTCCTGGGGGGTGATTTCTCGCTTTCTGTCTCTATGTCTCTCTCTGTCTGTCTGGCAAGCGCATGTGCCCTATAGCAAAAATCTCTCAAAAAAAAAAAATATATATATCCCTTTCATGAATGAGAGAGACAGAGGGAGACAGGCAGACAAACAGCACCTTCAGCAGAATCTCAGAACTACAATCCAGTCCCAGCCTCAGCCAGCCCCAGACCATGGCACGTGCATACCAGTGTCCTCAGGCAGGGTCTCTGGGTGTGAACCCAGAACCTTCCCATGTAGGTCAGCCTCTCAGAGCGTCATGTTTTACCACTGCCATCATGTGACCTCCAGAACCTACATGTTTTGCCTTCTGTTCTTTGTCTCCTTTCTGTCACCCAAGTTATGGTGGCTGAGATATCCTGAGTTCTGAGGTCCTAAGGTCACTGAGGTAGAAGGGAACCTTCTTCACGTCACTGTGCTTCCTACTCATCAAATACCCCTGGCCCTGTGTGAGGCCCAATTCCGGGAGCCAAAAGGACAAACAGTAAACAAGTAACCCCCCTGACTAGGCAGTTTTATGTGAAGGAAAGAAAGAAAACAGGGAGACTGTGAGAGACTGTGAGGGGGCTTTTCCTGGATAGGGCTGCCTGGAAAGGCCGGACTGGGAAGGGGATGTGAACTATTGAGCAGAAGCCATCATAAAGAGCACAGCCAAAAGAGGGAGTCAGCAAGTACCAGGGCCCTGCAGTGGGAGCAAGCGCGCCGTGTCGGAGGAGCAGAAGAGAGGCCGAGGAGGCGGTAGGGCTGATGGTGAAGCTGAGGTCAGTCTGCGCTGCCTTGGGGGCCCTACAGAGGTAGAGCCTACAGGAGCGAGCTCGAAAGTGCTGGTTTGAGTTTGGAGTTGTTTTTCCGCATGAGGGTTGTCTCATCCTTTGATCTTATCTTCCCCTCCTCATCTTTGATATGACCTGATAAACGGCTGCGGCCAGTCAGAATCTGTCAACAGAAACCCGCAGGGAGGCAGGCTGTTCTCTTCAGCATCCAGGAGGACAGATAAGGAGCAGGTCAGGTGTGGAGCACTAAGAAACAGCACGATTGGAAACCATTTTAAGGTCAAAGGAAGCCAGAGGTCTCTAGACACATACACACAGAAGTGTGCGGCAATGGGGAGGCAAAGAGAAAGGGGGAGCACAGCCCAGCCAGCGAACGGCTCTCATTTGCCTTTGAGCATGGCTGTCTGTACACCTCAGCCCGACTGCACTTCACCTGCACCCCTTGAAACTAACTCAACAGTGTAAGACCGGGAAACCTCATCTGTTGGGAAACTGAGATTTGCCAGACTCCCCACCACCATCCCCAACTGTGGCTCTTCAGGCCCACTTTTGACATTGGGGGAATGGTATTCCAAATGAAGTGGACTTTGCCTCCCCTTTCTTCCAGTGGCTCAGGCCAAAAGACCAAGAGACATCTGTTTTAAAGAGCTGGGCAGGTGTGTCCATGCCCCATTCTTGTTTTGTTTATTTAATTTGTGATCGAGAGCACGGGTACATGCATGAGAGAGGGGGAGAGAGAGATAAGGAGGGAGATGCACCTTCTACAGGGTCCCGTTGCTCCACCATCCCCTTCCTCCAGTCCTCCAGCTCATTAGGGTCTTGGGCATATGCACATACACCTGGCGTGTTTCAGGTTGACTGGGCCAGGGATCTGAACCCACAGTGGACCATGTGGCTTCCATAATCAGTTCAGTACAATACCGACTGCACCACCAATGCTGGGCCTGAGAAAAGTCTTTGACTTTCCTTCCTCTCTAACAGTTACTCCATCAGCAAACCTTTCCATTCTATCTTCAAACTATGTCTCAAGTTCAATGTCTCACCACATCCACTGCTTGACCTGTGGCAGGCCATCATCATCGTCTCCCCTGTGCACCCCCCTCCCCCCAAACTTAATGGCTGCCCCCTTTACTTTCTTCTTCACATAGCAGCCAGAATGATCCATTCATATTTATTCATTTATTTGCCAGAGGGCAGGTGTGCTCGCCAGAGAGAGCTGGAGAAGGAGAAAGCACTGTGTATCAGATTTGGACACATACACACATGGGCCCACTGTGTTTTCTCTCACGAGACTGGCCACGTGGGATCCAGCTCCCAAACGATCCTTCTAACACATAAGTAGGTCATATCTCTCTACTCAAAAGCACACAGTGGCTCCCTGTCTTATTAAAACTAGAGTCCCTACAGTAACCTGTGAGTTCTGCTTTGTCCCCTCCGGCCCCCATGACACTCTGATCCCATCTCCCCCCTCTCTCTCCTCTCCGTCTCTCTCCTCTCCTTCCCCCAGTTACTTAAGACACTACAGTTTCATCATTTCCTCCAAAATGAAAAATCCCATAGCATGACTCAGCAGGTCGACATCTATAAATTGGTTTTATGGATATACTTTCCTCTGTGCACAAAGTATGGTCAGAACAGTATTTTTTGTTTGCTGTTTGTTTTGTGACAGTAAAAAAATCAGGAACAGCCTAAGCCCATGAGTAAAGATTGGTTAAATAAAAACTATTGGGCACCCATATAGGAGAAATGCCGTGAATCTGTTACGAACAATGAGGCAAATATAGATCAAACTCAGTGATATTGTGGAGTTTTCAAAATGTTCACGGAAATGTATATTATGAAAACCTGCATGGAGGTCAGAGGTGGTGTAGTGGTTAAGGCCCTGGATTCCCACATGACTGACTGTGGTTTGTGTCCCAGACCTGGTGGCTTGAAGATCACCTGGGTGCATGTGTGTGCATGCCCAAAATCCCAAAAGGAGACTGGGGGAGAAAGAATTGTGGTGTGGCCATCTTCATGGGGAGGGTGATTTCTCACTTTCCCTGTCTCTGTCTCTCTCTGGGGAGTGCATGCACCCTATAGCAAAAACCTTAAAAAACAAACAAACAAACAAAATTATGTATGGATTTCACTTTTTGCAACAAAGTAAACTTATACTTTAATTCCATTTCCCATAAACTTTTTGATGTCCATACGTATTGTTCAGTGGAAAAAGCAAGGTCTAAGAATAGTGAGTGGGGCTAGCCTGTGGCCTAGGGGTTAAGGGAGCCAGATCCCACGTGACTGATCACAGTTTGGATCCCAGCCTGACAGTTTGAACGGATTGAAAAGTATGCCAAGCATGGGTGCCCCAAATCCCAACAGGATGGAGAAATGGAGGAGAAGGGATTGTGGTGTGGACCATACCTCCACTGAGGGTGTACTTTCTCACTCCCTGTCTCTGTCTCTTTCTTTCTGAAGAATCCATGTGCCCTCTGGCAAATGGAAAAAAAAAATCGTGCGCTATAAAAGAGAAGGGGACATACCTGCACAAAGGCATTCAGGGAGTGCTTTGGAGCGGCACCCCCATGTCCCGGCACTGGCCCGTGCGGGGGAATCAGCAGAGACTGAGGCATTGCTTCGTGGACCTGACGTTCCACTGCAGCGAGACACCCTCAGGTTGATAAAGCTACGGTAGCCTGGCCTGCGGCTTGCCTGGTGTGGAGTGGGAGGACAGAGTCAAAACTCCAGCCTGCACTTTTAAGCTCGCTCCTATTCCCTCTACCTCTGTAGGCCCACAGGGCAGAGCCTGACCTCGGCTTTGACACCAGCCCCACAGCCTCTTCAGCCTCCTTTCTGCTCTACCACAGCAAGCTCGTTCCCAGCTCAGGGCTGTGGAACTTGCTGACCCCTTATTGGAAATGCGTTACACATGATCAGCTCCTGCTCATCAGTTTCAAATACCCCTTCTCAGCCCAGGCGTTTCCTGACAGCCTAATCAAGAAAAAGTCCCCTGACAGTCTCTCTCATGATTTCCCTGTTTTACATCCTTCCTACTACACATGGTCACTGTGTTTATTTGTTTACTGTCTGTGTTTTTGGCTCCCAGAGCAGGGCCACACACAGAGCCAGGGTGCGGGGTGTTAGATGGGTGGGAAGCACAGTGATGTGAACAGTGTGGCCTGGTGGAGAGGAGCCTCCCAGGCATCCCTGAATGATCACTCAGATGAGGTCGACTTGAGATGCTGCATGGCCCATTCCCAGGAAGCATCTGTGCGTGGGGTCAGTACACCCTTGTGGTTTTGCAGAACAACTTGACCTCAATTTCCCCTTCTATCTCAGTGACCCCTAAGACCTCAGCACTCAGGGTGCCCCAGTACCCACGCCTTGGGTGTCAAAGGAGGTAAAGGTCAGAAGGCAAAAAGTGTAGGTTCTAAGGGCTGGATGGTGGCAGTGGTAAACCGTGACCTTCTGAGACGCTGACCGCCATGGGAAGGTTCTGGGTTCTTATCCAGAGACACTCCTCCCCTGTTTTGAATATGAAGATAGAGATTGGAAAGGCGGGGGG
>NW_006209766.1:1061155-1064129 GCF_000334495.1 Tupaia belangeri chinensis | reverse complement strand
AGTCCCTCAGAGGAGGCAGCATTTGAGGGGACATCTGCAAGCAAGGAGGGTAAAAGGGGGGAGACCACTGGGGACATGCCAGGCAGAGGGACAGTGAGCCCTGAGATGAGCTTCAGTGTGTTGGAGGGGGGCCAGGGAGGCCAGAGTGACCACAGGAGGACCAAGTGAGTAGAGAGTTGTGGGAACGAGGCCGAGGCAGTAGACAGGGCCCAGATCATGTGCAGCCTCGTGTCTGTGGCCAAGGTGAAGTCCCCCCCCGCCTCCCCAGAGAACAGGGGCATGACGTAATCTGTCCCACATTTCCAAAGATCCCATGGCTGCTGGGGAGGAGTAGACCTGGGGAGGGGATGCTCGTGAGGCTTTTTCAGTGCTTGTCTCTGGAAAGGGACACTGGTGTGGGGTGAATGGGAAGCTTACCTTTCCCCGGATTTCCTTTGGTGTGTTAAACACAATTTCTGGGGAACCAGCAGTTGGCGTAATGGCTATGTCGCTGGACTCCCACGGAGTCGACTGCGGTTCACGTCCCGGACCCGGTGGCTTAAAACTCATGCCGGGCGCGTGTGCGTGCGTGACCAAGATCTCAGCCTGTCTGGCGAGCGCACGTGCCCTATAGCGAAAACCTCTCCAAAAAAAACAAAACAAAACACAATTTCTGAGTGTACATGTGCATGCATACATATATGTACTCTTACTAAAAAAAAAAAGGGGGGGGGCAGCAGGTGGTGTAATGGTTAAGGCATTGGATTCCCACATAGTCGATCGTGGTTTGAGTCCTAGACCTGGCGACTTGAAATTCACAATGGCCACGTGTGCATGCGTGCCCAAAATCCCAAGAGGAGAGTGGAGAAGGGATTGTGGCATGGCCACCCCTTTGGAGAGTGATTTCTCACTTTTTCCTCTCTCCGTCTCTCTCTCTCTCTCTGTCTCTCTGGCAAGCACATGTACCCTATAGCAAAAAAAATCTATTTAAAAAAAGAAAAAAAAGGAAAGCAAGTGAAAATACAGCTAACGTGTCTTGAGCATTTTTTGCCCTGTGCTACTCACCATTGTCACCCACGGTTGAGGCAGGTTGGTAAGCAGTGAGGCCCACACCGGCTGGCTGAAGCCTTTCCTTCCATCAAGCTGTTGAGCACTTGGGACCAAAGCAGACAGAAACAAGAAAACAGGTATAGCTACCAGCCTTACAACACTTTGAGCTCTGAGCCACATCTCCATCCTTCCTTGGCATCATCCATCTTCCAAGCATTTGCCGCTGAATGGATGTCAAGTGACATCTGGGAACTAGCAGTTAGCGTAATGGCTGTGTCACTAGACTCCCACATAGTCGACCGCAGTTCGTGTCCCGGACCCGGTGGCTTAAAACTCATGCCGGGCACGTGTGCGTGTGTGCCCAAGCTCCTGAGAGGAGAATGGAGGAAAAGGGATTGCGGCGTGACCATCCCCCCTGGGGGGTGATTTCTTGCTTTCTGTCTCTATGTCTCCCTCTGTCTGTCTGGCGAGCGCATGCGCCCTATTGCGAAAAATCTCTCAAAAAAAAAAAAAAAAACCACAAAGTGATATCTCTGTGCCTTTTAAATTCATTCATTTACTTTTCGGTTTTTGCCATCGGGTGCATGCACTCACTGGAGAGAGACAGAGAGGGAAAGGGAGAAATCATCCTCTAGAGGTGTGGCCACATCATAATCCCTTCTCCATTTTCCTCTCAGGATTTCGGGCATACACCCACATGTGCCCAGTGGGATTTATAAGCTGTCAGGTCTGGGACTTGAACACATGGATGGCCTATGTGAATCCAGTGCCTTCACCTCCATGCCACCTGCTGGTTCTCTCCGTGCCGTTTTAATGCAGTGTCATTTTTCTGATTACCAGTGGGCTGCAGATCTCTCAACAGAACGCACATTTTCTTAGCTCATACGTGTTGTGTTGGACTCGTGTTGTACTGAGGGCTCTTAATTGCAGCAACAGAGACCAACAATGTCTCATTTAGGGACTTAATGATGAGATATTGGGTAGCTCAGAGATCTGCCAGGAAGGCTAGAAGACCAGGCTTGAAAATAAAGGAAGCTGCATAACTAGGAACACATTAAAAGTCGGGCCACTAGCCCAGTCCAGTGAGGGCACAGGACACACACAGAATATGTGGGCCCTGGAGCCATGTTCTGTTTGCCACCTCTACCGCAACCACCAGGAGTCATTCTCCACTCTCTCCTTTGGGGTGTTCGCTTCCTTTATGCCTTTACATCTTAGATTCAGCCCCATATTTAGACTAGATGTAGGGTCTTGGATAAAAAGGGCCCAGTATTATCAGCTTCTCTAGAGGGAGGTGGACTCAAACCCCGGTCAAGATTTATTCGTGGGCAGTCCCCTAAACACAGAAGAAGTTTGGATGCTAGATAGCTGACAGATGACCAGTGTCCCTACAGGGCCTCTCAGAGGTCAGGACCTCTCAGACCACTTCCATTTTTTGAGGTTCCCAACATATGAAAAAAAAAATGATGAAATGCTAAAACGAGATTACCAAACCCGTGCTCTTTGACATGTTTAGACCAGCCTTCTTAATGTGAAATAAGGAATGAATTGTCCCGTTCACAAAATCATTTTAGAATTTTATTCCTTGGTTTGGGGACAGAATTCATTGCCAAGTACAGAGCCAGAAATGGGTTTAAAGTTGGGTCCTGGTCAGATCTCCCGGTGACTGCAGGTTTAGCGCTTGTTCAGTGCTCACGTCAGAAGAGTAATTGGGAGGCCAGTGCCAGATGCCCTCCAGGCTGCCGTGACAGCTCTGGGGTAACAGATGGTCCAGGCTGGACTCTGCATCCCTCTGGGCTCAGGCTCTGCAGTGGGGAGGGCCCCTCCCCGCACAGTGTGACCGGTCTAGATGGCCGAGGACTATACTAGATGTCGTGCAGACTCTGGATGCCAGAGGCAAATTACTATATACCATCCTCATTTTTCTTAGAGAAAACATTCCTGC
>NW_006209766.1:1049414-1061143 GCF_000334495.1 Tupaia belangeri chinensis | reverse complement strand
TTCCTGCTTTCAGTGCCTGAGGTTTGGGGGTGGATTAACAGCCTCGCTCCCCAGCTCCCGGGACTGGCATTGGGAGCCCCGAGCATGTTAAATGATATATTCCAGTTGTTGCAGCTAACCTCACAGTGACCTGAGTCCCTAGGCCCCATGATCTGCTCTAGCTCAATCAGAATCAAGGTGGTGAATGTTCTTCCATGATAATTTTTTTTAATCGTTAAAAATTGCAGAATAGGGACCAGCGGAAGACGTAATGGGTACGTCACTGGACTCCCACGTAGTTGACCGCAGTTCAAGTCCAGGACCCGGTGGCTTAAAAGACCCAGGCATGTGTGCATGCATGCCCAAAATCCTAAGAGGAGAATGGAGAAGGGATTGCGGCGTGGCCATCTTCCCTGGGGGATGATTTCTCATTTCCTGTCTCTCTGGCGAGCGCACACACCCTACAGCAAAAATTTCTCTTTAAAAAAAATTGCAGACTACACAGATATATCTTTTAATAAAAGAACCCAACAGTACAGAAGTAAAATGTGAAATACCATTTCACTTCTCCTTGACACTTCTCCCTTCCTAGAGGTAACCTTCATTTTGCTTATACCCATGTATGTACATATACAAGTATATAACTTAAAAAATGTATGGGTTCGGGACCAGCAGTTAGCGTAATGGCTATGTCGCTGGACTCCCACGTAGTCGACCGTGGTTTGAGTCCCGGACCTGGTGGCTTAAAACTCACACCGGGCGCGTGTGCGTGCGTGCCCAAGATCCCAAGAGGAGAATGGAGGAGAAGGGGTTGCAGCGTGGCCATCCCCCTTGGGGGGTGATTTCTCACTTTCTGTCTCTCTGTCTCTCTCTCTCTGTCTGATGAGTGCATGCGCCCTATAGCAAAAACCTCTCAAAAAAAAAATATGTATGGACTCACACTGTGCATATTGTTCTGATACTTCATTTTTCACCTTACAATATGCCCTGGTGATCTTTTAATGTCATGTTAGTATGTACAGGGCTGCTTTATTTTATTTATTTATTTATTTTTAATTAGAGGGTGCACGCACTTGACAGAGAGAAAGAGAGAGAGAGAGGGAGAGAAATCACCCTGTAAAGGAATGGGCATGCTGCAATCCTTTTCTTGCATTCCTCTCTTGAGATTTTGGGCGCACACACACACACACACACACACACACAACATGATTTTCAAGCCACCGGGTCTGAGACCTGAACCCCTCAGTCAGCTGTGGGATACAGCTGCCTTCACCTCCATGCTGCCTGCTGGCCCCAGGTCTACTAGATTTTTTTGTAATGTCTATGTGGAATTTTGTTTCGGGACTGTCTTATTTATGTACCATTTAGGATTAATTTGCATAGTTCCCAGTTCTTTTGCAGTAATAAACAGTGCTTCGAAGAATATCTATTTTCTTGCCTACCTACCTGTCTATTAGGTGGTTGGGGAAATCATGACCTATTTTCCTATTTTTTCATAGAAAAACTCGTCATGACTTGTGGAGAGCAGCCAATCTGAAAACATGTGATTAAAACACGTGGCCTGAAGACACATGCAGATATGCGCTTCCGTAAGCCACTCTAGCTGGGCTATTGAGAAGCGTCTACAGAGGAAAACAGTACCTGCCTGCTGTCAGTGGTTGTCCAACTGATACCTGTTGATACCCAGTACGCCATAGTGCCCAGCATCAGGCTAAAGGATGTAACAAGCCTTTATCAGATCCCCCAGAAGGATCAGGGAAATTCTATGGCGCCAGTCTTGTTCACATCTTCAGTTGATTTACATCCAAAACCAACTGGCTTTGCGTCCCAATTTCTCCTCCCTTCTTTTTGCATTCCACTTCCTTCTTCCCCATTCCTTTTACATCCCATTTTCCTTTTCCCCCATTCTCTGCCCTTTAAAAGAATAAACCCGAGGCTGGTTCTGGTCGCAACTTCTCCATCAGAGAAGTTGTGCCCACCCGATCCTCGCTTTTCTATACCTGTGTGTCTTTGCGTGTTTGTTGTTGCGTCTATTTCTAATCCGCAGCCTTCCGCACTCAGAGAAACGTGTTCAAGCCGAGCTGGTCCAGCAATGACTTTCCCGACAACCCCACATGTATCTACCTGAACAGGTGTGAGTATTTCGGCAAGTTGGAGTTGTAGATAAATAATTCATATCATTGGTAGGACAAGAAGATGCACTTCAAATTTGTTGATAGGTATTTTTATATTACCATCTGAAAACGTTCAGTAATTTACATTCTCACCCACTGTGTAGGAGCGTACCCACTTCCATGCACGTTCTCCGACACTGGAGATTTGCCTCTAACATTTTTGCTAATTAGGATGAATAAAAGTGATGTAATTGTGTTGCTTTCTATCACATTTAGGGGATCTTTTCTATTTACATGATTCAAACCCATTTCAAATCAATGCATGAAAGAATAACAAAAAATAATACTAAATAGTTTGGGGACAGTTGACTATACATTTGAAGAATTACGATTAGATAACAAAAGTAAAAAGACAGATGTTTTAAAGATCAAATTAAATCCTGGACCCGGTGGCTTAAGCTCACACTGGGTGCGTGTGCGTGCGTGCCCAAGATCTCGAGAGGAAAATGGAGGAGAAGGGATTGCGGCATGGCCATCCCCCCTTGGGGGGGTGATTTCTCGCTTTCTGTCTCTCTGTCTCTGTCTTTCTGGTGAGCACACGTGCCCTATAGCGAAAACCTTTCCAAAAAATGAAAAAAAAAATCAAATTAAAGATCAAATGTCGGGAACCAGCAGTTAGCGTAATGGCTATGTCTCTGGACTCCCACGTAGTCGACCGCAGTTCGTGTCCCGGACCCGGTGGCTTAAAACTCACGCCGGGCGCGTGTGCGTGCGTGCCTAAGATCCCGGGAGGAGAATGGAGGAGAAGGGATTGCGGCGTGACCATCCCCCCTGGGGGGTGATTTCTCGCTTTCTGTCTCTATGTCTCTCTCTGTCTGTCTGGCGAGCGCACGCGCCCTATAGTGAAAAAACACCCTCTCAAAAAAAAAAAAAAAAAGATCAAATGTCATTGTTTAAACTTTGTAAATGAAAAGACTTTTTCCTAGTGTAACATAAAGGTGAAAGTCATTTTTAAAAAAAGACACATTTAGGCACATAAAATCATAGAACTTATGGAAAAAATTCTCATTAACAAGGTAAAAGACCACTATCCTATTATATACATACACACACACACACACACACACACACACGGTCACTCTGCAATCCCTTGTCCTCTGTTTCTCCCTCCTTTTGAGATTTTGGACATGCACATACCCATGTCCAGCATGTTTTTCTAGAATTTTTTTTTTTTAGATTTTTGCTATAGGGTGCATATACTTGCCAGAGAAACAGAGAGACAGAAAGTAAGAAATCACCACAGGAAGATGGTTATGCCTCAATCCCTTCTCCTCCATTCTCCCATTGGAGTCTTGGGCATGCACGCACACATGCCCGGTGTGAGTTTAAGCCACCAGGTCCGGGACTCAAACTGCAGTCGATTACATGGGAGTCCAGCAACGTAACCATTACGTCATCTTCTGGTCCCCCAGGCAGTTTTTTAATGCTTCTTTTCCATGATGTTTTCTCAAGATCCCTTGTAAATACACATCTGATTGGTTCTGTTTCTCTTGAGAACCTGAACTAATGCACTAAATTACTAACTTTTCAATGCCAACTTTACAAAAAAGGAAAATATGATATTCCCCTTGTTCGCAGAGTTATGGAGTTCTTACAGACTGCTGAGAGAGAAAGGGTTGATTTAGATGAGGAAGGTAATCTGTCAGTGGTTACCAAAACTTCAAATGTAGATGCCCTTTAATTTAGCAGTGCTGCTTTTAGGAAATGTACACGTACACAAACGTTTATGTCAAAGGATGCTCCTTGAGACCAGCAGTTAGCGTAATGGCTATGTCGCTGGACTCCTATGTAGTTGACCGTGGTTCGCGTCCCGGACCCGGTGGCTTAAACTCATGCCGGGCACGTGTGCGTGCATGCCCAAAATCCCGAGAGGAGAATGGAGGACAAGGGATGGTGGCATGGCCATCCCCCCGGGGGATGATTTCTTGCTTTCTATCTCTCTGTCTCTCTCTGTCTTTCTGGCAAGCGCACGTGCCCTATAACAAAAACCTTTCCAAAAAAAAAAAAAAAGAATGTTCCTCGTAGTGTTATTTATAATAGTGGAAGGTAAGAGTTTATTATTCATTCATTTATCAAATACCGAGTGCCGGCTTTGTGCCAGGCACAGTTTCAGGCAGTCCCTTGGGTATATATCATAGTAATGAGGGAAACAGACATGGTGACTCATGGTATTGGGCTTCCCAGCCTAGTTGGAGGAGTCATATTAAACAAATGAACATACAAATATGTAAAACAAAGAGTCATAGTACAGTACGAGATCATGGGTTGTGTTGGTATTTGAGACCAGGTGATAAGAGGGCTCTCTAAAGAGTGCATTGGAGGGGACTGGCCTTATAGCATAGTGGAGACAGCCAGGTCCCACATGGACGACAGTGGTTCACATCCCAGCCCTGGTGTGGAAGGCTGCATATTAGATCTTGCTCATGAACAAATGTTCTTCCATTTTGTACCCTTCCCCTGACATGGTTGTCTGCTTCTGTATTCCTGCTTGCTCTTCCCATGAGAAAACTGAGTGCTAAAACCGCATCCGGGACGAAATCCTGTACCTGCTACTGTCTTTGCTAACTAGCCTGAAACCTCTTTGTTTAGCAATGTAACTGGTTGCATGGAAACCCCACTCCCCTCAGAAATAATTAACCTGCTTGATTCAGCTTCTGTGACTGCTTTTGCATAGGAATCCTACACACCTGGCAACCGAGCCCTATAAGAGGCTACCCCAAACTTTGGCTGGGGCTGCAGTTCTGACTCGGCCTCTGAGCCTCAGGCTGTAGTCGCTGACCAGCTAATAAAGACTCCCTTTAAACTTAATTTGACTTTGGTGGTCGTTCATTCCATGGCACTCTACAACACTGGTGGCTTAAAAAAACCTTCTTTGTATGCACTAAGTCCTGATATGATGGAGAAGTGGAGGAGAAAGGATTGTGGCATGACCATGCCCCATTAGGAAGTTTTCTCTCTCTCTCTCTCTCTCTTTTTCTCTCTCTCAAGCCCACACATCCTCTGGCAATTTTTTAAAAAAGTGACATTGGAGGGACTGGCAGATGGTATAATGATTGCATCACTGGGCTTTTACGTAGTTAGCTGTGGTTCAAGCCCTGGGCCCAGCAGCTTAAAACTCATGCCAGGCACATGTGCATGCATGCCCAAAATCCCTAGAGGAGAACGGAAGAGAAGGGATTGTAGCATGGCCATCCCCCTTGGGGAGTGATTTCTCTCTGTCTCTCTCTGGCTCTCTGGCAAGTGTATGCACCCCAGAACAAAAATCTCTTTTGAACAAAAATGACATTCTCCCTTTAAAAAAAAAAAAAAGGTAACATTGGAAAGAAATGTTATCTAAAAGAAGTGGGTGAACCAGCCACATAAAGCATGAAGGAACCAGTGTGTGCAAAGATTAAGAGTTGGGTTTGCTTGAGGATCAGAGAGAAGGATAAACCCACAGAGTGATGTCAGTGAGGGTGGGATGGGCTCAGAGGGGTGGAGAGAAGAGTGGGGCCAGATGGTGCAGGGCCTTAAAAGTTACAAAGAGGGGATTAGAAGAAATCTATGAAAGGTTTTATTTAAGGCGGTGACATCCAGTTATGTTCCTCAAAGTTCCCTCTGTCTGTGGCCAGACCTAATGCGGATGACAGGAAGAAAGACCAGACTAGAAGCTTTCGTAGTTATCCATGTGAGATATGATGGTTGTCATGGAGTTGAAGAGAAGCAGACTCACACAGAATACATTCTGGAGTTAGCAGCAATAGAACTTGATGGTGCCCTGGTGGGCAGTGAAGGAGAAGGCATCAAGCATGGCTTCTAGACCACAAAACACCTATGAGAATGGCTAAAATAAAACACTGACAACACCAAGTGTTGACGAGGATGTGGAGCAACTAGATCTCTCATATGTTGTTGGAGGGACTATGAAATGGTCCAGTTACTCTGGCAAACCATTTGAGGTATCCTAAAAAGTTAAACATACAGTTACCATATGACTCAGACATCTGTCTCCGAGGTATTTAACCTAGAGAAGTGAGAACTTTTGTTTACAGAACAAAAGATTACACAAAAACCTGTATGTAAAAGTATAGAGCAGCTATATTCATAATTGTTTAAATGTCCCAAATGTCCCCCAGTAGATGTATGGATAAATAAATTATGACATGCACACATACAAACTTAAATACTTATATTGATTTCAGTGGGAATCAATAAAGGAAAACAAACATGATATTCACAATAACTTTTTTTTTTTTTGAGAGGTTTTTGCTATAGGGCGCGTGTGCTCGCTAGAAAGACAGAAACAGAGAGACAGAAAGCGAGAAATCCCCCCCCAGGGGGGATGGCCACGCCACAATCCCTTCTCCTCCATTCTCCTCTCGGGATCTTGGGCACGTACGCACATGCACCTGGCGTGAGTTTAAGCCACCGAGTCCTGGGCTCGAACCGTGGTCGACTACATGGGAGTTCAGCGGCATAGCCATTATGCTAACTGCTGGTCCCATCTGAAATACATTATGCTGAGTGAAAGAAGCCAGTTCAAAAACTTACAGACTGTTTGATTCCATTTATTTGACATTCTTTAAAAGTTCAGACTCTAGTGATAGAAAACAGTTCTGTGGTAGTCAGTGGTTAGGGGTAAAGGGAAGACATGACTGTAATAGCTTTTTATCTTGATTGTGGTGGTGGTTACGGGAATCTGTATGTGTGCTAAAATTCACAGAACAGCACAGTCCTTCCCCTAAAAAGTTCATTTTGTTGCATGATCATTTTTTAAAATGACTTAAATCTTTTTGTTCATTTATTTGTTTTTTATACTTAGGATAAATTTTAAGTTATTTTTTTTTTATTCAGGATAGAATCGCACACATGGGAGAGAGGTACCTTCAGCTGGGTCTTGTCACACCACAGTTCCCTTGTGCTGCCCCTCAAGCTCTTTAGGATCTTAAATGCACATGCATGCACCAGCGTGTTTTCAAGCCAGCCTGCGATCTGAACCTGCAGTTGACCCTGTGGCTTCCAGCACTGTGGTTCAGTTTGTAACCAACTGCTCTACCAGACTGGACCAAATCTTTTTTTAAAAAGAAAAGATGCCTGGGTTTCTGGTATGGACAGATAGTTTGATAGCGTTGCCATTTATGGAGATGAAATAGACTGGGTATGGGGCTAGATTTAGAGGAAGAAATGAGTTTGGTTTGAACTTGGAATTTGTGATGTTTGCACACAGCTGGATACTCCGGACTCTGAGGTTGAAGATAGAAATGTGGGTGTCATCTGTATTTGTGGATGTATGTGATGAATTAGAATGCCGGGGAAAGTGTGTAGAGCACCAGAGCTGAGCCTGAAGAACGCCAACTTCTAGAGCAGGGGCAGGAGGAAGGACCAGAGTGGAGACAGAGCTCCTTCTGGCTGGGAGCTCCCTTCCCTGCCTGTGTCCTCCAGAGACCTCTCTGTGGGTAAGGAAGATGGCCCTTACAAAAGGGCTACAGGGTAGGCAGGGGCCTCAAACTGAGAATGAGGGGCTAGTTAGAATGTTTCTAGGAAGTCAGCAGTGTCAGGTCCAGTGATGTCACTGGACTCCCACATGGCCAACTGAAGTTCAAGTGCCAGACTCGGCAGCTTGAAACTCACGCCAGGCGTGTTTGCATGTATGCCCAAAATCCCAAGAAGAGAATGAGGAGAAGGGATTGAGGTATGGCTGTCCCCTCCAGGGGCAATTTCTCACTTTCTGTCTCTCTGTCCAGTGAGTGCACGTGCCCTATAGCAAAAATCTCTTGAAAGAAAGAAAGAAAGAAGAAAGAAAGAGAAAGAAAGAAAAAGAAAGAAATGAAAATCAGTCAGTGGTGTCTGCAACTATCTGTCTTCAGTTCTGGGTGAAATGTCTTTGAATTGTGCTGAAGCAAAAACATGCTTCATCCTACTTCCTTCCCTACCCGTCTTCAACATCAGCCTCCATTGCTGCAGAGGCCACACAGCAGGGCCACACACAGGAAGCCGAGACACGATCTGCCACCCTCAGGCCTGATTTGCTTTCAGCATGCATAGCACTTTAACATTTAGAATTTGATTAGCTTAAAAGAAGAAACAATTTCAAAAACAGCACTAACAACCAGATTTCCAGCTTGAAAAACTGCAGGGTACCACAGCACTGAGCCTATGGCCTCCCTTGGTGTCAGGAGAGTCATGAGCTCTCCCACTGGCCATGTTCTCCACCACTCCCTAATGATCTCCATACCAACAGAAGAGCTGGTTGCCATTTATCACCCTTTTATGTAACCTGGGTTATCACCCAGCAATCAACAGCCTATGCAGAGTGGCACAGCAAAAGCAGTGACCTGCTTGGTTTGAGAAAACTTAGCAAGATTGGCAAGATTATGTACATATATACCATTTTTTAAAAACCAAACATGTTTTATTTAGCAAAAATATGTGAGTGTGAGCAGAAATGTGCAGAGGCAGAAGTGAGGGTCTTCTATACACCGCACAGTGGGCCCGACTCGGGGAGGATAGACACAGGAACAGGGTGAAGGGGCCAGTGGCTAGGGGATGGACAGTTCTCTGCTAACTCATTGTTCATTCTTGCAGGGGTAAGGAGAAGCTTCAGAGTCCCTAGGGGGTTCAAGGGCCCGATGAGGAAGGAGGCACTGTCTCTGTAGTTCTGGCAAGCCCAGTCCTGGCAGCACCAGGATCTCTCGGAGACAGGCATCTTGTCCCAAAGGCCAGGATGGCAAACAATCCTCACACTGGTCCCAGAGCTCTGGGCTGGCTTTGAGATGGAGATGTCCAGGGTGGAGAAAGATCCAGAAACTCCCAAGCATCACCTCTTTGCCCCATCACCCAAAGTGAGAATGACAACAGGGCCCAGGTGGGCGTCTCAATCACCTTCATGGTTCAGTTATCAAGTGGATTTAAAAATAATCCCCCAGATAAAAACAGCAAATAGCAAAATCAAAAGAGAAAACAAACAACCAACCTCCCATCTCTGGAGGGCTCCAGCCCTCACCTCTGTCCTTGCTTGCCCAGACATAATTCTTTGTGGGGTGCTCGGGAAGCACCTGGGAGGTGGTCTGTGGAGCAGATGCTGAGTAGCGGGCCATGCAGTGCTGGGGCCCCAGGGCACATCAGAGGGGCATGTGCAGCACAGAAGCCCCCCACCCAGGCCCGAGGCCGCCCAGCCCAAGTAGAGGGAGGTCCCCAGCTTTTGCTTTTGGGACTCATGCACAAGTGGGTTGTAGAAATCCCGGATGACGGCTGGGCTGTCCAGCAGATAGGGATCAGGGTCAGGACCCCAGAGATGACAAAGATGATCCTGGAGTCAGGTACCAGCAGGCCTTGGGGTCCTTGTCCTCCACACAGGTGGTGTGCTTGGCCCCTGCCAGGTAGACAAGCAGGCCCAGCAGGGTCAACAAGAGGGCGATGACATCCAGGGTGCGTGCAGCTTGCAGGTCCTGCGGCAGCGCCAGCACCGAGTCACACACTTTGCACTGCATCTGGCTGGTGGTCTGCACCATGCAGGACATCCACAGTCCCTCCCATGTCACCTGGGCCACCACGATGTTGTTGCCAGTGAAGGCAGTCACCTTCCACAGCGGCAGGGCACAGGTGGAGGAGTCCGACCCAGTGGGGCCCCAGGATCTGTTTCAAGTCTTTAACCTTTGAGCACAACTTTGGTCAGCTCAGCACGTTGGCAAGGCTGCTGCTGTAAACCCCTTGACCTATCTTGGGTCGACTCAGCATGTTGACAAGGCCACTTGTTGTATGCTCCAGAGACTGAGGTAGCCTTGCTGGGAAGCGACTCCACTCTGACTCCCTGATACACTACTTTAAAAGAATTACATAGTACTCTTATACATTCTGAGTATATGATAAGATTTCCCGAAAGTCCCCCGACCGCTCCCCATTGCCCTGACCAACTACTGTTAATTATAATGCTTCATCCCTGTGGTCACAATAGAGGGTGTGCTGAAGTCACATCTAGACAGAAATCTTGACCTTTGGAAGGTACTTCAAGGCATATTTAACATAAGCTTAAAAATAACCTTTTAGGCCAGAACTGGTCCAGGACCCTCCCGCCCCATGGTAGCTAACAAAATACATAACAGTGGTGCCACAGGCACAATAGAATGCTTAAGTATGCCACAAACCCACCTTAAAGTTCTTCATTAACTTGTTAGTCACTTTACCGCCAGTTGAAAAAGCTGTCCCCGCCCTCACCAAGTGAACAATAATTTCACCCCTTTAAAATATATTAGGAGTCTTGGGAACCAGCAGTTAGCGTAATGGCTATGTCGCTGGACTCCCACGTAGTTGACCGCGGTTCACGTCTCGGACCCGGTGGCTTAAATCTCACGCCGGGCGCGTGTGCATGCGTGCCCAAGATCCCGAGAGGAGAATGGAGGAGAAGGGATTGCGGCGTGACCATCCCCCCTGGGGGGTGATTTCTCGCTTTCTGTCTCTATGTCTCTGTCTGTCTGGCGAGCGCACGCGCCCTATAGCAAAAACCTCTCCAAAAAAAAAAAAAATAGGAGTCCTTAAATTAAGTTTTAGATCTCTATGAAATTATATAAGTATCATTCTTTATTGAGATCCATAAGAACTAATATCTATACTTGAGATTTTCTTTTCTCAGTATCGTGCTCAGTAATCACAAAACTGCATTCCATAAAGACCCGCCTACATCAGATGAACAATTGCAGAACCGCAATAGACCCACCCTTAATCCAACCCTGTATGAAACCTATGTTCCCTATTGTTAAAACTTCATGAACTAATAATTAAAACATGTAGCCCCTCATCCATTTACTTGCATATATCACATTTTCAATAAAAAGGCACAATGATTCCTAACAGTTGTCACTCTACAGAGAGCAATCTCTGGGGAGTGTTCGACTTAGGACGTGCATAAATAGGCACTGAGGCCTTAGTCTTCCTTTCCTGCACCACCTCTGATGAGTCAACCCACCCCTGCCGAGGCTGGACCCCAGCACACAGGACACCAGTGCATTCACCCAACCCAGCAGTGCCAGGACCATCCCCAGGATTTGCAGACCAGCGGAAGCCACGTTGAGGTCAGAGCAGGCACACTGCGAAGGTGACTGGAGTGATTCGTTGGCGGGGTCTCCATATATACCATTTTTTTAAAAAATCAACCCTTTTGTGGCTTCATTTACATACAATAAAATTAATCTGTTTAAGTACGTAGTTCAGTAAGTTTTTTATTACTTTAGGGGAGATTTTTTGCTATAGGGTGCATATGCTTGCTGGAGAGACAGAGACAGAAAGCAAGAAATCATCCCCCAGGGAGCATTGCCATGCAGCAATCCCGTCTTCTCCTGGGATATTGGGCATGCACACACACGCATCTGGCGTGAGTTTAAGCCACCAAGTCTGGGACTTGAACCACAGTCAACTATGTGGGAGTCCAGTGACTTAACTATTATGCCATCTGCTGGTCCCATAGTTTAATAAGTTTTGACATACTGTGTGGCCCCCACCACGATGAAGTTGCAGAACACTTTAATCACCCTAAATTGTCTCTCCATCCCCAGCCCCTGGTGACTACTGATCTGTTTTCTGTCAGAAGGTCTCCTGTGAATC
>NW_006209766.1:1043806-1049383 GCF_000334495.1 Tupaia belangeri chinensis | reverse complement strand
CAGGAAAGACTAAGCAGAGGAGCTCACTGACTGCTCAGTGAACTGAGCAACAGGCCGGCAGGCATGGGGTACTGGAAGCACAGTTCCAGAAGAGTGCATGGGTGAGGGTGCCTGGCAGCACTCTTGCAAACCATTTGATGGTTTTCCAAAAGATAAGCAGACAAGGAATTATTTGAATGGAAGTTTTAAAAAAAAAAACATTTCCAGGCTGTTAGGGAGTGGAGGTGGTGCTCTAAGCATAGAGAACTGCTAGAAACAATTAGAAAGGCTTGAGAAGTGACAGGAGCATGAGTGAGCAGCCGGCCCTAGCTGTGCGCACTGACTCTAAGTAGTCAGTTAGGTGTGCAGGAGCACATACCCTCATCTCAAGTAGGCATTTTGTGGGTTATAGTGGCTTCATGGGCAAGAAGACTTGGTAACCCCTCTGTTTCCAAGAATATTGTTCAGGGACAGGAATGTTCTACAGGACACCATTTCTCCTGAGCCCCACCCATTCATTCAGCCTTCACTTGTTTACAGGGCATCAAGATCCCATAATAAGCACGGGAATTTTTATCCATAAAAGTGCAAGCTTGGGCCCAGCCGTGGGGGCACAGTGGAAGCACCATGCTCTGCAATGCTGGGTGCCAATGGAAGATTGGGGTTCGGTTCCTGGCTTGCCTTGTACATGTGGGTGTTTGGGCCCATAATCCTAGCTGAAAGGTAGGGGTGGGAAGGAATTCCAGTGCAAAAAATCTGTTATATCTTTTTTTTTCCCCAAGAAATAAGTAATTCAATAAAATGTTTTAAATAGTACAAATGTGCAATTGAAAGTCAGATAATATTTGATCTTAGAGAGATCCCACCCAGGGGCTGGATGGTGATGCAGTGGTAAACGCAATGGTCTGCAAGGCTGACCCACATGGGAGGGTTCCAAGCTTGTGTCTGGACGCCTCCCTGAGTATGCTGGGCATGACTGTGCCCATAATCTAGAGCTGACTGAAGCTGGAGGTGGATCATGGAGTAAAGAACTTAATGGTGGTGCTCCTTTCTCTTATGTAAGAAATAAATAAACTTTAAAAAAAATTTTTAAAAGAGAAGGGGTTGGGTCATCACATGGCACAGAGGTTGAGGCAACTGGATCCCGCATGGCCAATGTCACAATCTGAGTCCCAGACTCGATGATTTGAAAGACTTGCCAGGTGCGTGTGTGTGCATGATCAAAAGCCCGAGAGGAGAACGGGGGAGAAAAGCTTGTGGCATGGCCATCCCCCCAGGGGGTGATTTCTCACTTTCCCTTTCCTTCTCTCCCTGGCAAGTTCACAGGTCTTGTAACCAAATAATAATAATAATAAATAAATAAATAACGTAATTTTTTTTTTTGGAACGCTGTGTTCATGTAGTCCCAGCCAGTCAGCTCACAGAAGCTTCTTTCTGAATGAGGGGAGCTTAGTGCCAGAGCTAGTGACTGGAATCATAGGACAGCTACCCAGAGTCCAGCTGTGATATGTAAGGCAGACACACGAAGATTATATGGCTTCTGCCAAGCAAATAGACTTGAGTTTAGAAATTCTGGGATCAGACCCAGCCTCCAACCATGGTTTGCAATGTGACCATGACCTGTTAGGGGATGCTTTTTCCTTCTTCTCTCTCTGTCTCTCAATCTCTCTCTCTCTGGTAAGTACAAATGCCCTCTGGCAATTATAATTAATTAACTAAAAAAGAAATTCCAGGATCATAAAATATAGGCTAAGAATTCCTAATCCCCAAATTCAAACTCTGAAATGCTTCAAAATCCTAAACGTTTTGAGCACTAACATGACTACTAGTGAAAAAGTCCACACCTGACCTGACATGACAGGTCTCAATCAAAATGCTGGAATATAACAATTATCTATATTTTTTTTGAGAGGTTTTTTGCTATAGGGCACATGCGCTCGCCTGACAGAGAGAGACACAGAGACAGAAAGCGAGAAATCACCCTCCAGGGGGGATGATCACGCCACAATCCCTTCTCCTCCATTCTACTCTCAGGATCTTGGGCACGCACGCCCCCCCCCCCGCCATAAGTTTTAAGCCACTGGGTCTGGGGTGCGAACTGCGGTTGACTATGTGGGATTCCAGCGACATAGCCATTACGCTAACTGCTGGTTCTCACAACAAATATTACATAAAATAATCTTCAGGCTATGTGTATAAGGTATGTGTGAAATATAAACCAATTTTTGTGCTTAGACTTGAGTCTCATCCCTCAGATATCTTATAATTCAAATATTCCAAGGTCTGAAAAAAATAAAAAATCTGAAACACTTCTAATCCCAAGTATTTTGGATAAAAGATACTCAATCTGTATTTCAGAATAAGAGAAGATGTCATTGGGAAGGTTCAAGGAGGACACATGGTGCTCAAATAATAGGTTGTCTATTGCATTGGGCTGTAAGTTAGAGGATGTCTGGCCAGCAATGAGCCGCCCACAGGAACATTTATTAACAACTAGTTTGGGGAACCAGCAGTTAGCGTAATGACTATGTCGCTGGACTCCCACGTAGTCGACCGCAGTTTGCGTCCCGGACCCGGTGGCTTAAAAATCACGCCGGGCGCGTGTGCGTGCATGCCCAAGATCCCGAGAGGAGAATGAAGGAGAAGGGATTGTGGCGTGACCATCCCCCCTGGGGGGTAATTTCTCGCTTTCTGTCTCTATGTCTCTCTCTGTCTGGCGAGCGCACGCGCCCTATAGCGAAAACCTCTCAAAAAAAATAATAAAAAACAACAACCAGTTTGAAGATATGTTGTCCCAGCTCAACAGAGTCAAGGGCTAAGGCCCTTCCCATCCTTCCCTGCCAGCTGTAGCTTATTAGCTTTATTCCTTAAGTTCATAGCCTTATGGTCCCAATATGGCTGCCAAAACTCCAAATAGCACATTATTATACAGAAGCTTCCAACCCAGGAAGAGAAAGGCATCTCATACATCTGTCTCTTGTAGTATGAAGAAAGGTTTTTCTCAGAGACTTCTTCCTTTTTGTTGGCTAAAATTGGGTTATATATCTACCCAAGGCCAGTCATCAGTAAAGGGGATGAGGATTGTCATAATTAGTGGCACTCATTTTTTTTAGAGGGATTTTTGCTATAGAGCACGTGTGCTCGCCAGAGAGACAGAAAGCAAGAAATCACCACCGGGGGTGGCCATGCCACAATCTCTTCTCCTCCATTCTCCTCTTTGGGCTCTTGGGCACACACGCTCACGTGCCCAGAGTAAGTTTCAAGTCACCAGATCCAGGACTTGAACCATGGTGAACTACATGAGAGTCCAGTGATGTAACCACTACATCAGCTGCTGGTCCCAGTGGCAAACATGTTTTATTCCATGGGGCTGGGGAATCTACAACAGGGAATGATGGATTTGATTGTCTCACTGTACCCTTCTAGTTTAAACCTAGTAAAATCATCCCCCTTCAAGAAATATTTTTGTGGCCCATTTCTCATCACAGTATTTTCTCTTCCTTTACTCCACTCTTCAATGGGAGGTTAACTCGGTGCACTTCCCCACTTCTACCAGTGTCTATCAGCTTTCTTTCCTTCTGTCTCTTGAATGTGAGTCCAGCCTCTTTTTCCAAAACACAGGCACCATCTTGATATCATTTTTTTTTTTTGGAGAGGTTTTTGCTACAGGGCGTGTGTGTGCTCGTCAGAGAGAGAGACAGAGAGACAGAAAGTGAGAAATCACCCCCCGGGGGGATGGCCATGCCGTAATCCCTTCTCCTCTATTCTCCTCTTGGGATCTTGGGCACACACGCACATGTGCCAGGTGTGAGTTTTAAGCTACCAGGTCCGGGACGCGAACCACGGTCGACTACATGGGAGTCCAGCGACATAGCCATTATGCTAACTGCTGGTCCCCATCTTGATATCTTGATCTGACTTCATAAAGATGGTTTTTCAAAACTGACCTCAAAGGGAAGTCAACAGGCTTCTCACAGATTTTAAAAGTTTTAGGGACCACAACTACCTTTGGGGGGAAAAAACAAACCAGAGAAGCGATGTGGTCAGAGAGAGGAAGGTCAAAAGTTGAGCACTTTCTCACTATTTCATTCTATTGGGTTGTCAGAAAAGTCATGACACTTTTTTTTTTTTTTTTGCGTAAAAATACACAGAAAAATACATCATTACTTTTCTATGCAAAAATACACAGTTTTTCATAGAAATTCACGGAAAAATACATAAAATACATCAGAAAAGCAATGACACATTTTTTGCATACAAATGCACAGAAAAATACATCCTGACCTTATATTTTCTCTATATCCCAAACTCATGTCTCTTACTTCCAATTTTCCTCTCCTAGAATCTATAGCCTGACTTTTCTTCCAGGTGTCTTTGTGATTTAAATGATGCTCTGCTTTCTCCTTTTTAAATGATCTTTGCACCTAATTTTGCAGGCCTCCAAGCTTCCTGCTCACTTCATCTGTTCCTCACCTCCCTCCACATCTTCTAGCCCTTACCTTGTCCACTTCTTGCTTCTTTCCAGAATCAGGTTTATCTCCCCTGTTTTGTACCTTGCCTTCTTGCCTCATGAGGCACATACACAGATTGAGAGGCCATTAGCTAAATTCCCCAAAGGCTCCAGTCACGGGTGATATATTCAACTCAGGAAAGGGCACTAAGTCAGCCTGTCCCCCAAGTGGGCAGGTCCTGTTGCACTTGCTGCCTATCGCTGTTGCCCTCCTCTGACTAATGGTGGTTTATGGAATAGACTGAGTTTGGTACGGCGCAAGGCTGTGGTGCTCTTACTACTCACTGCTTTCAATAAGGTGGGATCGAACCATCCTTGCCAGTTTCTTAATGATGTCTTGGCAAGCTTCTTTAGGTTGTTAGTCATACTTGGTGATTTAAACTGCTAGTCTTCTCCCCAATTCTCCTGCAGGCCGAGCCTCATTCTGTAGTCTGGGCAACCTTGACAGAGATGAGCCAGTTCACCCTTCCTCCTACCCTTCTGGACTTGCTGCCCTAGGTTTTGGCTCTTTCTGTCCAAAAGGGAAAAGTTCTTCCTACTTCATGGTAGTCAGTTAGCTCTTTAAGAATTTGCTTTGTGAATTAACAAAATTATGTTACTGAGAAACCTTGTTCTCTACATTACAGACTGCCAGAAACTTGGCTGTTGGAAATCATGCCCATAAGAACAGAACATCCTACTTTTTGCTTGGAGGGTCAGTGTCTTCCTGACACCAAGAGGCAGCCTTGATTTTCCATCCCCCAAGGCTTCAGGTAAGGAGTTTTAGACACAACATTCTACCTTTACTTTGTATTTCCCAAAGAAACAGGACCTTGAATCTGCTTCTCAGCTCAGGCCTGACGTTGACCTCTTCACACACATCCTTGAATTGCTTTGAGCCTGTCAAACACTGCTTCACTTAAATTTCACCTCAACTCCACCCTTACTGCAAATTCCATAATAACCCTGTATCTTTTGTCGTGAGATGCTCTGCACTTCTAGAGTGTAGTCTTGTTGCAGCAAGATAAAACTGATTTTGTTGGGTCAATGTTGATTGAGACAGGCTTTATCACTATATTGGATGAGGTCATTTCTCAAGCTCACGCATA
>NW_006209766.1:1040657-1043795 GCF_000334495.1 Tupaia belangeri chinensis | reverse complement strand
AATAATATTGCCCTCCCCGCAAAATTGGGAGTTCTTGAGGAATGGGAAAAAATAAAAATCTTACAATGCTTTGTGGCCTTCTAAAAGGCCACTACGCATAGCTAGATATATGGTGTCCCTGCTCATTAAAATTGCATGAGGAAGAAGAGTAAGTTGCCAAAATGGAATAAAATGCCCTGTATGGCTTCCTAAGGGAACAGTGACCCCAGTTCAAGAAACCATGCTTTAGTTAATATCGAGTAGCTCTTTATTTTATCTTTCTTTCTTTCTTTCTTTTTTTTTTTTTTGGAGAGGTTTTTGCTATAGGGCGCGTGCACTCGCCAGACAGACAGAGAGAGACAGAAAGCGAGAAATCACCCCCCAGGGGGAATGGCCATGCCACAATCCCTTCTCCTCCATTCTCCTCCATTCTCCTCTTGGGATCTTGGGCATGCACGCACATGCGCCTGACGTGAGTTTTAAGCCACTGGGCCTGGGACTGGAACTGCGGTCCGACTATGTTTGAGTCCAGTGACATAGCTGTTACGCTAACTGCTGGTTCCGATATCGAGTAGCTCTTGATGTCTACTGTGAGTCAGGCACCCAATGTTGGCTGTCTTTTGCAGCTAGAATGTGAGTTCTCTGGTCTTTTCGTCTCAGGAAATTTAACCTGGTCTGACTCCTTCCAACACTCCGAGAACTTCCACCGTTGCCTGTGATCCCCTCACCCTTGGGTAACTCACACCTTCTTGCTCTGCCAAATGATGAGAACAGATGACATCCCATCACCACACTCCCACTATCGTCTCCACCATTGTCCCATCCCTGCTTAGATGGCACAAGGTGACATCCTCCATTCTCTGGTAGCCCCTTTATCTTTATCTTAGCTTCCAAGAGATATGACACATTCTACCATGCCCTCCTTACCACCACCCAGGTGATTGCCCCAAACTCTGATGACTTTTATCCTCCCATCGCCTAGTCTTTTGTTTCTGTAGACTGGGATAGGGTGGTGCTGGGTGATCACTGCAGATGACCAAGACAGTTAAGCTGCCTCTTATTCCTCATTATTAACTCTAGGGGAGTGGGACAGATGCCTGTTTTTTATGGCTCTCTTTAAAATATTGAGTTTTCAACTCTTCCTTATTCTCAGCTTTGAGTTCTCATGACCAGTTCTGGAGGTTCAGAACTCCAGGGCATCCCTATTCCCTTTCCTAGCCATCTAGGCTCATGTCTGTCTCAAGTTCTTAGCAGTCACCAGGGCTAAATGCCTTGGGATGAACAGGTAGCCACATGGCACAGAGACACTCATGCCTTCATCTCTCCACAGAGATGATGTCTCCCCATCCACCTGAAACCCAACCCTCTACTCATGGTCAGTCCTCATTCTCCCAGCAAGCTTAACCCAGGAAGAAACTTGATGTTTAAGGACATTAGTATTGAAAACTCTGAAGTTCTGACCCCAGCTCTATGCATTTTTGCCTACATCATGACTTTCCTGACGACCTAGTAGCAGGTGCTCAATAGACGCTTTTGCAATAACCTGAATGTAAAAGGTGCCAGTGTTTCTCTGCACATCTTCCTGGGAGAGGAAGCCCGGACCAGCTGTTTCTCATGTTCTGCCTTCGCTGGAAAATGAAAATGTAATAAAGGAGCACATTTTGATGAAAATAGCTCTAAAGAACACCCATCTGTAGTAACCTGAAGTTAACCATGCTAATTATCTTAATCGACTTGTTTCAAGAGGGTTTCTGTTTTGTTTTTTAACTGGGAAGAGGATGTACCAGCACAGATAGCCAATCTGCTGGTGTCTAGTTCTCTCTCTTATTGTGGCCTATTGACATCCCGGATGAACTGCCTCATCTGACTTTAGGCATTTGGGCCAGATCACCATGGCTGATGTGAAGCTAAAAGCAGAACAGAGCAGACCAGGGGCTTAGATTTGAATCACTCAATCCCAGCTTCCAATCCTGCTCCAACCCCTTGCTACCTATGGGATCTCAGGTCAGAGACTTTGCTGCTCCAGGCCCATTCCCTCACCTGTCAAATGGGGGGAATGACGGCGCTGAGAGGCGAGGAGGAGGCAATACGTCAGGCCATGTCTCAGGCAGGTTGACTATTATCTTTATCCCTCCAACCCAGATCATCCCCCAGCACTTAAGCATCTTTCAGATTAGCCCTGTTCCTTCAGGGTCTAGGTTGTTGTCCTTCCAACCACCAAGTCTGCTGGAGCCACATACAACATCAGAAAAACAAAAAACGAACAAACAAACAGGAGAATAAGGAAGGACAATTTTGTTTTGCTTGCTACCATATTTATTTGGGTAATTCTTCTTCTGCCATTGTTCATAAATGTCCCTGAAGATCTAAATCTACTGAGCAATAGACACTTTCTAGAAAGACCCATATGTGAGCAGAGTGCTCCCACACCCCTGAGCCCCTGTCTCCTGACTCCTGACTTGCAGGGTAGGAGCAGCCATGCCTTCCAGCCTTCTCCTCCAGTCGCCTCTTGGGATTTGGGACACACACACACACACACACACACACACATGAACCGGACATGAGTTTCAAGCCACTGTGTCCGGAACTTAAACCATGGTTAGCCATGTGGGAGTCTAGTGCCTCAACCACTGTGCCACCTGCTGGCCCCAGGAGGAGCTCTGAATGATAGGTTCCTCCTGTCCCAGGACACTGGGAAGTGTCCTTAGGTGCTGGGCACTGCTCTTAACTCCTTCCTTACCTCTGGAAAAGCACAGGAGCCAGCCTGCTGCTATGGGGGTGGGGGGCTTGCTTTTCTCTAGAGTAGTCTCTCACCTCGACTGCTTCCCAGAGCAGAATCCTTAGCTTGTGGGAGGACGGGAAGGGAGGTGAAATCAAGAGTTGAGCTTTGGAAGTATATTCTCAGGAAGTCTGTGTTTGTGCTCTGTCCCAAGCCACACTGTTTCCAGCCTTCAACTCCAGGGTCCTGTCTGCCTTGAGCTAGGAAGAACCCGGGGGACAATATACCAGCGGCACCTTCCTGCTCCAGAGGACCTAGCTTTCAACACAGCCCGTGTGGCCACCCAACCCCCAGCTCTCCCCCAGTCCACTTGTTCTCTAGGTTGGACAGTCTTGTGCCTGCCTTTCTCCTTCACTCTTTTCCTTCCTGTCACCGCGTAC
>NW_006209766.1:1037790-1039666 GCF_000334495.1 Tupaia belangeri chinensis | reverse complement strand
CAGTTCCACACTGCCCTCCTGCCTCCGGGGGCCCTGGACCCCGATCAGCTTCCTCAGCAGCTTGTGGAAGTCTCCTTGGAACCCCGACGATGAGAAATAGTAGACAAGGGGATCGACACAGGAGTTCAGAGTGCTGAGGAGTAGCACGCAACTCCTCCACGTCGGGCTTTCGCCCCGAACATAGCCCACCACATGAGACACATTGTAGGGCCCAAAGCAGACAAGGAAGTTGAGCAGTGTGGCTGCCACCAGCCCCTCCACCCTCCTCTGCCTGCGGTGACTGGCTCCCCTGCGGAGGATCCACACCAGGCGGCTGTAGCAGTAGCTGGTGATGAGCAGGGGCACCCCAAAGAGGACCACAGCCATCTCCAGCCGGACGGGCAGAAGAACGGCCAGCTGGTCCTCCCGGAATTCCTGGTAGCAGGTTTCCTTGTTGCCATCGCTGGGGAAGGAATTCCCCAAGTACTCGGTGACATAGACCACGCTGCAGTGAGCTGTGGCCAGGAGCCAGCAGGCCCCGCTGACCAGGCCAGCCTGCCCCGGCCTGGGCCGGGTCTTGTACCACACAGGGTAGGCCACGCTCAGGAAGCGCTCGATGCTCACGGCTGCCAGGAAAAGGGAAGTGAGATAGATGGTTGTGAAGAAGAGGAACCCGGACAGGGGGCAGAAGATGTAGGGCAGGGGCCAGTGCATGCCGCTGGCCGCCTCCACCATGCGGAATGGCAGGAAGAGCAGCAGGAGCAGGTCGGAGAGGGTCAGGTTGAGCAGAAGCACGTCCACAGCCACCGGGCGGTGCCGCAGCTTGCCCACGAAGATCACCAGGGCCATCAGGTTGAGGGGGAGCCCCACGATGAAGGTGAAGAGGTACACAGTGAAGTAGAGCCAGTGGTTGCCAGGGAAGAAGGACCGGCCCGGGCTGGTACCCATGGTCATGGCCACTGGTGAGAGAGAGAGTGCGTGAGACGGAGGTGGGGTAGGCAGGGACCTCCCAGCCCCAGCCAGGGGCATCTCGCCTGTCCGCAGGGAACACTCACCCCCAGCACCACCCCAGCTCCCCAGGTGCTTTTACCAGAGGGGCCAGCCTGCCTGTGCTCCTGATCTCGCTGTCTCCTGTTCCTTCCCCAGTAAAGAAGGCACCGGGGGCTCCTTCACTCAGCGCCAGAGCCACCTCCCCACCTCCCCGCCCTCCCCACCCGCTCACCTGTTATGGAGAACCCTAGCACTCTGCCGGACCGCACCTTGCTGTCTCCTCCAGAATAAGAGCGGTCGAGTATTTATCTGGCAGAACTGATAAAGACCTGGCAGTGCCCATGACGTCACTCACTGTTGGACAGCAGCACAAAAGATGCCTTGAGCTCTGTTACCAGGGCTGCGGCAGTATGAAAAAGAGGAGCAAATTCCACGACTGTCTGCCTTTCTGCTCAGGCAGCCTCAGATGGGATGCCCGAACCAAGCCCAAGCCGTCGTTATCGTCCCCTCCCCTCTTCTCCACTTGGATTTAGTCTGCTACTCTAGAATGGCACGAATCCAGTTTGCCTTGTAAGGGCAGGGAGTGGGATGCAGTGATGGAGAGCCGGGCTCCGGAACTGGAGGCCTGGGTTCCACCTGGCTCTGTTACTTAACTGACTTTGGGATTTGGGGCCAGTGACTTAAACTCTCTGTGGCTCTCCTTTCTTATCAGTGAAACAGGAAATGATAAGGCTGCTGGTCTTTTTTTTTTTTTTTTTGGAGAGGTTTTTGCTATAGGGCGCGTGCGCTCACCAGACAGATACAGACAGAGAGACAGAAAGCGAGAAATCACCCCCCAGGGGGAATGATCACGCTGCAATCCCTTCTCCTCCATTCTCCTCTCGGGATCTTGGGCACGCACGCACAC
>NW_006209766.1:986540-1037574 GCF_000334495.1 Tupaia belangeri chinensis | reverse complement strand
GGGCTCAAACATACGCCAGGCGTGTGTGCGTGCGTGCCCAAGATCCTGAGAGAATGGAGGAGAAGGGATTGTGACGTGGGTATGCCCCTTGGGGGATGATTTCTTGCTTCCTGTCTCTATGTCTCTCTCTGTCTTTCTGATGAACACATGCGCCCTCTATAGCAAAAATCTCTACAAAAAAAAAAAAAATTAAGACATAGCAAGTGTTTAGAATGGATCCTGGCATGTGGTGGTGAGCGCTCCACAGATGTGAGCTGCCATCACCCCAGCACTGGTGCAGACCTGCATCTGTGGTGATGGCAGCAGGAGTATATGATACTACTACCGATGATGATGATGGGCTGGCCCATAGCCTGGTGCGTAAGAGAACTGGATCCCACATGGTTGACCGTGCAGTCTGAGTCTCAGCCCTGGCGGTTTGGGAAGCATGCCAGTTGTGAGTGCATATAGTTCCAAATTCCCACAGGATGGAGAAGAGGAGAAGGGATTGCGACCTGACCACACCCCACAGGGGTTGGGGGGCTTTGTCTTTCTCCTTCCCTCTGTCTCGCATGGTGAGCACACATGCTCTCTGGCACAATAATGATAGTGGTGGGGACGATGACAGCAGCTAGGCCCACTAAGGACGTATCATCCATGGCAGGCCCTTGCTCCTCAGGTCATCCCGTTGTGCTGTGGAGTCCCCGTCTCACAGCGGGGAACTGACCTGCTCTAGACCATGCAGCTTGTTAAGTGTTGACACCAGGGTTCAAACCCAAGTTCAGTTCGGCTTCAGAGAGGACGTATCTGCTCACTCAGGTATTGATGGGGAACAGTAAGATGTCATTTCATGCCCACTGGGATGGCGCTAAGCCAAAACATAATAGCAAGTATTGGCAAGGAAGCAGAGAAGCAGGGGCCGTCGATCACCCCAGCGATCCCGCGAAGTACTGCGCCACGTTGGGAAGCAGTTTGGCATTAAACAAACAAACAAACAAATTAAATGTCAATTTACCAGGCAAGCCAGCAGTTCCACCGTGGGTATTTACTTAAGAGACATGAAAACGTGTGTCTGCACGAAGACTTACTCGTCAACGTTCATAGCAGCGTTAATCACAGCAGCTAGAAAGTGGAAACCACCTGCTGATCCGTCAGCAGGGGGACGGATAAACAAACGCGGAGCATCCGCACAGTGGGATTCTACATGGCAATGAAAAGAGCCGGAGTATGCATTCGCCCTACAACATGGCCGTACCCCAAAACATGAGGCTAAGTGAAACAAGGCAAGCATCCAAGGCCATGTAGTCTCTGATTCCCTTTTTTTTTTTAATTAAAAATTAAAATAGAGGTTTTTGCTATATGGCACGTGCACTTGCCAGATAGACAGAGAGAGACAGAGAGACAGAAAGCAGAAAATCACCCTCCAGGGGGGATGGCCACGCCGCAATCCCCTCTCCAACATTCTCCTCTCGGGATCTTGGGCACGCACGCACACACGCCCAGCGTGAGTGTAAGCCACTGGGTCCGGGACTCGAACCGCGGTCGACTACGTGGGAGTCCAGCGACATAGCCATTACACTAACTGCTGGTCCCTATAATTCCTTTTTTTACAAAATGGTCCGAAAAGGCAGATCTAAAGAGCTGGAAAGTATTAAGTCTTCGGGAAAGTTGTGACATGTTTTCCTATGTGAAAATGCATCATAACTTTCCCCAAGACCCAACAGATGAGCAGTTGTCTGGGCGCTGGAGGTGGGTATAGAAATAAGCTATGAGCGAGCATGAGGGGTCTCACAGGAGTGGTGCAAGTGTTTTAAAACTAGCTTATGGTGATGGGAGCACACCTCAGTAAGCTTACCGAGAACCACTGAACTGTGGACTTAATGGGTGCAAATTTTACGATATGTAAATATCTCTTACAGCAGTGAGCAAAACAGTATTTGCTGTCATGGTGCTTACACTGGTGATGGGGGAGGCGCTGGGACTGGGGGCAGGGGAGAATCACAAGGACATTTTTTTTTCTTTTTTTAAGAATTATTTTATTTTTATTCATTGTCATCATTTTGTTATTTTATTTTTTCGAGGTTGACCAGAGAGAGAAGGAAAGTGAGAAAGCAAGCTGCCAGCTCTAAGACTTGAACCACGGTCAGCCATGTGGGAGTCCAGTTGCCTTAACCAACCCCATCACCTGCCGGTCCCTTTCTTTCTTTTCTTTTAAAGATGATTTGTTTAATCTTATTTATTTATTATTATTATTATTTGACCAGAGAGAAACAGAGAGCGAGGAAGAAGGAAAGTG
Source organism: Tupaia belangeri chinensis (assembly GCF_000334495.1). Taxonomy (NCBI): domain Eukaryota; kingdom Metazoa; phylum Chordata; class Mammalia; order Scandentia; family Tupaiidae; genus Tupaia; species Tupaia belangeri. The sequence continues at coordinate 1,035,299 of NW_006209766.1, read as the reverse complement.
AGAAAGCAAGCCACTAGGTCTAGGACTTGAACCATGGTTGGCCATGTGGGAGTTTAGCGCCTTAACCACCACCACCACGCCACCTGCCGGCCCCAGTACATGAGTTTTAAAGAGGGAAGGATAACACTGAGGGAGAAAACACTGCAAAGGGAAAAGAAAGAGGGAGAAAAGAAAGAGAGACCCCAACTTGACCTGCTGGGGGAAGTGGTAAGAGGCTTAGGGCACAAAGGTGTAAGGGGAGGCTGGAGCGGGTCATGCAGGGCCTTACGAGCCCCAGAAGGGAACTGGATTTCTCTTCCTGCATGGAAGGAGGCAGAGTAACTGGGAGAAGTGGCCCAGTACCAGCGGGGGCTCTGGAGCAGTGGGAACAGTAGACGCTGGCACTGTGGGGTGGGGTGTGGAGGCTCTTCGTCCTGAAAGCCCAAGCTGGTGTCCCCATGCCCGGGGACCAAGCTTGTTTCTGGCTTCCACAGAAGGTTACTTCTTCGCCTGTTTCTATATTTGTAAAAGAAGGGTAGTAGGACTTTCCTTGGAATGCTATCAGGAACATCCGTCCATTCCACAAATATTTACTACTTACTACACAGGATCTTCAAAAAGTGCATGCAAAACGCAGATTATGAGAAAACTATGCATGGATTTCAAAGTCCTTTTGCACCAGGGAACCAGCAGTTAGCGTAATGGCTATGTCGCTGGACTCCCACGTAGTCGACTGCGGTTCGCTTCCAGGACCCGGTGGCTTAAAAATCACCCCCTGGGGGGTGATTTCTCGCTTTCTATCTCTCTGTCTCTGTCTGTCTGGCGAGTGTACGCGCCCTATAGCGAAAAACCTCTTAAAAAAAAAAAAAAAAGGTTTTCTTTGCACCAGAATAAACTTGTAACATTAATTACATGTTTCTGTGAACTTTTGGAAATCCCCTTGCATGTGTCATCATTGGGCATAAAAAAAAAAAAAAAAAAAAAAAAAAAAGTTCTTGCCCTTGTAGACCTTCAGGATGAAAAGAAATGATCTGTGTAAATGAGTCCGTGCACACCGGCCTCGTAGCTCTCCTTCAGCTCCTGTATGTCCATGGCGTGGTGGTCATGGGAGGAGCAAGCCTGAGTTCTGCACCTCGTAGCATCAGAGCAGATGCCTGGGTGTCTGTCCTTCATGGCCTCTTCCACCTGCCCTCTCGTGGGTTCAGGGTGCCACCCTTCACCTTTGCAAATGAACTACAAATACAGGCATGAATTTCGACATCCCAAGTTTTCCAAATGCCCCTCAACCATTGGGGATCCTGTTTGGAAGGATCACATCCTGCCTCCCCATGTTCCTTGCTAAAAGACCTCAGCTAAACCCTGCAAAATTGAGATGATACTAAAAGGGGGCTTCAGAAAGTTCTTGGGAAAATAGATTTAAAGTATGTGTTTATTTTGGTGCAGTTTTGACATCCCTGAATAGTGTTTCCATGCTACACATTTTCCAAGAACTTTTTTTAAAGAATTATTTTACTTAACTTTATTTATTTTTATTTATTTAAATTTGACCAGAGAGGAACTGAATAAGGAGAGAGAGAGAGAGAGAGAGAGAAGTGAGAAAGCAAGCTGTCAGGTCCAGGACTTGAACTGCAGTCGGCCATGTGGGAGTCCAGCGCCCTTAACCACCGTACCACTTACCAGCACCTCCAAGAACTTTTTGAAGACTCCTGGTAAACCTGGAGTCTTTAGTCCTGCTAGGACTGTAACTACCTCAAGCAGAGCCTTTGTGTAAAGTAGGAAAAGGCACCCGATCCCAAGGAACACTGCCCTGCACCAAGAATTGCTGCTTGAGGAGCCGGTTGTGTTTTGCTCAGATTAAAGTGAGAGGCTCCTTCCTGCCCTTCAGGCTTGCTTGGTGAGCAAAGTACAGGCTAGAATTTAGCGTTTGCCCCTCTGCCTGGCGTCCTTGTGCAGTGAACAACGTGTCCCTCTAAAATCAAAGGCTGCGTGGGGATGAAATGGGACCACGCTCACCGCTAAGCGCTCTGCCCGGTGCCTGTCACAAATCGGAAACTATATGAGATCAGATCCTTTGTAACTCCCACTGATGTTACTTGTGGGTACTTTTCCTCCTGCTGCCGAAGCATCGTCGCCTACCAACTTCCCGTTCACAGTTCTCATGCTGCCCCCTTGTGAGTTCAAAGTGGTATGACAGCGTCATTTTCTTGCCTACTGCCTGCTCTTAGCCATTAATTAATTAATTTTTAAATTTTGTCGTAGGGATCAGATCCTTTGTAACTCCCACTGATGTTACTTGTGGGTACTTTTCCTCCTGCTGCCGAAGCATCGTCGCCTACCAACTTCCCGTTCACAGTTCTCATGCTGCCCCCTTGTGAGTTCAAAGTGGTATGACAGCGTCATTTTCTTGCCTACTGCCTGCTCTTAGCCATTAATTAATTAATTTTTAAATTTTGTCGTAGGGCATATGTGCTCGCGGGGGGGGGGTAGGAGCGTGGGGAGGGCATGGGAGGAAGCACCCACAATGGAGCATGGTCACGCTGGGATCCCTTCTCTATTTCTCCATCCTCTCGGGATCTGGGGTGCTCGCACACCACATACCCAGTGTGTGTTGCAAGCCACCAGGTTTGGTATTCGAACCTGACAGATGGCCAAGTGGGATCTGGCTCCCTTAACCAGTGCGCCAAGGAGCTGGCCCCACTGCCTCCTCTCCAATTCATACATTAAAATATTCCCTGGAAATGGTTTCTGAGCAGCATCTCCTGAAGTGTGTGAGTGGCAGTCTTCTAGACCAGAAGCCATCTTCCCTTCTCCTTCCCTGAGGATAAACTGGGCCCACCGTCCCGAGTCTTCTAGACCAGAAGCCATCTTCCCTTCTTCCCTGAGGATAAGCTGGGCCCACAGTCCCCGGTGGACACAGCCCCCTCCCGAGGAGGGGGAGACAACACAGCTTACCTTCCCCTGCGACCTCACTCCTGGCTCCAATCTTCTCTCCCCACTAGGGCGCCGGCCTCGCCAGGCACAGCGCCTCCTTCCAGCGAGGCTGCCATGTAGTCCCTTCGGAACAGCCCCCACCGGGGCCCTGGAACAGCCGCCAGGCTCCCCTCTTCCATGTTGCTTTCCCGGACCAGCGAGCAGCGGCTGCTACTTCTGGGATGTCCCCGCGTGTGTTCTTGCCACACACGTCCCCCAGCCAAGCCCTCTTCCCAAGTAGCCGGTCACCAAGGGGTTGAGCACCACACTGCAGGCTCCCATGATGAGCCCCAGCCTCCGCCACTGGTGTCCCATGTCGGGGTGCAGAAAGCCGGCCACGTTGGAGGCGTTGTAGGGTCCCAAGCAGAGCAGCAGCGTGAGCAGGGCCCCGCCGGCCCCCCAGGCAGCCCTCAGCTTCCGGCGGTGGCTCAGGCCTGAGTGGGCCAGCGCCCGCAGGCAGCCGGCGTAGCAGAAGGCCGTGATGGTCAAGGGCAGAAAGAAGAACAGGACGGAGAGGCTGAGGCGGGCAGGGCCGGCCGAGTGTGGGTCCCAGGCCTCCAGGCAGATGGGAGAGCCGTTGACCCAGGTGACCATGCCCAGGGAGCTGGCGGTGGTGTTGTCCAGCCAGCTCCCGGGAGCCTCCAACCCAAACACCAGCCCCAGGTGACAGAGGACGAGGGCCCATATGGCCACACACACGCCCCAGGAGTAGCATGGCCTCCGGATGGCCTGGTAGCCCAGGGGGAAGGCGGCCCCCAGGTAGCGGCCGGCGCTCAGGGCAGCCAGGAACGCCCCGTCTGCGTAGAGCGGAGCGAAGTGGGCCACGGCGAAGGCCGGGCAGAGCGAGGTGGGCAGGGGCCAGGCTCCCGAGGCCAGAGCCTCCACCGCCTTCAAGGGCAGAGAAATGCTCAGCAGGAGGTCGGAGCAGCCCAGGTGCAGGGCGTAGACCAGGCTGGGAGTGAGGCGCCGCCGGGCCAGCGAGGCCGCGCCGCGGATGGCCAGGGCGTTGAGTGGGAAGCCCACGGCGAAGGCGGCCACGTACAGGGCGAAGGAGAGCTGCGGAGGCAGGTCCATGGGGCCGCCGCGCTGCCTCCGCAGCTCCCAGCGCAGCTCCTGTCCTCACACTTCCAGGAACCACAGGCTGCTTTCCGCCCTATTGGAGGCCCCCCTGGAGGAGGTGGCTTCGCGTGGTCGTACAGCCTGGGTCGGAAGCCACGACTTCTAGCCCTCGGGCCTTTGGTTTCTGCAAACCATATCACCTCTTACAAGGAAGTGAGCAATCTCGGTGTCGCAGAGGATAGAACCGAGGTGTGCAGGTCCCCGGAGAGGGTGATCTCAGTGTCTGAACCCTGGGGAGAGGAGGGGGAGAGGGAATTCAGAACAGGGCAGGGCCAGCAGTGTGTTTGCCTTGGGAACAGGAGTTCGACTCCTGAGTCCACTCCCCCAGTTCCCTGGTCAGGGAAGGAGCCCAGCAGGGGGCAGGGGCAGGTGCTGACTCCTAGCTGACCGAAGAGATGGAATTTGGATTCGATGGAGATTGAGGGGCCACCAAAGGGGGTCCCCAGAGGTGAGCCCAAGGTCAAGCCAGGGATATCCGAGTCCCAGAGGGTGACCTTAGAAGGCTTCCAGAGCACCCCGGGCAGGGAGAGCTGGGGGCCTGTGGAGTAACTGTTGGTGAAAAGAGGAGCCACAGAAAGAGGGACTCACCTCTTGGTGCCGCCGGATGTCTCTGAGGCTCTGAAGTCCCCCTGACTAGGCTGAGGGAGGATGCCCAGGATGGGCAGCGAGCCGGAAGGGAGAGAGGGCGGGGTGGCAGGGCCATTAGCCTGTGGCACTAACAGCTTGGGTGAGCAGCTAATGGGGCATCCCCAGCTGGGACTGAGGCCAGACTGCAGGCTGTGGGGGTCTCAGAGGTTGATGGGAACCCCAGAGAGGGCAAGGGTAGGAGTCTGGGGTCTTTTCTAGGTCAAGGAGTATAATAGGAGACTTCAAAATGAAATTTTAGTTTGGTGCCCCAAAAAATAAAAATAAAAATAAAATGAAATCCACACATAATTTTTTCATAATATGCATTTTCTGTGAATTTTTGGAAGATGTCACAAATAGTCAGTACCTTGAAGGGCCAGAGTTCCTGGGTATCACCAGGCACCCTCCCCCCCACCTCACCCACTGCCTGTTCAGACCTGCTCTGGGGGTTGAGCCTTCCCTCTCCCTGAAGAGCTCAGGGGCAGTTCCCACGCCTCGCTGGCTCTTTCCTAGATAACGGCAAGCACTCTAGTGACTCTGGTGGGGTCCCCAGACCACCTCCGTGGGGTAATGACATGTGAGATGGTGAGTCGTCACTCTCAGGCACAGCTCTGCCCTCCCCTGAGTGCACTGGTGGTGAGCGTGTTTTTGTGAGGAGGGGACACCGCTATTCTCTCCCTTCCCCTCTCGCTCAGGGCCCGTGCTTTCTGACCTTTGCAGAGCTGGCAATAAAGGTAAGCGGAAGGGCAAGGAATGCCCTGCCTCTAGGCCTCATGGCTGCCCGCCAGGGTGCTGAGCAGGGACGAGGGTGCCACTTGCCTTGGCACAGGTACCCCATGCCTCTAGCTGGCTGCTGACTTCCTTCTCCCAGCCCTGGAGTCTGGCCAGCCACCGACCTCCCGAGTGGGGTCACCTTGCCCTTCCAGGAACACCTAAGCAGGATTTTAAATTATTCCAGACTAGTGCTCTCCCAGAGGTGGCCCACATCTGGTCACTGAGAAAGAAAGCTTCGGGACCAGCATGTGGCATGGAGATTAAGGTGGCTGGACCCCACATGACTGACTCCACAGTTCGAGTCCTTGATCTGTTGGCTTGAAAAACACACCAGGTGGTATAGCGTAATGGCTATGTCGCTGAACTCCCATGTAGCCAACTGCAGTTTAAGTCCCGGACCCAGTGGCTTAAACTCACGCCAGGCACGTGTGCATGTGTGCCCAAGATCCCGAGAGGAGAATGGAGGACAAGGGATTGCGGTGTGGCCATCCCCTCTGGGGGGTGATTTCTCTCTTTCTGTCTCTCTGTCTCTTTGTCTTTCTGGTGAGCGCATGCGCCCTATAACAAAAACCTCTCCAAAAATAAATAAATTAATTAAAAAACCACCGGGCATGTGTGTGCGTGTTTGCAAGATGCCAAGAAAAGAGAGGAGAAGGAATTGTGGCATGGCCATCACCCAGGGGTGGGGGGGCGGGGCGGATTTCTTTCCCTCACTCTGTCTCTGTCTGGTGAGCACATGCATTCTTAGCAAAAACTTAAAAAAGAAAATGCTCTCTATGGGGTCTCTGTCTCTGACTGTGCCTGTCTGTCTGTCTCTACTGCCTCATGCTGATAAGGCAGCCTCTCAACTTCAGTGTTCTTGGGCTCGCCAGGCCACTGTGGCCCTTCTGAATTCCAGGTCATCCATAATCAGCTTCTCCACGCAGTCCCCTGAAACTCCTCTCACCGGGCATCAGATGGCGGCAGCATGGAATTCCCAGTGTGTCCACAACTCCCTCCAGAGAGGATCTTTCTGTACCTAGAGTCACCAGATTGCTGCTTCTGCATCTCCTTACCAAGTCCTACAGCTGTGGTCTAGCGTCCATTTTCTTTTATTTAAATAATTTTTTTAGATAGTTATTTTATTTAACTTTATTTATTTATTTTAGTTTGATCAGAGAAGGACAGAGAGAGAGAGAGAGAAAATGAGAAAGCAAGCTGCCAGGTCCAGGACTCGAACCTCCATAGACCATGTGGGAGTCCAGCACCCTTAACCACCATGCCACCTGCCGGCCCAAGTGCCCATTTTCAATAGAAGAGCGTGCAACCTCTCGTTCAGTATTTTTGTCTTCGGGAAACACTGAGAAATTGACAGAATGAGAAAAGAATCAAAGGATTTGCCATTTCTTTCCTGTCGCCAGCTTTTGGGTGAAGAGCAAAGCTCTAGGGAGACATGGGGTCTTCAAATCTTCTCTGCCGTGGCCCCACCCCCTAGCAGTTCTGCCCGGGTCACCTCCTTGGAGGGCCTTCCTTCACGGCTCCATCCAGGCTGGCCCCTCTCCTCTCTGTATTCATCTTGCGTTGTGTTTAGTCAGTGCACCCAAGACACTGCGACGTCCTTGCTAGCTCCGTGCTAGAGTGACGGTCGTCTGAGGGCAGAGATCTCAGCCTGCTTCGCCCATGGCATGTTGCATGGTTGTCTCTCAGGCAGCCGAATAAATAGTCCATTATCTGGGCCTTGGGAGGGTGGTGAGATCTGGGCCAGGCAGAGGCTGCCCGTGTTTGGGAGTCCCTGGCCTCCGAGCTTCCTGGCCACCTGCTCTTCACGCCTCAGCAGTGCCTGCTGACTGCCACATCTCGTGGTCAATTGGTCATGAAGTAGGTTTATATCAGCAGCTGGGCTTGGGGACAGGACAGGAGGGCACCCAGTGGTTGCCAGGGAACCTGAGCCAGGCCTCATCAGACTCGGGGCTGCCTTTAGCACTCACAAGAGGACCTGCCCTAAAAGCTAGACTAGAGATCTACGAGATTGTTCTATGTCTTGTCTTTGGACTGCAGCCATGGCTCTGTGCTGGGCGCATTCACAGGTACTCAGAACTCGTTTGCCGAATGAATGAATGGGTGAATGACACTGAAACTTATTTTGGGTAGAGAAACATCAAAACCCTCTCACAAAAAGTCAAAGGGGATGGAACTGGATTGATTGGAAAATCGATGCCTCACTCTGCTGTCATTCTAAGAATCGCCATGCTGGTATTGAGCAGAAACAGAAAAGGAGGGCAGGACAGGAAGGTGTCGTTTTGGGAACATCCCCCATATATCAGGAATTGTCTGTTCATCACATGTGATTGGTTAACCATATGTTCCTGCCCTCCAAGCATGAGCCTTAGTCCCTTGGCCGAGCAGGTGAATGGGAGGGGAGAGGCCAAACCTGAGACGTGACGGGGGTATTGGACACACCTAGCTGGGAAGTCTGAACCAGTGAACATAACTGAGAACTTGGGGGTGGGGGGTAGCAGTCCACAGGGAGTGACAGAAAAGCTGTGAGGTTTCTCAAGGCAACTGGCCTTCGAGAAGTGCTTGAGCAGCCGTGGATTGTGAAAGAACTTGGTAGGTTCTCTTTTGGGAATAACTGTGAGTAATGAATCAGCTTCCCCTTTTTATGTTCTCCAAAAATGCAAATAAAATGAAAATTTTACTTAGTCTCTAAAAAATGCAAATAAAAGATGAGAATTTTTTTTAATCCTCAGGAGGTGTGTATGCTTGTCAAACAGAGAGTGAGTGAGAGAAGGCATCCTCTCCCTCCCACCCAATGGTCACACCACTATCCTTTTTTCTTCCATTCTTCCTTCTCATCAAGATTTCGAGCACACACACACACAAGCACCTGGTGTGTTTTTCAAGCTGCTTGGGCCAGGATTTGAGCCACAGTCGACCAAGTGGGATCTGGCTCCCTTAACCACTGCACTGTGAGGGCCAACCTGGGGAATGTGTTGTTTTAGGGTCTTTTGGCTTCTGTGATTCCAGCATATACAAATTAAACCTCACTCCTACCTTGAACCACCTGCATGGCAGGTAGTCGTATCTCCATTTTACAGATGAAGAAACTGAGGCTCAGGCTGGTGGTAAATGCTGCCCGAGATCTCTCCGCTACTGTCTTAGTCTGTTCATTCTGCCATGACAGAAAGACCTGGGACTGGACGATTTATAAAGAAGAGAGATTTATTTGGCTCACGATTCTGGTGGTTGGAACCGTCAAAGGCATGAGGCCAGCATCTGACCAGCCTGTGGTGCACATGGCCAAGCGAAGTGGAAAAGAAGGCAGGCAGGTGCCAAGAGACAGACCCTAGGGCAGCCCACTTGCTGTTACCACAGCCTGCTCTTATGAGAACTAATGAATGAGAACTGGCTCCTTCCCAGCAGCCTACATTACTTATTCATGAGGGATCCGCCCCCATGTCCCTCACACCTCTCACTAGGCCCCCTCCTCCAACGCTGCCCACAGCAGAAGTGTGGCCACGGGGGAGGGCACCACACCCCAACCATAGCAGCTAGTTATATACAAAAATCAGGACTGAAACTCATGCCTGCCTGCCTGCGAATGCGCTTTTCCAATCTTCCGCCAGGCTCCTTTTCCTTCTTTTCCAGTCCCACCATGCCTGCCGCATCTCCCTGTGCCCGCTCTGCCTTCACAGACTGGTTCTCTGAAGCGGTACTGAGCTATGTGTATCGTGCAACTCTATTCCACTGTCCACACCAATACGTCTCAGTCCATAAGACCCCTGTGGGTAGGGGCTGCTGCAGCAGAATCTCCGTGGAATGCCTCGTTATGCATAGACAGGTTTCTGGAGGAGAGGCTGGCTGGGGACAGTGCCTCCTGCTGCTAATTTCTGTCCTTCCCTGACCTTCTCCCAGAGGCAGAAGGTGGGCACGACTAGTGAGCAGGGATGTCAGTCGGGTCAAAGGGATGGGAACAGAAGAAGAAATAGGGACGAGCCAGTCCCAGCAGGGACACAGCCAGCTTGGGGTAGGGGCTGGGGAAGGGGCGGATGGTGGCAGATGGCTGGAGTGGTGGGGGGGTGAAGAGGGTACAGGGCTCCAGGCAGGTGTTTAGGTGAGTTTCTGGGTAGGATAAGAAGAGTGGGAAAAGACCCAGGGCAGGCCTTTGGGAGGGGCTGAGCTACCTGTTCCGAGAAAGAAGGCGGGCTCTGATCCAGGCACGAGGTTCTCTGCAGTGACCATGCGTGCACATACGTGTGCACATATACGTGTGTGTGTGTGTGGAGGGAGGGGCTGGGGGACTTAGCAGCTGAGCAGCAGTGGCTGGGGAAGCTCTGGGGCTGCCCTTGTCCCCGTCCCCTGGGCACCTCCACCACATGGATTCAGCAGGTCAGTGCTTAAGGGTCACATACTCCACACTTTCCTGGGTCCGAGGCCGCTCTCCAACCCCAAACTGGACTAGCTCTGAGTAATGGATTTCCTCGTCTTCTGGAAAATTCGGAGTCACGTTCTCATAGTCAACCTGAGAAAGCCACATGGTGGTCAGCTTGGCCTCGCTGTCAGGTCCCCAGCCTCCCCCACCTGCTTTCCCAGCCCATGTCCTTGATTCCTCGTGGGGGTCCAAGAGCCCATGCAGGAGTCCTCTAGTCCAGAAACTGGCCACAGTTAGTGGGAGGACCTGCCCTGGCTCTGACCACACCTGCCCAGGTGCTCCCCGCTCCCCGTAGAGGACTCAGAGCTGAGGCCAGGCCCTCCATCTCCTCCCACCCCCCGCCCCCCACAACCCTGCAGTCTCACCACTCGAGGCTTCTGCAACACTGAGTAAGTGACCGTGTCATTCCTGTTTGCGGGAGGCCCCTGCCTCTCTGAGATTCCTGCATCCCTGAAGGAGGGCAGAAAGATGACCACAAATGGAGCCTTTCCCACGAGCTCTCCTCCCTACTTCCCTGTCCCCAGCAGCTCCCAGCCTCAGCTCTGGGTGTGAGAATAACTTGCTGCCTCCCGAGTACCCTGGCCAAGCAGGACTCATTAAAGGGATGCTGCATGAGTGAGTGCCCGTGTGTGTCACAGTCGTGACCTTCATGAGAAGGATGGGCTCTCTGTGATAAAGACAACATGGCCCTGACTTGAGGAATGGTCCAGTTCTGGACACTTACCCGGAGCGTTGTTATGGAACACAAATGAAGAAAGGGGTGTATGGCGGCGCCTGGCATGGGACTGGCACAAAGAGGGCAGGAGGGACACAGCTTCCCCTCCCACATCCCTCCCAGAGTGCAGATGTCACCCTTCTGGGCCCCACAGTACCCAGTTCTTGGTGTGCTGGTCTCAGGAAACTGCAAGGTGGCATAGCTAACACCATCTTCCATCACCGGATTGTAGCATCCCAGGGATTGGGGGCCTTCAGAGAGGGGAGGCCTTCTAATCTGGGAGAGAGACAAGGTTGCAGCTCTAAGCTCTCCCCCCACCCAATTCTTCTCCCCTGGCTTGACACCACAGATCTCCCCAGAGTACTTTTTCTTTTTTAAAATTTTCCAGATGGGGGAACCAGCAGTTAGCATAATGGCTATGTTGCTGGACTCCCACGTAGTTGACCGCGGTTTGCATCCCGGACCCAGTGGCTTAAACTCACGCCGGGCGTGTGTGCGTGCGTGCCCAAGATCCCGAGAGGAGGATGGAGGAGAAGGGATTACGGCATGACCATCCCCCGTGGGGGGTGATTTCTCACTTTCTGTCTCTATCGCTCTTTCTGTCTAGCGAGTGCACGCGCCCTATAGCGAAAACCTCTCCAAAAAAAAAAAATTTCCAAATGGCACATGCACTGACAGGGGAAGAGAGAAAGAGAGAGAGAGAGAGAAACATCTCTCATGGGGCATGGTCACACCACAATCCCTCCTCCTCCATCTCTCCTTCATTTAGGCAAAATGCACACCCACCCGGCATGTTTTTCAGGCTGCTGGGTCCAGGACGTGAACATGTGGTTGGCCACCTGGGATCCAGCTGCCTTAACCACCATGGGCTGACCCCTGGAAGACTTATCACCCTCTGTCACCTGGTTTCTTTTCTTTAACGCTTTATCCTGTGCTCCGTATTCCTTGAATCTTACCTTTTTATTCCTCACAAAGAAGCTCTGACCACTGGAATTTTCCTGAAGCCCCTGCTGACTCCGAATCCTCTTCCAGCTAAGAAATGAAAGCATGCTCAGTGAGGGTCTGGGAAGGGAGTGGGCACAGGTTCTGCCGGGGGAGGCTTTGGGACTAAGGAGCCAGAGGGAGGCCGAAGGAGGTGGGCAGCAGCGGGAGCTCACCTTCTCCGAATCTTAAACCCCCAGATCGTCAGAAGGAGGATGGCCAGGCAGATCCCGATCGCCACAGCCGCTCGCCTGCCGATGGTCTCCGGGCTATCTGATGGGGAAAGCAGTGGCCTCATCAGGTATGGCCAGCCCTGGCCTGTGGCATTCATCTTGACTTCTCTCTGCCTCCAGCCCCATTCTTTGCCTGTGCGTCTTCTCCTCCACATGTCGTGGGGAAGCCAGCCCTTGCCCTCCGAATCTCCCGTTAGGAGGAGCGCCTGTGTGCGACAGAGCCGGCAGCCCCCACCCTCATGCTCGTGAGGGAGCACAACCTCATCAGAGAGCAGTGTGGCCATCCTTCCAGAACTTGACATGCACCTGTCCTTGACCCAGCACAGGAGTTCTCCCCGCAAGTGTCCCTGCGAGTGTGCCCAGAGCGAGCACTGCACCTCGGCCTTGCAGGAGGGCTCTGGGTGGATGGGATATGCAGCGTTCACACGCCATGCAGCCCTTTAGAGAAAGGCAGGCTGGGCCAGCTCGTAGCCTGCTGGTGAAAGGAGGCCGAGGCCCACATGGCTGCCGCCTGGGTGGAGAGATGGAGGAGCAGGGATCGTGGTCGTGCCCAGCTAAGAGGTGTTTTCTCTCTTTCCTTCTCTCTGTCTCTCTCTGGTGACCACAAGTGTCCTTTGGCAACTTAAAAAGAGAGAGAGAGAGAGAGAAGGAAGAAAAAGAAAAAAAGGAAAAGAGGCAGGTGGCAGGGTGCCTGAAAAGTGGAGACCCAGCAAACCGTGTTTCTACACAGCATGTCAGTTACATTTCCAGATAACGTGTTAGTTTGTTTTCTTTTCTCTTCTGTCATTACAGGAAACGGTTCTCTATAAATAAATAAATATCCCCCTGCATTTCCAGATACAGCACAAACTCTAAGGGGTGTTATTCCATGGGAAAAAAGAAGGACAGGAAAGCAGTCCTGGGTGCCGGGCGCGTCCTACCACTTGAGTAATGAAGCAGAGGGTACAGACGCGGGCCTATCAATGTACACGTCACGCCGCTTAACGACAGGGTGTGTTCTGAGATACGGGATGCAGGACGACTTCGTCACGTGTGAACGTCATCCGGGGACCTGACACGAGCCCAGCTGGGGTATCTGACTGCACACTGAGGCCACATGGTGGGGCCTATTATAACCTTATGGCCCGCCCACCCCCACCCCCACCCCGTCGTCGTCTATCTGGTCTACCATAGACCCTATGTACACTAGCATGTGTGCTATCTCAGGAAGGAGATGTAAGTGGGGGACTAGCGTTCTCAAGGACAGACCTGAGAGGTGTCTGTCTGTCCACTAGTTACCCTTTTTAAACAGTTTATGGTAGAGCACGTGAGAGAGAGGGGAGAAGGGGAAGGGAGAAGCACCCTCTCCAGGGTGGGTCATGCCTCAGTCCCCTTGCTGCAGTCTACCAGCCCATCGCGTCTTGGACATGGGAGCATGGACCTGGCGTGTTTCAGGCCAGCTGGGCCAGGGATTCAGACCAGGGTTGCCTGTGGGATCAGCTTCCCTGGAGCAGTGCATTATCGCTGCACCAAGGAGCCAGCCCACTCCTTCGTGCGTTTTCATTGTTTTTTTTTGTTTTTTTGGAGGGGTTTTTGCTATAGGGCATGTGCACTCGCCAGAAAGACAGAAAGAGAGAGACAGAAAGTGAGAAATCACTCCCTCAGGGGCGATGGCCACGCCACAATCTCTTGTCCTCCATTCTCCTCTTGGGATCTTGCACATGCGCCCGGCATGAGTTTAAGCCACCGGATCCAGGACTCAAACCGTGGTCAACTACATGGGAATCCAGCAGCAGAGCCATTACTCTAACTAATGGTCCCATTTTTTGTAAACCATATACATGTATTATCATTTTAAGAACCACCAGAATCTCAAAAGTTCAAAACAAGGAGCCTTTCAAAGGTGATTCAGAGAGAGACAGAGACAGAGAAGGGGGCCGAGCAGGAGCTCTGGATGTCTGGAAGGTGGGGGCAACCTGGGAGAGAATCCTGGAGCATCACCAGTGACAAGGGACAAGGCGATGCCACAGCACAGTGGCAGGGGAGCTGTGGAGCTCCAGGAGTCTCTCCCCACTAGGCCCCTCTCTCTGTCTCTCTGCCTGTGTGTGTCTCTCTCTCTGAATCACCTTTGATAGGGTCCTTGTTTTGATCTCTTGGTGGTTCTTGAAAAGATAATACAAGTGTATTGTGACAAGCTGGGGAGGGAGGAGGCGGGAGATGGACCAGGGGGCCTGGAAGGCGTGGGCCGGGGGAAGGGCAGAGAGGAGCATGAGAGGGCAAGGGGTCTTACAGTAGACAGTGAGGGTGCTAGGGGGTGACTCGCCCATGCCCAGCCGGTTGGCCCCCTGGCACCGGTAGACACCCGAGTCCTGGACCTTTGCAGGCTCCAGTCTCAGCGTCTGGCCAGCATGGTGGAGGTTTTGGTTGTTCCAGTCAAACCAGGTGAACTGGGAGGCAGGAGGATTGGCGTCACTCTCGCACGTCAAGGCTGCCTTCCTGCCCTCCATCACGCTGTCTCCCGGGGCAATGGACACCCGCAGCCTCCGAGGAGGATCTGTAAAGGAGAGAGAAGTCAGAACACGGGTGGCCAGTCCCGCCTCTTCTGTGTTCTCAGCTTCGGGCTCTGGCCACTCACACAGCACTTGGAGAATTGAGGCCTTGGACGTGGTCTCTCCTATGGAGTTGTCGACTGTACAGCTGTAATTTCCGGCATCTTCTGGAGTGATGGAGTCAAAGATCAGCTCACTTCCTTCCTTCAGAAAGCTTCCATTTTTCTTCCAGACATAGCGGATCACTGGGGGGTGGCTGGTTGAGAACTTGCATTGGAGTTGAACCCGGTGCCGGGAGTGAATCTCGGAGTGGGTGCCGATCACCAGGACCCTCACGTCTCTGGGGGCATCTGGAGGACAAGGACCTCAGGCTCACTTCTGGGTTCCCTGTCCTGCTGGCTGTCCCCATGGCTCTGGGCCTGGCTCTGATCCCTCGATTCTCTGTCGCAGTCTCTGGTCCAGGCTCAGTGTCCTTACCCTCCAGCTGGGCCACCCCCCAACCCCTCTCCCTGATCACTCACACTGGACATTCAGGTGGGTGGGAAGGGCCCAGGAGCACCACTGGTTACAAGCTGCACAGTAGATCGACGTGGTGTCCCAAGCAACTTTCTGAATCAACAGCACCCCAGGTGATGGCTCAATCCACGGGCCTTTGGGGACCCACTCATATCGGGTAACTTGAGGGTTACTGGAGTTGTAGTTACAGAACAGGGTCACACGGTCTCCTTCTCGAATTGGTAAAGGGCTTCGAATAACCGTGGTCACCTCTTTTGGGGGATCTGGGAACAAACCAGAGACGTGCGTGAAGAGGGTCTGTCATAACCTTCCCTTCTTGCTTCCTTTCCCTCCCTCCCAGCTCCCTGCATTCTCACAGTTCCTAAATGGACAAAGGAAGGTTTCTGCCTCCCTCTTGTACCACGGATCTTCAAAAAGTTAAGGAAGGCCAGCTGGTGGCATCGCTGTTAAGGCGGCTGGATTCTACATGCCCTGTTGTGCCGTTCAAGTCCCAGACTCTGTGGTTTGAAAAATATGCCTGACATGTGTGCGTGCGTGCCCAAAATCTCAAAAGGAGAATGGAGGAGAAAGGATTTCCGTGTGACCATAGTCCCTGGTGGGGGAGTGGTTTCTCACACCCCTCCCACCCTCGTCTCTCTTCAGTGAGCACATGTACTCTCTAGGAAATTAAAAAAAAAAAAGAGAAAGAAAGAAAAGAAAAGCTCATGGATAGTGCATATTATGAAAAAGCTATACGTGAATTTCAATTTTTTTTTAATTGCTGAAGGGCATATGTACTCATCAGAAAGAGGAAGTAGACCGTGCCTTTTGCTCTGTTTCTTCATCCCGTCATCCTGTCAGGATTTTGGGCATGCACACTCATGGGCCTGGTATAGTTTTCAAACCTCTGGGTCAGGATTCGAACTGTGGTCAGCCAAGTGGGATCCAGCTCCCTACACAGTCTTTAACCACTGAGCTAAGGAGCCAGCCCACACATTTTTTTTCTTTTTTGCACTAAATAAACTACTTTAACTCCATTTACACGAATTTTTTGAAGTCCCATCATATCTGTATGAGGAGATAAACCCTGCCCGGGCCTTTGGGCCTGTCTGTGGTTTGACACAGGATGGTACAGTGGCTTTTCAGCCACTAGAGCATCTAGAAGCAGGGGAAAGTGGGGAGATGAGGAGAGTCCTCCAACCTGTGTAAGCAGCTAAGGGAACCCCAGTTCTGGAGCCATATTGCCCACTCTGTGACTGTGGCTGCAGGCCTCAGTTCACTCCTCTGTCAAATGGGGTCGTGAGAGTACCTAACCTTGTGCAATTTCTCCAAGGGTGAAGTGAGATGATGCTTTTAGAGCAGAGTGCGGTGTGTGGTAGACAGTAAACATGGCTGCCTCTGCTGCTTCTGTCCACCCCGCTGTCTAGGTGTTTAGGATTTGGGCCTCCCGACCCGCATGTGGGTCAAGCCTTATGGGTTTTCTTTGTCCTGCACTCAACTTGATGACAAGATTCACTGTGATAAATAGTATCTAGGGCCAGCAGGTGGTGTAGTGGTGAAGGCACTGGACTCCCACATGGCTGACCTTCGTTCAAGTCCCAGATCTGGTGGCTAAACTCATGACGGATGTGCAAGCATGTATGCCTAAAATCCCAGGAGGAGAATGGAGGAGAATGGATTGCGGGGTGGCCATTCTCCCAGCCCCCACACTTTCCTTCTCACTATCTCTCTGGTGAGCACATGTGCTGTACGGCAAAAACCTGAAGTAAATAAACAAATAAAGAGGGTGTAACAATGGAGAGGGAAGGAGACATTTTTGCCCCACTTTTTTCTGAAATCCTCAGGACCTCTTCTGGGGTTCAGCTATGGCCCCACAATGACGTCTCTGTGACCCTTACGGAGCCCTGCTATCTTGCAGTCATTCATTCAACAAACATCTACTGAGCACCTACCATGAGCCAGGCCCTGTAGCAGGCGCTAGGCCTACACAACACCCCTGGCCTAAGAAGCTTGTCAGGAGACCCTGGCTTCTGCTTACTCTGTATCTGAGGACCCAGGGATTCCCCTGTGCTCCATCTGCCTTCCTCCTTCCCCACTTCCGTCTTCTCTCCTCAAACCAGAGGCCTACTCACATTGCACATCCAGCTCAGTTTCCGGGCCCATCTGTCCAATCCCAAGCCTGTTTTCTGCCACACAGGAGTAAGTCCCAGCGTGCTGGAGGGAAACCTGTGGGATGTAGAATTTCTCTTCTGTCTTTCCTAGCAGCTCTTTCCCATCATGATACCAGGTGTAATTTGTTGGGTGAGGATTGGCTGGTGATTGACAAATCATCTCTACTGTAGCTCCCTCCTTAGCTGGTGACTGGTGGATCAGAACGCTGGAAGGTTCTGGAGCATCTAGAAGAAGGGGCAAGTGGGGAGATGAGAGTCCTCCAACCTGTGCAAGCAGCTATGGGAACCCCACTGCTCGGCTCTCAAGAGCCTGGATTCCACCCCCATTCCCAGTGCCCTGCCTGCCCCTCCCCAGCTCGGAAGAGGCTCACATTGTACTTGGAGGGTCACTTCTTTCGAGTTGCCTCTGCCCACAGTGTTGGAAGCCCGACAGAGGTACTTCCCGCTCATCTCCTTGGACGTTTGGGGCAGAGTTAACGTGAGCGTCTTCGATGCACTCAGCTGCATCCCATCCTTGAACCAGGATATAGACTTGTACTGTGGGTTGCTGCTGACAATCCGGCACGTCATGGTCACCGACTCCCCCTCTATTACAGTGGCATCACTGGGACTGACCTCAATCTCCACCTGTGGGACGTCTGCAGGAGCAGAAGGGCAGTGGGGAAGAGGGCAGGGAGCCCTTAGGGTGGAAGGTGGTGAGAAGGGGCGGTGTTTCTATTCTGACAAAGCAGCAGTCTACACAGCCTTGTTCCCCTCTCTATTCCCCTGCCCTCGGGTAACAGCCAGCAGGGTTTCTAATACCGGCAGCCACACAGCCTTGTTCCCCTCTCTATTCCCCTGCTCTCAGGTAACAGTCAGCAGGGTTTCAAATACCGGCAGCGAGACCGTGAAACTCCTTGCTTAACACCACTCAGTGGATTCCACTATTCAAAATCAAATCTGGAACGCTTATGGCAGCCCATAAGATCTAGTTGCTGCTTGCTATGGTTTGGATAATGGCTTGTTCCCCAAAGGTTCACATTCTGGAGGCTTAATCTTCTGCGTAGTGCCTTTGGGAGGCGGTAAGACCTTTAAGAGGTGGGACCTAATGGGAGGTCACCATCCAATCAGCTGGGGCCTGGGAGGGACACTTGCCTCTGGAAGCCGTGCTCTGATGTAGCACTGAAATCAACCTGGTGTCCTTGAACTTTCCAGCCACCAGACTCAGGAGCCAAATAAAGCTCTGTCCTTTATACATTACCCAGTCTCGGTATTTCTATTTAGCAACAGAATAACAGACTGAGACAGCTCTCCTTCTCCTAGTCCCTGTCCTACCATTTGGCCTCTGAGGCAGTGAGTTTCAGCCTCTCCAGCCTTCCTCTTCCGTGGTTCACCGCATCCACACCTCGAAACCCTGTACTTGCTCCTTCCTCTCCCTGGCATCCTCTTTTCATAAATATTTGCCTGCCTTAGTCTTGCCCTTCATTCAAGGCAGCTTAAGTGTTCACCTTCCTCAGTGAGGTCTCCACCCATCACTCCCCCTATTCTAACCTGGCTTTAATTTGTTATTAATGTACTTATTCCTACGCACCATCATGGTCTATATGTCCTCCTTAATCTATTGTTCATTTCTTCCCTGCAATGCTAGCGCCAGGTGGACAAGAACTTTGCTCACTGCTGTACAGGAGATCTTCAAAGAGTTCATGGAAAATGCATATTATGAAAAAAAGCTATGCATGGATTTTGATTTTTGTACCAACCTAAATTTACTTTAATGCCATTTTCCACAAACTTTCAGAAGCACTCATGTATTCTCCACCCCACTCCACCCCTAGCCAGCAGCCATAATAAGGCTGATATCTAGTAGGTCTGCAATAAATATTTATTGAATGAATGAATGAATGAGGCATAATGTAATGAGGTGAAAAATTTCCCCTTTAAGGGGAAACCAAATGTAGCCAGATAATCCCCGAATCATGGCTTGGGGATAGATGATTTTACTTTGTCAGGGCAAAGTGGAGGCTGAAATGCATCTACCAGCTGAATGCCAGGGCTGTCAAGAGGAAGTGGGTGCCCACTGAGGGGTTGGGGGGAAGGTGACAAGCTTCACCCCCTTTTCCCAACCCTGGGGGACTATGTCTGATTGTATCATGGGACGTGGAATTCCAGAAGCCCATGGAGTCTTCTCTGGGTCTGCCACGCCTTGTCCTTCCCATAGGAGGACCGGGAAACTCACACTTCACTTCCAGGCGCACCGTCTGCTCAGAGAGCACCTGCCCCTCGGTACCAGTCACAAGCTGGCAGGTCACATTCTTCCCATGGTGAGTCCACTGAGGCCGAAAAGTGAGCTTGCTCTGGGTGACGACTGTTTCGGGGGAGAGGGTGGTCGAGGTGATAGCGGGCTCCTCCAGGGACCACTGCAATTTGATGGGGTACCCGAAGCAGGCGAAACTCAGCGAACAGGTCAGAGTGACTTCTTGTGATGCCTCAATTTCTGGAGGAAGCTGGATGCGCGGTACAAGAGGCGTTGCTGCAAAGAAGTGGGCACCATGCTGGAGGCCTGGGAGGCCGAGGACTGGTGCAGCACTAGCTTCCCGTCCCGGCGTTAGAGGGCCTGTCCCACATAACCCCCCAGGAATCCCACCCCTCGCCAGTCCTGCCTTCCCCTACTTAAATCACATGTGCTCAGAAATACTCTCTGACAGTCCTGGGAACAATGAGTCTCCCTGAGATTATATTTTATGTTTCCTTCTAACTTCTTGCTCTTTGCTTTCTAAGTATTTTCACAATTATGCTTCCCGCTACCTCTGTGTGAACCTTTTTTTTTTTTTTTTGAGAGAGAGAGATGTTGGCTATAGGGCACGTGTGTCTACCAGAGAGACAGAAAGCTACATCAATCAATCGATTAATCACCCCACAATTCTCCATTCTCCTGTTGGGATTGTGAGCATGCATGCACACATGCCAGGCATGAGTTTCAAGCCGCTGGGTCCAGGACTCGAGCCACAATTGGCCAAGGGGAGTCCAGTGACTTAACCACTATGCCACCTGCTGGCCCCCTCTAAGTGAATCTTACCAATTTAGTTCAACAGGTATTCCTTAGCTTTGATGACAAACGTGTATTTGTTTAATGGCATTAAGATTGGAGACAGCCCAGCACAGCATTCCTTTAGAGGGGTGGGCCTCTGTCCAGCCAGACTCAGCTTTTCCCCAGGCTGGACCACCTTCAGGCCCTGCAAGGTCTGAGGCTGCATCTCTCACACCAAACACAGGGCTGCTTAGAGCGGCCCACCCAAGAAACAGGCTGTGGACCTGCCTGATGGGTCATAACCACCCCTTTACATACACACCATCTAGCCTTAAAGGGTTAATTAGGATCAGTCACCAACCTTGATGCATTGGTAGTTTTCACTAGAAAAACCAGATATCTGTCTTTTGAAAAGTCAGAAGATCTGGCAAGCTGCAGCCCACAGTCCAGAATGGGCAGGAGCTGAGGGGCAGCTGGGATGAGTGCAGGGCCTATAAGCTGTCACCACTGGCAGCCCCTGCCTGATCGCTGTGGGCAATTCGGTGTGTGGCCCTGCCTGGGAATTGGGTGTTTCCCACCTCCCCTCCTGACCCCATCCCCAGGCCTTACCAGAGACATTGAGGTTTATTTCCTCCATCCATTTGTCGGTCTTTGATGTCACCCTCAGCCCCAGATGACCACTGTCGTTGGCGTGCACCGGGGAGAGGCTCAGGGTGCAGTTGTTTTGTAAATCTCCCAGGAATTGTACCCTTCCCTGCTGAGAAGGGAGCCCCCCGGCCTTTGTGTGATTATAGAGGACGGTTCCTTTGAAGTTCTTGGTGGTTGGGTCATACTCGGGATTCTGGTACACGACAAGGTTTTCCAGATGCTCCCTGGGCTTTGGGTTGGTGTAGCCACAAGGAATCCAGATGCAGGCTCCCTCCCAGGCATAGAGGGTCTTGGGGTGCTTAAAATTCCAAGTAGCCGACTCGGAGAAAGCCGGGAATTCTGAAACTTATCACAGTGGCAGAAAGCGTGATTAGGGGGCATGCAGCGCTTTCAGAGAACTGGAGAGTCCCCTTCGAGGACAGAGGAGAAATGGGAGGTTTACAGAGAGAGAGTGGGCCGTGCACACACACACTGCCTGCCCGCACCCGACCCCACCTTTAGTCTTCCCCGCCCCAGGCATGAACTCCCAGAACCTGAGTGCTGGCCTGGGCCACAGTCCTTACCCAGGAGCAGGAACCAGAGGCCGAGGAGATGCATGCTGTCGTGTTTGGGTCAGAGCCTGAGATGGGGAGAGTTTGCTTTGAGCCATCTGGTCATTTACTTCTGCCAGATGGCTTTTCTTGCTCACCCACTGAGCTCGAACCCCTATTATAGATCCTCGGGGACCATGTCTGGTTGCATCATGGGATGTGGAATTCCAAGTGTCCATGGAGTCTCTTCCGTGTATGCCAGGCCTTTCCTTTGGCCTGGGAACCCTTTAAGGGCAGCGTCACCCTCTTCCCAGAACTCTCTCCTCCCCCTTTCCTTCTCTCCCTCTTTACTCCTTCCCTCCCTCCCTCCCTCCATCCTTCCTTCCTTCATTTGGTCCTTCTTCTTCCATTCTTTCCTGTTCCTTATCCATTCATTCATTTATATTTTTATAAACTTCCTGCTCAGCCCTCAGGCTGTGAGTGGCACCAGACCACTGGGTAATGCAAATGCCAGGCACTAGGTAAGTTGGAGTTCTCCTTGGGCTGCTAATAAAGGATTTTACATAGGGGAGAGACATGACCAAACCTTGATTTAAAGATCAGGAAAATAATAATTCCTAAACCAATAGTAAAATATGATGCTAGGACAGCATTTAAAGGGGTCCTAATGGGTCCCACTCAGATGCCTCTAGGGGCCAGGTAGAAAACAAATCAACCAAGTAGAAACAAAAGCCCAGCCTCACCTGCAGTTGGGGGCTGGCTTAGTTCCAGGCAGTCGTTACAACAGGGAAGGTGGCCTCAGCCCTCTCTGATCTTCCACTGTTCTAAGAGAAGTGAGTAGCCATATTTTCATGTGAAATATCCTGCTTAAAAAGAAAAAATGTGGGGACCAGCAGTTAGCATAATGGCTATGTCGCTGGACTACCACGTAGTCGACCACGGTTCGAGTCCCGGACCCGGTGGCTTAAACTCACGCCGGGCGCGTGTGCATGCATGCCCAAGATCCTGAGAGGAGAATGGAGGAGAAGGGATTGCGGCATGGCCATACCCCCTGGAGGGTGATTTCTCACTTTCTATCTCTCTTTCTCTCTCTGTCTGTCTGGCAAGTGCACACGCCCTATAGCAAAAACCTCTCCAAAAAAAAAAAAAATGCACAGTGCTGTTCACACAAAGCCTAGCTGTGGGCTCAAGGCAGGCCAAGGGTCGTCAACCTGCAAACACTGCTCATCTCTTTCTCTAAGCAATGAGTGTCCTCTTTACCACCCAGGACTTACGCAAGGAGTTACATTTACATAGAGTTAATTTAAGTCCCAATTTACATGATTTTGCTCTGGTGTTGGCCCCGGGGGAACTGAAAGGATGTATCGCAGAGTGTGTCTCCGGTCTCAGCACAGATCCCAGCCCTGCCACCCACTCCGCCAACATTGCTCATGCATCAGTGGCGCCCTCTCTGGGTATTTATCTCCTCGGCCCGCATGGCTCAAAGCTGAGGGCTGGTGGGTGTCCAATACTTTGCATGGGGGAAGCTAAGCTGCTTGCCCAATGCAGGAATGGGGTGCTGTCCCCAGGCATAGGGTCTGGCCTGGTCTGAGCAGGGACTAGGGGAGAGAGATCTGAAGCTGGGGGAGCTTCTCCAGGCAGAGCTGACATCAGGCCTGCAGCTGCCAGTAATGTTACCTACACAAAAAATGTTCAAGATCCTGACCACTTGAGAAAACTGAAAAAGTTCAGTAAGATTCTTTACTGCGGGAAAGCCTTTCAATAAGTTATATAGGCGTCGTAAATCTCTAACATGGGGCTAGAGTATTGTCCATTGTCCATATTTCTTTGGCCATGGGATCTACTTTACATTTTCTACAGAAAACTTGGTGGGGTTGCAGGGTAAGTGTTTTTTTGTTTGTTCTTTTTTTTGGGGGGTGGGTGGGTGGAGGTTTTTGCTATAGGGTGCATGCGTTCGCCAGAAAGACAGAGACAGACAGAGAGACAGAAAGCAAGAAATCTCCCCCGAGGGGGAATGACTATACCACAATCCCTTCTCCTCCATTCTCCTCGTGGGATCTTGGGCACGCATGCACACGTGCCCGGCGTGAGTTTTAGCAACCTAGCCATTATGCTAACTGCTGGTCCCGCAGGATCAGTGTTCTGGAGGATACACTTTGAGATCCCCTCAGCATTTCACAAGGACTCGATTCCACGGTCTGAGGCCGACTGACACTATCGGGCTGAACTGTTGTACCCCATCTGCCAGGATCTGCCTGCCACCCCCTCACCAGGGCCAAGAGCGAGAGGGACACTTACAGAGCAGGACTGTATGCTTGCCCCAAGGAGCCCCAGGCAGTCTTTGGAGCAGAAGAAGTGGGTTCCCAGACCTGGGCATTGGGGTGCTGAGGAGGCAGGATGGGGCATGGAGGCTAGGGACAACGATCACTAGGCACGAAGGCTCAGGAAGGCCATGCCATGCAGAACTATGACGGCGCCATACTGGCCTCTTGAGAACTTTGTAGGACCTCAGAACCAGCCTCCCTGACTCACTCTTCACATCTGTGACCCAGTGACCTGACCTACTCTCAGAAGACCCACCAATGGTAGTAACATAGGCAAGAGAGAGAAGTGGAGGTCCCCACGGGGTTCTCGTCCCTGGAATGGTGTCTGGCACAAGGGGGCTGCTCCCTACTCACTGTTGAATGCAAAAAAGAATAAAATGGTTTTTACCTGATTTCTGGTGTCTTCCCTCTTCAGGACCCTGGCAGCATCTGAGAGTGAAAGGGGAAGTCCAGTGAGGTAGGTCTCCACTAACTGATTTTCACTGTCCTTGGCCACACCTCCTGCCTCTCTGTGACTCTGAGGGTCACCAAGGGGCATCATGATTTAGGAAGTGGAGAAAAAGAGAACGGAGGAGACAGGGCTGGAATCAGATCGGAGGACGCACTTGAATGTCCACGATCAGGTCTTCATTTCGGTATATGGATTGTCTCTATCAGGGCAGCTTCAGGTCTGGCTTCTCCCCAACTCCCCCCCCTACCCTGCTCGCAGGAAATACTTATGACTCAAGCAGAGCGGATAAGACCTACAAGCCTGCTGAAGAAGGTACAGGGCAACTTGAAAATAGTTTCAGTTTAGTGACACCATTCGCTTATTCTTATTCCCACTTCTTTCCATCGCAGGCATGAGTGGCGGGGAGTCAGGCTGCTTAGACCATGCTTAGGCAGCCCCCGGGAGTGGAGGGAATAGCACAAGAATATCAGGAAGGAAAAAGCTATCTGGCACAAGTGTTATCAGATGAAAATGTCTTGAGACTGAAACTGCATCACTTTATCAGGCTTCTAGCTAGTGAGTGTCTTAGGGGGAGGACCAGACAGCAGTCAAAACCGGGCAAACCCTCCGGATGATAAGAGATACTTCTGAGATATCCGCGCTCTGATACCATTCCACTCTAACAGCTGCTGAACACTGGGGCAGAAACAGAAACGGGGAGAATGACTTCTTGCAGTGCTGTTCTGGGCAGTGTAAATAGATATTTTTTTTTTCTTGTTTCTTAGCAGCTAAGTCCAACTAAAAACCTCAAGTATTATAAAAACAAGCCTAAGAAGACTCTGAAAGGTGAAGAGAAGGTGGAGAGTAGGGATCCTGGGACCCTAGGGCCAGCAGGTGGTGTGGAGGTTGATGTGCTGGACCCCACGTGGCCATCTTTGTAGTTTGAGTCCTGGACCTGGTGGCTTGCAAATCACACCAGGTGCACGTGCATGTATGCGTGTATGCGTGCCCAACATCCTGAGAAGAGACTGGAGAAGGGATTGCGATGTGGCTGCCCTCCCTGGGCAGTGATTTCTTTCCCCCTCTCTCTCTGTTTCTCTTTCTGGCAAGTGAGTGCACCTTATAGCAAAATTTAAAATAAAACAAAAAAAAGTCCTGGGACCCAAGGAGTGATATGGTGGTGAATTCTCTGGATTTTCTTTTATATATCCCAACCTGGGTGTTGAAGAAGCTGACAGCGGGAAATCTAATGGACACAGACCCAATAAAAATCCTACCGAGCTCTACTTTTCTAGCCAAAGAACCAGGAAACGGGCATTTTAGAAAAACAGAACATTTGGTTGATAATGGTTCTACATCAGCCACATACCATAGAAAAAAACCTACAGCTACAGCTCCATCCTTACTCCTGTCAGCAAAGGCTGAGAGGGAAGTTTAGACATTCACCTTCATGAGGGTGCCACAAAGAACCTAGGTCACCCCCATACAGTTGGAGTGATGCCTGAGAAGGTCTGGTCCCTGGAGCTGGGACCCTCATCCCCACTGTGATCACCCTCCCCACAGTGTCAGTGGAGACCACGTGGGCATCTGGACATCCACCACCTCCTTAATGCAGAAATGAAGTATTCTTTCCTCTCCCTGCTGGAGTGGTATCAAAGGGGGCCCAATAGAAGGTCAGGACTTTTACCACCACTCAGTGGTAACAAGCCCCCCACCCCACCATCACCACAGTGTCAGTGGAAGCCACCTGGAGGGCAGTGATAAGTTACCCCTATTTCTCTCAGAGTAGTAAGATTATATACCTAGTCTCTCTCTGTCTTTATATATATATATATGTATATATATATATACATATATATATATACATATATATATATAAATTTATATACACACACGCACGTGTGTGTGTGTGTATCTGCAGGATCTAAGAAGGAGCCTTCCTGACTCCGTTATTCCCACCTGTGACCCAGTGACCCAGCCTACTCTCAGAAAACCCACCAAGTCCAGCATGGTGGATGCTCAAATACAGGGTCTGTCTGCAACCCATTGTAACACAGGCAAGAGAGAGAAAGGGAGGTCCTCGCTGGGTTCCCAGTCCTGGAACTGTGCTCAGCACATAGGGGCTGCTACATACTTGCTTGTTGAATACAAAAATAAAATAACAAAATGGTTGTTTTTTAACCTGATTTCTGGTGTCTTCCCTCTTCAGGGACCCTGGTAGTATCAGAGAATGATATTTATCTACCTGCAGGTTCAAGAAGTTCAGTGAACCCCGGACCAGCAGTCAGCGTATAATGGCTATGGTGCTGGACTCCCACGTAGCCGACCGCAGTTTGAGTCCCGGACCTGGTGGCTTAAACTCATGCCGGGCGCGTGTGCGTGCGTGCCCAAGATCCCAAGAGAAGAATGGAAGAGAAGGGATTGTGGCATGGCCATCCTGATTTCTCGCTTTCTGTCTCTCTTGTCTCTGTCTATCTGGCGAGCACACGCGCCCTATAGCAAAAACCAAAAAAAAAAAAAAGAAACTGAATGAACTCAAACAGGATAAACCCAAGGAAATGCATGCCATAGTCAAAATTACTAAAATCTAAGACAAAGTCAAAATCTCTAAAGCAACCACAGAGAAATAATAGACTACCTATAAGGGTGAAAACCATTAAAACAGCAGTGGATTTCTCATTAAAAGCAAAGCAAAACAAACAAAAAACATGGGAGCCGTAAGGAGGTGATGCAATATTGTCAGGTGCTGAAAGAAAAACACTGTCAATCTAGAATCCTATATCTAGTGAAAATATCCTTCAGGAGTCAAGGAAAAATCAAAGCATTCTAAGAGAATTTTTGTCTAACAGAGGCCTATCCTGAAAGAACACCTAAAGGGAATCCTCTAAACAAAAAGGTGGGGGTTTTTGTTTTTCTTTTTTTTTTTTCATAGGGTTCATGTGCTTGCCAGAGAGAGACAGAGAGACAGTAAGAAGGACAGTGATAAATCACCCCCTGGGGGGATGACCATGCCACAATCCCTTCTCCTCCATTTTCCTCTTGGGGTTTTGGGCATGCATACACAGGCACCTGGCATGATTTTCAAGCCATTGAGTCTGGGACTCAAACCACTGCTAGTCGTATCAGAGTCCAGTGACTTAACCACTACACCACCTGCTGGTCTTGAGGAAAAAAATTTTTAAAGGAAACTTAGAACATCAGGAAAGAAAAAAGAACACAGAAAGAACAAATCTATGAGTAAATGCAATATACTTTCCTTCTCTTCTGAAGTTTTCTATTATGTTTGACAATAAAAACAAGAACCATAATACTGTCTAATTATGTTCCTAATGTCCATAAAGGAAATATTTAAGGTAATTATAAATAGGATAGGATAAAGGGACATAAAGAGAGGTAAGATTTCTTCATTTCATTTGAACTGGTAAAAATGTTAAAACCAGTAGATTTTGATAAATCATGTATAATGTACTATCTAGAACAACCAGTAAAAAAGCTACACAAGGTGATACACTCAAAAGCATTTTTAAAAGAATTATTTAATTTAATTGTATTTATTGATTTTAATTTGACCAGAAAGGGACACACACAGAGAGAGAGAGAGAGAGAGAGAGAGAGAGAGAGAAGCAAGAAAGCAAGCTGCCAGGTTTGGGAGTGGAACTGCAGTTGTCCATGTGGAAGTCCAGTGCCCTTAACCATCATGCCACCTGCTCACCCCAAAAGCATTTTAGATAAGTACTGGTGGAATTCTGAAAAGCTGTTCAAGAAACCAACAGGGAGGTAGGAAAAAAGAAAATGGAAATGAAAAACTGAAAAATAAAATGGGAAACTTACCATATAAATAATTATATTAAATATAAATGGCCCAAATACACAAATTAAAAGTCAGAGATTGACAGAGTGGATAAAAGAATGACCCAACTATATACTGTCTATAAGAAAGTAAATTCGGGAACCAGCAGTTAGCGTAATGGCTATGTCGCTGGACTCCCACGTAGTCGACCGCGGTTCATGTCCCGGACCCGGTGGCTTAAAACTCACGCCAGGCGCATGTGCGTGAGTGCCCAAGATCCCGAGAGGAGAATGGAGGAGAAGGGATTGCGGCGTGACCATCCCCCCAGGGATGGTCTCTATGTCTCTCTCTGTCTGTCTGGCGAGCGCACGCGCCCTACAGTGAAAATCTCTCCAAAAAAAAAAAAGAAAGAAAGTAAATTCAAATATAATGATATAGGTAAGTTGCAAATAAAATACCTGGAAAGTATATACCATGCAAAAATTAGTCAAAAGAAAGTAGCATATATTAATAACAGATTAAGACAAATTAACAATTGGAGTTGGAAACTTCAGCATCCCTCACTAAACAATTGATAGGAAAAAAAAAAACAGGCATAAAATCAGTAAGGATGTATAATAACTCAACACTGTCACCCAACAGTATCTAGTTGGCATAGAACCATCTACCCAGCAACAACATAAAACACACACACATTTTTCAAGCACCTATGGAACATGTACCAAGAGAAATAAAATCCAGGGCTATAAAATAAGTTTCAAAAAGTTTGAAATAATTGAAATCATACAGAATATATTCTCTAAGCACAATGGAATCAAACTACATATCAGTTACTGAAATATGACCATAAAATCTCCAGACACTTGGAAACTAAACAACATGCTTCTAAATAATCTATAATTCAAAGAGGAAAACTAAAGGGAAATTAAACAAAACAAAACAAAAAACACTAAACTGAATGAAAATAAAAATTTTAGAACCTATCAAGTTTTGTGGGACACAGTTAAAGCACAACAGGGAAATTTACACACTGAATGTTTACATTAGAAAATATGAAAAGCCTCAAGTCAATAATATAAAATTTCAGGGACTGGCAGTTGGTATAATGGCTATGTTGCTGGACGCTCTGACCGCGATTCGAGTCCCAGACCTGGTAGCTTAAACTCATGCCAGATACGTGTGTGTGCGTGCCCAAGATCCCGAGAGGAGAATGGAGGAGAAGGGATTGCGGCATGGCTATACCCTCTGGGGGGTGATTTCTCACTTTCTGTCTCTCTCTGTCTTTCTGGCTAGTGCACACACCCTATAACAAAAATGTCTCCAAGTAAATAAATAAATAAGATTCCATTTTAAGAACCTAGAATAATAAGGAACCAGCAGTTAGCGTAATGGCTATGTCGCTGGACTCCCACGTAGTCGACCGTGGTTTGCGCCCCGGACCCGGTGACTTAAAACTCACACCGGGCGCGTGTGCGTGTGTGCCCAAGATCCCGAGAGGAGAATGGAGGAGAAGGGATTGTGGCGTGGCCATCTCCCCTGGGGGGTGATTTCTCGCTTTCTGTCTCTATGTCTCTCTCTGTCTGTCTGGTGAAAAACCTCTCAAAAAAAAAAAAAAAGAAAGAAAAGAAAAAATAACCTAGAATAATAAAAGCAAAATAAGCTTAAAGCAACCATAAGAAGAACATAATAAATACAAAGGTAGAATGGAGAAGAGACTGTGGTATGGCCATCCCTTCTTGGGGGTGGTTTCTCACTTTCTGTCTCTCTGTTTCTCCAGAGAGCACACATGCCCTATAATAAAAATTTCTCTCTAAAAATATAAATAAATAAATAA
The DNA here is from genome assembly GCF_000334495.1 of Tupaia belangeri chinensis. Taxonomy (NCBI): domain Eukaryota; kingdom Metazoa; phylum Chordata; class Mammalia; order Scandentia; family Tupaiidae; genus Tupaia; species Tupaia belangeri. The sequence goes on along the minus strand of NW_006209766.1, from coordinate 1,005,733 downwards.
ATAAATAAATAAATAAAGGTACAAACTAACAAACTCACCCAACATGAATTGAATTATTTGAACAGCATTATAACTACTAAGGTAATTGAAAAATCCCAAAAAGAAGTCTCCAGGCCCACATGGTTTCACTGGAGAATTCTACCTAATATTTAAAGAAAAATTAACACCCATTCTATGTAATATTTTCCAGAAAATAGTACAGGGAATGCTTTCCAACTCATTCTATGAATCTATTATTACCCTGAAACCAAAAAAACAGGCAGAAGTAGTAGCACCAAGAAAATTATAGACCAACATTCCCTATGAATATAGATACAAAACATTTTTTTAGAGAAAGATTTTTGCTATAGGGCACATGCATTCGCTGCAGAGACAGCGAGAGTTAGAGAGACAGAAAATAAAAAATTAGCTCCCCCCTGGGGGAGGAGGGGGGAGGGAATAATCATGCTGCATGACTTCTCCTTCTCCTCCATACTCCTCTAGAGATTTTGGGCACACACACACATGCACCCAGCATGAGTATGAAGCCAGCAGGTCTCGGACTCTAACCGTGGTTGGCCATGTGGGAGTCTAAAGACATAACCATTATGACATCTGCTGGTCCCAAATATAGATCAAAAATTCTTGATAAAATATTATCAAATATGGGCTGACCACATAGCCTACTGGATAAGGGAGTTGAATCCTACATGGTCAACAGTGGTTCAGGTCCTGACTCCAGAGGCTTGAGAAACATGCTGGGTACATGTGCTTGTAGACACAAAATCCAAACAGGATGGAGAAATGGAAGAGAAGAGAGTGCAGCATGATCACACCCCATTGGGGAATGCTTTCTCTCTCTCTCTCCCTTATTTCTCTCTGGTGAGCACATGCACCCTCTGGTAATTAAAAAAATGTTTAGCAAATTGAATTTATCAATATAGAAAAGAATTTATATACTGCAACCAAGTGGGGTTCATCCCAGGGATGCAAAGCTTGTTCAATATTTGAATATCAATTAGTCCAATCCATATTAGCAAAGTAAAGAAGAAAAGGCAGATGATCATATGAGGGAACTTCAAAAATTGTATAGATCAGGGACCAGCAGTTAGCGTAATAGTTATGTCACTGGACTCCCATGTGGTTGACCACAGTTTGAGTCCCGGACCCGGTGGCTTAAACTCATGCTGGGTGTGTGTGCATGCATGCCCAAGATCCTGAGAGGAGAATGGAGGAGAAGGGATTGCGGTGTGGCCATCCCCCCTGGGGGGATGGGGGATGGTGATTTCTTGCTTTCTGTCTCTCTGTCTTTGTCTTTCTGGCGAGCGCACGCATGCTATAGCAAAAACCTCTCAAAAAAAATTTTTTTTATAGATCAATGAAATTGAAGTTTGAGTTTAGGGCCAGTCTTGTAATGTAGTTAAACATCATGCTTAGGGAACCGGATCCCGTATGGCTAACCACAGTTAGACTCCTGGCTCCAAGCACATGCATGCCCAAAATTCTGACAGGATGGGGAAATGGAGGAAAATGGATGGTGATGTGACCATTGCAAAAGTTCTCTCTCTCTCTCTCTCTCTCATGCATGACCTCTGGCAATAAAAATAATATCTGTAAAAATTTTTGAAAGGTTTTTGCTATAGGGCACGTGCACTCACCAGAAAGAGAGACAGAGAGACAGAAAGAAAGAAATCACCCCCCCCAGGGGGATGGCCACGCTGCAACCTCTTCTCTTCCATTCTCCCCCCATGATCTTGGGCACACACACACACACATGCCTGGATGAGTTTAAGCCAGCGAGTCCAGGACTCAAACCGTGGTAACCACATGGGTGTCCAGCTACATAGGCATTACACCAACTGCTGGTCCCATTTGTAATTGTGTTAAAGTATGAGTTCATTTTGGTGCACACAAATTTTAATTCATGCATAATTTTTTCATAATACACATTTTTACTTAATTCCATTTTCCGTGAACTTTTTGAAATTATGTGTATGCATATGTGTGTGTATATAAAATTTTAAAAATCCAATTAGAAAACAAGTCAAGACATAAAGAAAATTTCACCAAAGGAGATACACAGATGTAGGACCAGCAGTTGGCATAATGGCTATGTCACTGGATTTCCGTGTACTGTACCGTGGTTCGAGTCCTGGACCTGGTGGCTTAAATTCACACCAAGTGCATGTGCATGCATGTGTGCATGCCCAAGATCCTGAGAGGAGAATGGAAGAGAAGAGATTGTGACATGGCCATCCCCCCTGCTGGAGGGTGATTTCTCACTTTCTGTCTCTCCGGCAAAGCACAGCCCCCCTAAAGAAAAACCCCCAAAAAAAAAAAAAAAAAGATACACAGATGTAAATAAGCACTTGAAATGTTTCACCTTACTAGCCATTAGTGAAATGCAAATTAAGATCATGACAAGATTATCACTACACACCTATTAGAACAGCTAACGTAAAATATAATGTAAAGCCAAATGCTAGTGAACTTGGATTATTCACACATTTCTGGTGGAACTGTAAAATGGCACAGCCACTTTGGAACATAACTTGTTGGTTTCTTGCACTTTGGGGCATTTTATCCCCAAGAAATTGAGTTATGTCCACACAAAAATATGTACACAATTACTTTTTTCCCTAATTTTTATCTTTGGAAAATTTTTTATTTATTAATTTTAATTATTATTTGTACACTTAATTGCTATACATCATTTAGATTGTAAAGAGACTCTACCCAGCATAACACACACCTCAGTCCAGCCCAGTTGAGAACATTCGCACGTCCTCATCAGCAAATAATAAACCATATCCGCATCCCACAAATGCCTTACCTCTCAATTTTTTCCCCAAATTTATTTTCTTACATTCTTCCCCTACCCCACTCTATCCACTTTGGCTCTGTCCAGAACAATTTTTAATGCTTATAGGTCCTCCAGTCTTTCAGTCTCTGCCGTAGAGTGCTGACAGTTGGTATGCTAAGGGGAAACATACAATGTCTCTCTTTCACAGCCTGACTTGCTATGGCTATGGTAAATGGGATTACTTTCTTCAGTTCTGTCTCTGCTTGTTGTTTGTATATAGAAATGATATAGATTTTTTTCTTTTTTTTGGAGAGGTTTTTGCTATAGGGTGCATGCGTTCGCCAGCCAGCCAGAGAGAGACAGAGAGACAGAAAGCGAGAAATCACCCCCCAGGGGGGATGGTCATGCCACAATCCCTTCTCCTCTATTCTCCTCTCAGGATCTTGGGCACACACACACACGCGCCCGGCGTGAGTTTTAAGCCACCAGGTCCAGGATGCGAACTGCGGTCGACTACGTGGGAGTCCAGCGACATAGCCATTACGCTAACTGCTGGTTCCTGCTATAGGTTTTTCATAGATGGCTTTTATTATGCTGAGAAATGATCCTTCTATGCCAATTTTACTGAGCGTTTTAATCGTGAAAGGATTTTTCCACATCAATTGAAATGATCACGTGGTTTTTTATCTTTCTTTCTGTTGATATGTTGTATTACATTTACGTCTTGTGTATGTTGAACCACCCTTGTATCCCTGGAATAAACCCCACCTGGTCGTGATGAATAGTCACATGATGAATTGTATGTTGTTTAATACAGTTAGCAAGTATCTTGTTGAGAATGTTTGCATATATATTCATCAGAGATATAGGACTATAGTTTTCCTTTTTTGTCATATCCTTATCCATTTTGGGAATAAGGGTCATGGAGGTTTTATAGAATGAATTTGGAAGGGTTCTGTCCTTTTGGATCTGTAGAAACAGTGCGAGTAGGATGAGGGTTACCTCTTCTTTAAAAGTTTTGTAAAATTCAGCAGTGAAGCCATCAGGACCTGGACTTTTCTTTGTTGGGAGGTTATTTATTACTGATTCAATCTCATTGCTTGTTATAGGTCTATTCAGGCTTTCGACATCCTCTTGAGTCAATCTTGGTAGATTATACGTCTCCAGGAATTTATCCATCTCATCCAGGTTTTCTTGTTTGTTGGCTCATAGTATCCTCTAATGAGGTTTTGTATTTCTGTTATGTCAGTTGTAATGTTGCCTGATTTTGATGTATCTGGTTCCTTTCTCTCTTCTTAATTAGCCTGGCTAATGGTGTGTCAATCTTGTTTATCTTTTCAAAGAACCAGCTTTTGTTTTCATTTTATTTTCTGTATAATTCGCTTATTTTCTGCTTGAATCTTTATTATTTCTTTTCCCCTGGCATCTTTTGGCCTTTTTGTGGTTGTTTTTCCAATTCCCTGAGGCATGATGTTAGGTTGTCCTTTTGCCACCTTTCTATCTTTTTCTTGTGTACACTAATTGCTATGAACTTCTCTCTTAAGACTCCTTTTGCCATGTCCCATATGTTGTGGAAACTTGTGTACTCATTATCATTAGTTTCCATGAATCTTTTGATTTGAGTCTTAATCTCTTCAGTAGTCATGAAGTCATTTAGAAGTAGGTTATTTACTTTGCATGCACTTGTGTATTTTTGAGGGTTTTTCCTGAGATTAAAATCAAGTTTAATTCCATCATGGTCAGAGAAGATGCTGGATATAATTTCTATGCTTTTGAATCTGTAAAGGCTGGTTTTACGCCCTACTATGTGGTCAGTCTTCGAGAAAGTACCATGTGAGGCTGAGAAAAATGTTTATTTTGTGTTTTTTTGGATGGAAAGTTCTATAGATGTCTATCAAGTCTATCTGATTTATGCTATCATTTAGGTCCTGGATCTCTTTGCTTATTTTATGTCTCCTTGATCCGTCTAAAGGAGATAATGGGAAGTTGAGATCTCCAATAATTATTGTGTTACAGTCTATCTCTCCTTTTAGATCTTGCAGTCTTTTCTTTACATATTTGGGTACTCCTAAATTCGATGCATAGATATTTATAAATGTTATATCTTCTTGGTGAATTAGCCCTTTCACTACTATATAATGCCCTTCTTTGTCTCTTCTTACGGTTTTTGTCTTAAAGTCTATTTTGTCCGAAATCAGTATAATGACTCCAGCTCTTTTCTGGTTTCCATTTGCATGGAATACCTTTTTCCAGCCATTCACTTTTAATCTATGTATGTCTTTATCCATAAGATTTTTTTTGTAGGCAGCAGATGGAGGGTTTCTAATCCAGTCCGCCAGCCTATGTCTCTTGATAGGAGAATTTAATCTGTTAACATTTAATGTTATTATCAATATTTTCAGACTTGTCCCTAACATTAAGTTGGCCATATTCTTGGTTGTTTTTTGTCCTCTTTTTGCTGTCTGTCTCTTTAATTTTCTTGGTATAGTACTCTTTTCAGAATTTCTTGAAGAGCTGGTCTGGAGTTGGTAAATTCTATCAGGTTTCGTTTACCCAAGAACGTTTTAATTTTATTTTCCCATGTGAAGGATAATCTTGGTTGAAATTGTTTTTCACTTAACATTTTGATTATAATTCCTCATTCTTTCCTTGCTTGCATTGTATCCCATGAGAGATCTGGTGTTAGCCTGGTGGGATAACCTTTGTAGGTGATTTGACGTTTCACTCTCACAAATCCTAATATCTTTTTTTTTCTTTTTTTGGAGAGGTTTTTGCTATAGGGCGCGTGCGCTCACCAGACAGACAGAGAGAGACAGAAAGCAAGAAATCACCCCCCAGGGGGGATGGCCACGCCACAATCTCTTCTCTTCCATTCTCCTCTCGGGATCTTGGGCACGCACGCACATGCGCCCGGCGTGAGTTTAAGCCGCCGGGTCTGGGACTCGAACTGCAGTTGACTACGTGGGAGTCCAGCGACATAGCCATTATGCTAACTGCTGTTCCCACCAATCTTAATACCTTGTCTTTGTCTGTCATTATGGTCAATCTAGCTATAATGTGCTATGGAGAGGATCTTCTTGGATTGATTCTACCTGGGTTTCTTTGTATTTCTTGGGTCTGTATGTTTGAATGTCTCTCTAGACTTGGAAGGTTTTCTTCCAGGATTTCACAGACTAGATTATCCATGCCCTTATTAGATTCTTCATCTTCTGGGATACCAAATTATTCAGATATTTGGGCATTTCATGGTATCTAGTATTTCTCACATATGATGCTCAGTTTTCTTGGCTGTTTTCTGAGTGTTTTTGATCATTTTTTCTAAGTTAGAAGTTTTGTCTTCTACTTCTAAAATTTGATTCTCTGCATGGTCTAACCTACTTTTAATACTTTCGAGGGAGGTTTTAATTTCCTGTATTATAGCCTTCATATCCAATAGTTCTGTATGGTTCTTTTTTATGGTGTCCAATTCTTATTTCATGTCGTGAAAGGACTTCCTCATCTCTTGAGCTCAATGTCACTTTTCTTTTGTATCTCACAAAATTTTGTTATCATAAATATTCTAAATTCTTTCTCTGACACTTCGGTAACATCCTCTAATAGTTCCCTATGTGGAGACAAATTACAGTGTTCCCTTGCTGGAGATATATTACTTGATTCTCTCATCCTTGAGGCTCTTTTCCGATTCTTAGTCATTTGGTAATGTATTCACTTCTGCTTAACTTGTTAGAGAAGGATTGTGAAACTGTGAGCCTATGTGCTTCCTTACTGTGAAATAATTCAGTGCTGTTTTCTCCCTTCTACTGTGTTCTCCAGTGTGGGGAAAAAAAAAAAAAAACAGGAGTTTTGCAATTGGATTTATAAGGGGAATTTCACTACTTTTGCAACCACTACAGTGAGGTACAAAGAATTTCCTAAAACTCACAATGTTCAATATTTATTTACTATGAACCTAGTAATCTCTAGTCAGTGGGTAAGGGCTAAGCAGTGAAACAGGACCGTAAGAAAAAATAAAAAGAGTAGGAAATAGAGGAAGAAAAAAAAAAACAAAGAAAAAAGAAGGAAAGTACTACTAGAAAAAGAGAGGAAAAAATTAAAAATTATGCCGCAGAAAATGAAATTGGATAAAAAATAGAAAACCACACAGCGCGCAAGCGTGGTGTGGAAAGGTTCAATCCAGACAAAGGTGGAGGGCCCTCGAGGCTTTCTATCCTAAGTGAAGGAAGAAGAGATCAATTAACCCGAGAAAGGCACGAGCAAGGGAAAAAAGCTGTTTTTTGTTTGTTTGTTTTTAAAGACAGAAAAAAGTTAGAAGGTACAAAGCAGAACAAGAGGGAGATACCTGCATACCTGACTGGGACTGTGGTCTGCGGGAGTAGCCCTGGCTAAGGGAGTACTTCACAGCCTTGAAGCTGAACCCACAGGCCCAACCCAGGTTTTATTTACCTTTAATGATGTGATTATTGCTAATGTTAGATAATGTAATAAAAATAGTCTTGACTTCAATTAACACAAGATTTATTTTACTGAAATTTTTTAAAAATATTAATTTTTTAAGTTGTATTGAGAAGTTTTATCTTCGTTTTTTTCTTCTCTTTTTCTGTTTCTTGTTTTTGTTTTTGTTTTTGTTTTTCCCCTGTTGTTGCTGTTGTTTCTCTCTTTCTGTTTCCTTTTCTGCACGCTCCTCAACGCTCAGATTGAACTTCCAAGTTTGGGAAGAAACTGACTATCAACCCGATGACTAGAAATCGCTGCAGGACCACAAGAAATATGGGAAAGCTGGAAAATACCTCTCCTCCAAGGGAAAAGGACAACTCGTCTTCATCCACACACAGTTCAAGGGACTTCATGGAAATGTCTGATAAAGAATTCAGAACATTCATAATGGCAAAGCTAACAGAGATGGAAGAGAAGAGAGACAATGAACTGCTGAAGAGGAACAGGTCCTACTGTTAAAAATATCAAAAAGATTGTTAATTAAGTGTAAAGAATGCACAGTACCAATACAGTTTGAAGAGGAGGCAGGCCGAACCACAGCAAACATTCTAACTCACCAGCTGTGCTCTCACTGAAGAGCTGGGCCGCCATTCCATCTTAGTACGTGATTTTTCAAATTTGCGAGTTTACTTGGGATTCTTTCCATATTTGATCATTCCTGTTGCTTGAGTGCTCCGAACTCCACAAGGTGCTGCCATTAATAAACGGAATGATTTAGAAATTCTGAAATACATTTCTTACTCATCTCAGCAAGTGGCAAGAATCAAAGAAATAAGCGATCTGTTGACTGGAGGATGAAGGATGCTGAAATGTACACTTCATGTTGTCTTCATCGATACGGATCCCCAACGCTTTTGCCATTTGGATGCTGTGAGCTGTGGCATCAGAGGTAAGAGCCATGACTGCGTCATGACTGTGTCAGTCCGTTTGTGGATAGTCAGACGAAGCAGCAGAGCTTGCAAATATCCAGATGCTCTGTGGACCAAAAAATAACCAAGAGGAATTCTCAAATAACCAAAAATACCCACTGCCATTAACAAAATAGTTTCTGAGGCAAGTGGTATTTCATCAGCATCAAGTCTCCCAAGACCGAGGTCCATAAACCCTTGCAAACTGCGACTGCTGGGGTCTCACTGAAGTTGCTGCTTGAGGGATAGGCCTTTTATGATGAATGAACAACACGGATACTGCTGGTCTCCATTCCCTACTTTTTGCTGAAGAAAAGAAAAAAACATTGCTGCTCAAACCTGGGCCGGGTTTACCTTTTGATAACCACCCAAATCCAGTTTGTGAGTTAGAAACATGGAGAAGCGACTGATTACTGTCTTAGACTCGTTTTCTCCCATTCAGAGAATGGAAGAATGAGGCAGCTTAAGAATCTTTCTTACATAGTCATAGACTTTGCTACTCACAGGGACAGTGTCCATGCAAACTGCTTCATCTCTCTGGAGTCTTCAGCCATTTCTCTCCAGTTATACACCTCCCACTTAAAATCTGAACATCATGCCCGTAGCAGACTCTGTTTCTTCAGAAAGTAGTTTCTCTTCTACGAAGGCATCGATGAATTGCAAGCTCTTTCTCTTCTTGATTACCCTATAGTTTTTTTTGTTTGTTTGTTTGTTTTTGTTTTTTTAAAAGAGGTTTTTTGCTATAGGGCACTTGTGCTCGCCAGGAAGACAAAGAGAGACAGAGAGACAGAAAGCGAGAAATCACCCCCCGGGGGGATGGCCATGCTGCAATCCCTTCTCCTCCATTTTCCTCTCGGGATCTTGGGCATGCACGCACACACACCCAGCGTGAGTTTAAGCTACCAGGTCCAGGACTCGAACTGTGGTTGACTATGTGGGAGTCCAGCGACATAGCCATTACGCTAACTGCTGGTCCCATCACCCTATAGTTCTTTACAGAGATAAGTTTTTTTTTGGACTTGGAGCATTTGTTGTACCTCCGCTTCTCTGCACCTGTTGTCGAAGGTCTCCTTAAATTATAGGTATGGTCCTTGGTAGCAACTTCTCCAGAATTATCCGAAAGCAGTCGTTTTAGGACTTTCTGTTTTGCTTTACCTTTAAAGTGCACACCTGGAGGCGCCTTGGAGAGAGAACCAGAAGGCACAGGTCCTTTTTTCAGTTTTGTTTTTATGCCATATGACTCAACACACAATTATTCATAGCAGCTTTATTTGTGATTGCCCCAAACTGGAAACAACACGTCCTTCAACAGGTCAGTGATTACCGAGTTACGATACGTTCGTGCCACGGAGTCCCGTGTAACAGTAAAAAGGAGCGAGATACTGGTTTATGCAACAGCTTGGATGATTCTGAAAGGCGTTATACTGAGTTCAAAAAAGACAATCCCATTGTGTTTTTTGTTTCGTTTTTTGGTTTTTTTTTTTAGAGGTTTTTGCTACAGGGTGCATGCGCTCGCCAGAAAGACAGAGAGAGACAGAAAGCAAGAAATCCGATGGGAACCAGCAGTTAGCGTAATGGCTATGTCGCTGGATTCCCACGTAGTTGACCGCGGTTCGCGTCCCGGATCCAGTGGCTTAGAACTCACACCGGGCGCGTGTGCATGCGTGCCCAAGATTCCCAGAGGAGAATGGAGGAGAAGGGATTGCGGCGTGACCATTCCCCCTGGGGGGTGATTTCTCGCTTTCTGTCTCTATGTCTCTCTCTGTCTATCTGGCGAGTGCACGCACCCTATAGCGAAAACCTCTCAAAAAAAAAGAAAAGAAAAAAAAAGAAATCTGCCCCTGGGGAGGATGGCCACACCACAATCTCTTCTCCATTTTCCTTTTGGGATCTTGGGCATGCACACACATGCCTGGCATGAGTTTAATCTACCGGGTCCGGGGCTCAAACGACAGTCGACTACATGGGAGTGCAGCGACATAGCCATTATGCTAACTGCTGGTCCCAATCCCATTTTTTTTTTTCAAAAACTGTAACATTCTTGAAATGGCAGATTATCGAGGTGGAAAACGGACTACTAATTGTCAGGGATGGTGGGAGAAAGGGGAGGGGATGTGACTAGACGGGCATAGCACAGGGAGATCTCTGTGGTAATGGAATAATTCTGTGGCTTGATGGCAGTGGTGACTATGTATGTTTAGAAATGGGATAAAAGGATGCAGAAGCCTACACACGGTATGCCAATGTCAAATCCCTGTGATTTTTTTTTAGTTGCCAGAGGGCATGTCTGCTCACCAGAGACAGAGAAAGAGGAAAAGGGAGGAAGCACCCCCTAATGGGGTCTAAGCATGCTCTTCTCTATTTCTCTGTCCTGTTGGGATTTGGGGCACCATGTGCCTGAGATCTTTTCAAGCCATTGGGGCTGGGAATCACATGGCAGTTGGCTATGTGGGATCCAGCTCCCTTAACCACTGGTCTATGAGGCTGGCCTAGATTCCCGGTTTTGATATCGTGATAATGATGTAAGAAATAGCCTTCAGGGACAACTAGGTGAAGGGCACACCAGATCCCGCTGTTCCAGCTTTGTGACTTCCTGTGACTCTATAGTTATTAAAATAAAAAGTAAAAGAAAAACAACAGTAACAAAACATTGATCTCAATGGTAGACTCCAGGCTAGGGGGCTAGGTCCCAAAGGTCTCAGACAGGGGATCCACGGGGACTTGGATCCCTGCTCGTCACCTAGAAGTGTCAGATATCTGCCAGCCACAGTTCCAGGCATCACTTGTAGTTTGGTAATGGAAGGAAGCTGGGAGTAGCCCTGTGGACATGTTCTTGATTTCTGGAGGCCAAGGGCTGCATGGACAAGGTGAGGATGGGAGAGCAAGACTCCTGAGATTGATGGCTTTGGTGGCTTCATGCTGCTTCCCAGCATTCCCTCCAAAGAGATAAGTCGCCTTTGTTTTGAGTAACTTGATGGTCACCTCCTCACCAGAGAAGCAGTACCAGCAGGAGCCAGGCTGGCAGGAGGATCCAGGAGCCCTGGCTGCCACTCCTTGCCTGGCTCTGTGTCCCCTTACCCCCAGCCCAGAACCTGTAGGCCAGGAAAGGTGATAGCACCTTCCTCACAGAAGTCATGAGATCATACACATCACGCTCTCAGCAGTGGCACAGCGTGTGACAACTGTGTGCTACACGGATCTGGGTTCAAGTTGCAGTTCTGCCATTTGTCAGCTATGACATTCCCTCAGGGTCCCCCTCTAGGGGTTGACAGCTGTCATGGAAAAATGAGCCATCCTTATTGTGGACATTGTCACTTGCTCTGCTGACCAACACTCCACAGCGACATAGATTCTTAGGCCTCTGGCTACTCAACCCTAGTCTGAGCCTGACAGAGAGGCCCTCTGAGACCACGCTGCTGTTTGGTCCCACTCCTCAAAGGAGGCAGATCGAGCTCTGGGGTGTGTTCTGCCTGGCTGCTGCCCACCTGGGAGGTGAAGATGTCTCCTCCTGTCCAGGGAGTAAGCTGGGGGGTGAGAGTGAGGCAGGTGGGGGCAGAAGGAGGTTGGCTACTCCTGAACCGTGCTGAGTCTCCACCCCTGACCCATTCTTGGAGCCTAGCCCTGCCCAGCCCAGCTGGGGAGGAGGCTTGGGAGCAGCCAGCGCCTGCCTGGAGCCCTTGTATCAGTGAGGATAATGGAGCTGCCTGCCCCAGGCACCGTCCTAGGGACAGAGTGGGGGTGGACCCTGACGAGTCATCTCAGCCAGGAGCCACTCAGGAGGTTGGCAGGCGGGGAGGGACAGAGGGTTGTGCAGGGACCATGGCCTGGAGTGTGGGTTCTTATCTCCCGCTGTATGGAGTGGCTCAACTCTCCCAGCATCTGAGACCTTGAAACCCACCTGCCCCTGCCTACTCCAGCCCGGCCAGCCTTCTCAGGGTCTGTCCCCATGTCTCTGAGTCAGTAGGTGTGAGTCACTGTGTCTTGGGTGCTGACTCAACTTCGACTTGGCATTCCCCAAGGAGAGGGACGGGGATGCCATCAGCCTTTCCTGTCTTTGTGAGTCCCTCCTCAGGCCTGAACGCGTCACAGTACGTCACTCTGCGTTCTCCACAGGACCTGTTCCTTCTGCGTTCCCCAGCACCTAAGGAGTCACCTGTGACTCCCCTTCCTCTCTATCTCAGACACTGTCACTGCTTCCTAAGCCCTCTCCTGCTCCTGCTAATCGCCTGGGCCCCCAGCTCGCACAGCCACCAGCAGGTCAGATCACTCCTGGAGGAACTCTCCAGCAGGTCCCCAGTTGGCCCCGGGGAAAAGCCCAGCAGGCATTCTGAGATTGGGCTCCTTGGGTCCCACTCGGGCTCCACCACTCCGCTCAGGCGGGCTGGCTTCCTTCCTGTTTCCTGAGCATACTGAGTATGTTCTCAGGCCTTTGCACCTGAGGTTGGTTCCCTCTGGACCCACATCCCCCAGAAACCCACAGAGCTCTCCCCCGCATCCCTACTTGACATCTGTACTCGAAGGATTGCTCTATCTGAAATGCAGCCGTGCCAGCACACCCTGACCTTCCCTCCTGCTTAAGTTCCTTCCTAGCACACTCGTTGACCCACTGCAGGGCATCTGCTTGCCCCTCGGGACCTCGTCAATCTCCTCTGCAGAATGTCACCTCCAGGCACTGCTGGGCTCCTCCAGAGCCCAGGATAGACCTGGCACACAGAGGTGTTCAGTAAACACATGTTAACTTCTGCTGGGTCTAAGAGCTCAGTGAAGAAAGTCCAGGAGAGTGAACCTGAATTCAGGTCCTACTTGTGTGTCGTCATTCGTCACTCCAGAAGGATGGTCTTGCCATCAGAATGCTTCATTATTTTCCAAACTTTAGAGTTTCACCTACAATCTTTAGGCCTTTTGTTCTGTCTGCAAACCATAAATCATTGTATTTCATTCTTTCTTTTTATCTGCCAGAGGACATATGCACTTGCCACAAGACAGAGAGAGAGGAAGAGCGAAAGCACGCCCTCGCTGGAGGGTGGCCCCTCTGCCATCCCTTCCCCATTTCTCCATCTTGTTGCGATGTGGGGCATGCACACACATATGCCTGGCATGTTTTTTAAGCCAGCAGGGTCAGAACTCAAACCATGTGGTTGGTCATGTGGGATCCAGTCCCTTTAACCACCAGACCACCAGACTAACCTCGTATTTAATATATTTCTTTAAATCAATTCACTGTATTGATTTTTTTTTTCTTTTTAGTTTGTTTTAACTTAGCCTTATCCTAAGCTTTTATCAAAAGCATTGTAAGTCCGGTATGCTGGTTCCCTTGGGTCCTGATACATCCTAAATGAAGCGTAAATAGTAGCATGAAAGTCACTCCCCATCCTCGGGATCATCTCATGCACCACGGGGCACTCGGGCCACACTTGAACGGCCCCGGGTAATTCCCCGTCCTGGCTATTGACACTGCTCTGCTCCTCAGGGCAAAGTCCTTAGCGGTCATTCCTACCAGGCCAGACCTGCTGGAGCCTGGGTCTGTTGTCAGGGGACAGGTGTGTCAGGGTGGGCCCCGAGTGTCTGTGCAGGATCTCTGGACAAACGTTCCATCCTGGTGGTCGAGAGGGTCCTTCCTGTTCTCTGCCTAATCTTGTGCCACTCTCCCAACCTCTCTGGTCATGCTTCAGCTCCTGAAATTTTGCCAACCATGTTCCCACCAGGGACCATCACACAAGCGTGAATGTCCTCCCATGGAGAAGTCTCCCCTGGCCCCTGAGACCCTAGGTTGCGTGTCCTTTCTGTGGTCTACCTTGGGAGCAGGTGACACAGTGCAGTTTGGCGTTGTGTGTGGAATTACTGATCTCGTGTCCCTCTCCCCGCAAGACTGAGCTCTGGAAGGAAAAAGCCACACCCAACCAGGCCTGGACAGGTCTCTCTCAGGAAGGGTCCCCCTTCCTGCTGCTCACAGCCTCGCCTACCCCGACGTCTCTTCCTTCCTTCTGCACGTGGACTTTCCATCCCAGCCTGAGTGACCCTTCTCTCCCAGCTTGGGCTGGTTACTCCTCCCTCTAGGCTTTACATTGTCTCTGTCCTGTATCTTCCATCCAGAGAAGAACTGCTGTCTTAGACACTCTGCCCGAATTGCCTGCAGTCCCACTGTGGTTCCTGACTGTTCCATGAGCATCCTGGGACCCCACGAGCTGCCGTTAGTTCTCACCACAGTGGCAGTTCAGCACAGCAGTGAGAGTGCGGCCTCTGGAGCCAGGGGTCAGGGCTCGAATCAGGCAGGGGTCAGGGCTGGCCTAGGAATTTGCCTTTCTAATAGGTTCCCAGGTGAAGCTGACGCTGCCGGCCAGGACTATTGCCAAGGTTGGTAGGGAAGGTAAATGAAAACTGGGTGGACTCATGGCAGAGGGGAGGCACTCGGTGAATATTGACTGTCAGCGTCATTTAGACCAGAGGATCTGATCCTTTGCAAATTTCTGATGGATGTTATAGACAAAGTGCATTTTTAATCAGAACTACTAAGCCCAGGGCCCGGCCATAGCATCGTCTAGCTCTGGGATCCCCAGAAAATCACCTCTCCTGCCTGAACCCAGTGTGCTGTCTCCACTGTGAGGGTCAAGGGGCCCCTTCTCAGGACAGCCTGAGTTCCCCGAAGGGCTCAGTATACACCTCTGGTGCTTAATGAATGTTTCTTTTTCCAAAGTTCGATTTAAGCTGACGAATAAGAAGTACTTAGAAAGCAGAAGATGGTTCTGATCCATGTATATTGTGGAAAGATCAAATCAGGCTAACTAGGGCTGACACTGTAGCCTAGTGGCTAAGGAAACCAGATCCCATGTAGCCAATTGCAGTTCAAATCCTGGCCCTGGCAGCTCAATAAACATTTCAGGTATGTGTATCTGCATGCCCCAAATCCTGACAGGATGAAGAGATGGAAGAGAAGGGATTGTGGTGTGGCCACGCTTCACTGGGGGGTGCTTTCTCCCTTTCCATCTCTCTATCTCTCTGTCTCTCTCTGTCTCTCTGGTGAGCACACCTGCCCTCTGACAATAAAAAAAAAAAAAGAAGAAGAAGAAATCAGGCTGACTAGCATATGCATTACTTCAAATATTTCCTTGTGGCGAGAACAACCAAAAATCCTCCCTTTTAACTATTTCAAAATATGCAGTATTATTAACTGTAGTTACCATGCTGTCCTCTAGGTTACAAAATCCTATTCCTCCTGTCCAACTGAAACTTCATGCCCTTTGACACTATCCCCTCTTTCCCAGTCCACCCCCCACCAGCCTCAGGGAACCTCTATGACTCTACTTCCATGGGGTCAGTGTTTTTAGATTCTACATACAGGTGAGATCGTGGGTGATTTGTCTCTTGTGCCTGGCTTATTTCACTTAATATAATGTCTTCTAGGTTCATCCATGTTATAGCAAATGACAGAACTTCTTGTGTTTGTTTTTTTTTTTAGAGAGTTTTGCTATAGGGCGCGTGCGCTCGCCAGACAGACAGAGAGAGAGACAGAGAGAAAGAAAGCGAGAAATCA
Source organism: Tupaia belangeri chinensis (assembly GCF_000334495.1). Taxonomy (NCBI): domain Eukaryota; kingdom Metazoa; phylum Chordata; class Mammalia; order Scandentia; family Tupaiidae; genus Tupaia; species Tupaia belangeri. Next base: position 990,018 of record NW_006209766.1, on the reverse strand, counting down.
CCCCCCACCTGGGGGAATGGCCACTCTGCAATCTCTTCTCCTCCATTCTCCTCTTGGGATCTTGGGCACACACGCACACACGCCCGTCGTGAGTTTAAGCCACCGCATCTGGGACACGAACCGTGGTCGACTACATGGGAGTCCAGCAACATAGCCATTACGCCAACTGCTGGTCCCAGAACTTCTTGTGTTTTGAAGATTCAATGGTATTCCATTGTGTATATATCCTGCTTTTTTCTTTTTTTCTTTGAGAGAAAGTTTTTTTACCTTAGGGTGCACATGCTTGCTGGAGAGAGGGAGAGACAGAGACAGAGAGAGTGAGAGGGAAAGTGAGAAATCGCCTCCCAGGGGGGATGGTCACACCACAGTTCTTCTCCTCCATTCTCCTGGGATCTTGGGCATGCACACACATGCACGCGGAGTGATTTTCAAGCCATCAGGTCTGGGTCTTGAACCATGGTTGACCATGTGGGAGTCCAGCAATGTAGCTGCTATGCCATTTGCTGGTCCCTATGGTCCACATTTTAAAATGCATTCATCCATTGATTAGACACACAGGTTATTTTCATATCTTGGTGATTGTGAATTATGCTGCAAAGGACAAGCGAGTCAGCAGACATATTTCAAGTCCTTCGGGGACATACTAATTAGTATATAATTAGTGCATTTTGACCCAAATGTAGAGATGTTTGAAAAGCTGGTGCTGCAGAGGCAGCGGGAATGTGAGGAGGGTAGTCAAACTGGCACAGGAGCATGAGGCACCCAGATCTGTGGTTCCCACCCCTGACCTGCAGGGCAGAAGAGAATGTCAGTGAGTAAATCTAGCCAGGTGTGGGACAACAGGGAATGGTGGAGATTGTGGCAGATGGGGCCCATGCCTATTCCTATCAGCAAGTCATGGAAACATGCTATTGCAAGCCCAGCTCTGTCAGTTGACTAGGCAATGGCAGAAGAAGGAACGCATGAAGAGTGTGATGTGAAATCACCCAGAAATCAAACCAGACCAGGTCCACAGCTGACAGCTCAGAGTGAGAGCAACATAATGGCAGTAAGCCCAGGCTCGGGGCTGGAACCCCTGGGCCCTTGCCCCTGCACAGAGCCCAGCGAGAACGAGGAGAAGCTCTGATCACCCGGAGACAGAGGAATGGTCGGCTCCCCAAACTTGAGCCAGAAATCATCGGAATCTAGACGGGTATTTGGCTTCAGGGCATTTATTTCATGTCCCTTTTCGTACAGGTCCTGGGGCCAGGTGTGGGGGCGGGAGACCAGGCAGGGGGTAGCAATAAATAACACGGACAGACAGAGCTCCCCTCCAGACAGATGAGGTTAAAGGAGGTTAGAGGGGAGCCGTAGTGTGGGGCTGGGGATGCTGGCAGGGAGGGGGCAGCTGTGAAGAAGGGGGAGGCCAGGCCCTCAGGACCTCACTGTCTCCTGCCCCATCTCCTTCCTGCCTCAGCCCCCATTATTTTCAGGAAAGGAGCCCACAGCCAGTGGGGGCCAGCGAGGGTCCTGAGGGGGGTGGCCGCACGGGCTGCCCCAGTTTCCTCACTTGACACGGATCTCGGCATACTCAGCTAGCTCCTCCGTCAGGGTGTAGCTGTCCTTGGTGGGTCGTTTTCCCAGGTCCGAGTGGGAATAGCTCAGGTCCAGCTCTGGGGGTTCTCCCCGGAGGCCCAGCAGCCTCCTCTCAGATCCCAGGCGCTTCTCGCTCTAAGAGGGGAAACAACCCGTCAGCAGGGCCTGTTCCTACTTTTTTTCTGATGCAAAGCCTGGAGTATTTGTGCCCTTGTAGCTCCCAAGCTCAGTCCCAAAGCCCTGGGACACCAGTCCGAGAAGCCCCACGGTCGTTAGGCCTCACTCCGAAGCGTTTGCCGATGCTATTCCCTACGCGCAACAGCCTCCTCCTTGCTGAGCTGGAAATCTGCCTGCAGCTTCCATTTTTCCAGGCAGTCTTCATTGACACGAGAAATTCAGGGGCCCAGAGTTCAACCCACGACACTTTCACACATCAAAGCTACTCGGTGAGGATCCCGCCTTTCCCGGTTTGGGGAAATGCCTGTTCAGTAAGCCTTGCCCTGCTTGGCTCTGGCGGGAGCTCCCTCCTCCATCTGGAAGATGCTACAGGTATGACATCAGTTTTCCCATCACGCTGTCCCTCCTCGTCCCCCACCCCTGGGCATTTGGACACACACACAGGACTGTGCCACAGACAGCAGGAAGCAGTGATGGGACAGAAGAGACAAAGGCGGGGGCTGCCAGGCAGGGCCAGACTTCACCAGAGACCATCTTGGACGCCTGACGAGGACGCACACACATGCACAGCAACCCCAAGGCCCAGCGAGGACCCGGAGGCAGGCACACTGAGGCCCCGGAACCTACCTCCTGGGGCGCTCATTCCAGGGTAGAGACCTCTCTGGACTATTGGAGAAGGAAATGTAGTCACAGACGCAGGCAGGGGGGACCAGGGCTGCCTGGAGCCCCATACCCCAGAGCCCCATCACAACCTCAGCATGGGCACCTCCTCCCCAGTGTCCGGGTCCAGCCCATCCCTCCTCACCTTCTTCCTCTCCCCTCTGAAGGGCTGGCCTCCCCCTCTGCCCCTTGGCCCTCATGGGCCCTTCCCAGGCCCTTGGGGGTCCCTGGCATCCAGGTACCCAGCTAGCCTGGAGCCACAGGGCTCTGGCCCTCACCTCGTACTTCTCCGGCGCCCCGGAGATGCGGAAGTCGCTGCTGAACAGGACGGGGGGGTTGTCCCCCGCCGAGAAGCTGGGGCTCTCTGTCACGTTCTTTCTGCAGGGCAGGACATGTCAGCCCCAATGGGACTCCCAGGCCTCCCTCCCACCTCCCTTTCTGCACCCTCATCTACCTTAGGAGTGGGGTCACCTTGGGCCCAGAGTTGTCCCCACCCCTCTCTCTAGGATGGGAGACAGCCTCTGTAGAATGTCAGACCTCTTCCTCTTCAGCACCACCCATCCTTCCCCTGCCTCTGGGGCCCAGTCCTGGCTGAGGGCCAGCCACCGGGCCCCTGGTTTCTGCCACTTGTTGGTACTGAATGCTCTGAGCTCCCCTTATATACTCTGGGTCTGTCGGCCCCTCTTGCTGCCAGGACATGGAACAGAGAGATGAGCTCATTTTCAGGACAGCTGAATATGCCACAAGGAAAACTACTAGCAACTTAGTTGTGCCGTGTGTGTGCCTGGGGGTGCGGGTGCTGTCATTGCCACGATTGCATGTCATCTTTAGGGCTTCTGGAACCAACAGAGACTGAGGCTGTGCCTGCAAGCCAGGGGAACAAGGACTTCCCCTGCCACACTGGAATGTGCAGGAGAGAATTCTGGAGACAGGGAGGCTGGAGCACGGAACACGGGGAAGTCGGTAATGAACAATCCACGCAAAGGGCTCAGACAGGCACTGGTATGTCCCGGACCAGTGGAGGCACGCCTCAGCAGGAGCTCTGGACCCCCCATTGCACAGGACA
>NW_006209766.1:984650-986038 GCF_000334495.1 Tupaia belangeri chinensis | reverse complement strand
GGCCCCCCCCCCAGCCTCCAACCTCCTGTGTCCCTCTTGGAGAGTCCTGTTCCCAGATCAGCCCTGGCAGGCACTCACTTTCGGCGTGTCTGGGTTATGTAGCAGACGATGGCAATTAGGATGGCAAAGGCGACCACGGCTCCCACCGGCCCAATCTTGGCCCACATCAGTCGGTCTGAGGACAGAGAAGACCCAGGCGCCCTCAGGGCTGCTGGTGGCAGTGAGGGTACCTGGGTTCTTAGGTGACATGCTGGGGTGACGGTCACACTATTTACACAGCTAGTACATCCTTGCATGGACGACAAGCATGGAGTCTCCTGGCACCACCAACGGTCCCCTTAGTTGCCGGAGGGCCCATGGGAGGGGCCTGTAAAGTGTAGGTGACCTCAGGGCGGCCTCTCTTGGCCAGTGGAAAGGGGATCTTTTACCATTTTATCAGTCTGCCTGGCTGACCTATGCTGATTGCGGGTCTTGGGGAGCTTGGATCCCAGAGAAGCCCCTCCCTCCTGTGGCTCCACCCCAAGGCCACGTCACTCACGGGCTCCCTGGAAGGGCAGCTCCAGGCTCTTGGTGCCATAGAGGTTTCTTGAGGTGCAGATGACCCGGGGCGGGGCCTGGGCCTGCCCCCGCAGCGTGAGGATGCTGGTGAGCAGGAGGCCGCTGCGCTCTGAGTACACGAACTCGCGCTCCGTCTCATTCACGGTCACGTTGCGTGATGGCAGCTCGAAGGCCACGGAGGGCTCCGGGTTGGATTTCACCACGCACAGGCACTGTACGGTGTCGCGGGCCGCCGCGCAGTGCGACTCCAGGAGGATCACCGGGGCGACTGCAGGGGCAAGACGGAGAATGAGCGTGGCCTGGAGCCAGCCCCGGCAGGGCCTCAGCAGACTCCTTGGCTGAGGACAAGGGCAGGGCGGCCAAGGGTGTGGCAGCCATGTGTAGGGTTCCCCAGTTCCCCGCCCTCCCCCACAGCTTCTCTGTCCTGACCAAGAAACACAGAGAGCCTTGAGCACTCTGACCCAACCAGCTGTGTTTTTTCCTGCAGACCTGAGCCCAAGACATGGCCTTGAACACTCCCAGGCACTGATAACGGCGTTTAGGTTGTTGCTCCAACAATGAAAGAAACTGGCGTTGGCGGCCCTGAGTCAATTCCTTAAACGCGTGTATAAACTCCGTGCCTAGCCGCCGACAGACCGGGGCTGAGCCGTCTCTCTCCCTGTCCATCCTGAGGACGGTGCATCAGTTCCCTCTCCGTGCTTTGGACTGACCACCCTGGCATTTAGAGCTTCTTTTATTCTTTTCTTTCTTTCTTTCTTTCTTTCTTTCTTTCTTTCTTTCTTTCTTTCTTTCTTTCTTTGGGATGGTCTAGGGTACCACCTTGGGGGAAC
>NW_006209766.1:968510-984186 GCF_000334495.1 Tupaia belangeri chinensis | reverse complement strand
TCTTTCTTTCTTTCTTTCTTTCTTTCTTTCTTTCTTTCTTTCTTTCTTTCTTTCTTTCTTTCTTTCTTTCTTTCTTTCTTTCTTTTTTTTTAAATTCCAATTGGCAGCATTTCGGGATGGTCTAGGGTACTCCCTTGGGGGAACTCCCCTGTCCCCATTTTGGGGGCCACTTCCAGCCTTGGGTTCAGCCAGGAATAAAAGTGTGTCCTAGACACAAGTTGCATTCCCTCCTTTGCATTCTCTCTTCATCCACCTTATAAAACATAAATCAGATCATGCGCTCCCTGTTCCAAACCCTGTTACCTCCTTTTACCTCCAGTTAGCCCCCCACCCCATCCCCGGGGTCACTGAGGATGAGACTCACTGTCTGAAATGCAAGAGCTCCTCAGAGTGGCCCCACTCGCTTTCCTTCTCTCATCCTGGCTGTTTCCCTTCCTGCCACACCAGCCTCCTCCTCGCTGTTTCTCAGGCTCATGGGGCTTTTTCCCAGCCCAGAGTCTGAGTGTTTCCTTCAGTCTGGAGCTCTTCCCTCAGACACCTACAAACTCACTCCTCACTCCACAGAGGTCTCTACCCAGAAGCCATCTCCTCTGGCCACCCAGGAAGATGGCACCTCACACCACTCATCCTCCCTGTCTCAAGCAGCCTTCCCCCAAGCACCATCCCTATCCGCGTTATACATTGACATGCTTGGTCTCTTATTTCCGTCAAGACAGGGAACCAGCAGTTAGCGTCATGGCTATGTCACTGGACCCCCACGTAGTCGACCGCGGTTCGCGTCCCGGACCCGGTGGCTTAAACTCACGCCAGGCGCGTGTGTGTGCGTGCCCAGGATCCCGAGAGGAGAATGGAGGAGAAGGGATTGTGGCGTGGTCATCCCCCCTGGGGGGTGATTTCTTGCTTTCTGTCTCTCCGTCTCTCTCTGTCTTTCTGGTGAGCGCACGCGCCCTATATCCAAAGGAAAAAAAAATGGCAGGGCTTTGCTCTTCCCCACTCTGTCCACCAGACTCCGAAGGAATGGGCTATTGAATTCTCTTCCCTCCAGCCTTTCAGCCCACAAGGCCCCATACACACGCCGAGACTGTCACCTTCTTTTCTGGCCTCCAGCCTCTACTCTTTCAGTCTATCCTGCAGATGCTGCCCTGAAGACTCCTTGACTCCTGGCCCTCTCTCCCTCACAGGCCTCCCCACTGCCACCAGCACCAAACACCACCTTCCAGTTTTTATTATGAAAATGGTATTGGTGTGTTTCTTTCCTTTCACTTCCCAAAATACGAAATTATATTAGAATATTGCATGCCTTTTTTTTTTTTTTTTGGAGAGAATTTCGCTATAGGGCGCGTACGCTCACCAGACAGACAGAGAGAGACAGAGAGACCGAAAGCAAGAAATCACCCCCAGAGGGGATGGCCATGCCGCAATCCCTTCTCCTCCATTCTCCTCTCGGGATCTTGGGCACGCACGCACACGTGCCCGGCGTGAGTTTTAAGCTACTGAGTCTGGGACGCGAACCGTGGTCGACTACATGGGAGTCCAGCGACATAGCCATTACGCTAACTGCTGGTTCCCCATGCCTTTTTTTAAGCTCTGTTCTCTTCCTTCCCGGAAAGTTCAACATCCCTTCTTTAGCAGGGATCTCAGTGAGTTCTGACCAAAACCCATTAACACCTATGCAAAAGACCACTGAGCCACCGACCCTGCCTCATATCAATTTCCAGCAAAAAAAAAAAAAAAAAAAAACAAAGAATGTGCCGGTAACAACGACAGGCCAAGGAATCACGTGAGCAGACTTAGTTGCAGGAGGGACCTCCCGTGTGCATGCCTAAGGCTGTTATTGAGCTTTTGGGAAAGTCATGAAACAATTTCGCATAGAAAAATACGCACGACTTCTCCGACGACCCAAGATCCAAACAATAGGCCCCAATTCTGTTAGCGCACACATGCGTCGTGCCTGCTGTAGGGTTAACCAGCTGACACAGGGCAAGTAAATGAACAATGACAAGCCTGAACCAAGATTCTTCTTTTTTTTTTTTTTTTCAAAACCCTTTTTTTTTTTTTTTTTTTTTTTTTTTCAAACCCCTTCCACTCAAGACAACACCCCTGGTAGTCTGGTGAGAGTGTCCACTCTACATGCTGAGAGGAGGCTTTCTTTTTAAATTTATTGCCAGAGGGCTTGTGGGCTGCCCGAGAAAGACAAAGAGGGAGGGAGGATGTCACAATCCCTTCATTTCTCCACTCCCTTGGGACTTGGGGTATACACACACGCATGCATGTGTGCTTGCATTTCAAGTCTCCAGGGCTGGGACTCAAACGACACGGTCAATCATATGGGACCCAGCTTGCCACAGGGCCGGCCAGCCTGTGATCAGGTCTCTGCAGCTTCACAGGCAACCTGGGAGACCTATAAAACCTAGTATGTCACTAGATAAACTCCAAGTGGCACAAAAAAATGGGGAGTCTGGGTGGGGCAGCTTTGACTTGAACCCTGCTCTGCCACCTTCTGGTGGGGTGAAGCCGCTCAGCTTCCCTCAGCCTCCAAGATGGAGTTCTCATTCGTATAAACAGGGATTGTGGTCCTTAACTCACAAGGGCCTACAGGACTCCAGCCAGGCGCACGAGTGTGTTGTAAAGGTGTGATATCCCCAGCACTTCGGGCTCTCAGAACCATTCCAGCAGAGGGAGCAGGTGAGTGAAGCTTTGGCAGCAGAAGCAGGTAGCAAACCTACCCAAACAGTCCAAAGGACCCAAATGGTCTTTACCAGTGGAAAAACTGAGGATATCTTTTTTAGGTTTGCTATAGGACATATGCACTCACCGAAGACAGAGAGGCGAGAGACAGAGAGAAAGCGAGAAATCATCTTCCATTGAGGATGGCCACACCACAGTCAGCCATGTGGGATCCAGCTGCCTTACCCATCACGCTGCCCAGCTGGCCCAAGAGACCTAATACTGATAGAGTACCTAGGATGTGCTGGGAGCCACGAGTGCTCAGAATCATCCCCTTAATCCTCACAGCCATCTTGCTGGTGAGAGGCAGTTCTCATGCCCCTTTTCAGAGGGAATTGAGGCTCTGCAGAGGCCAAGGCCATGTGCCTAAGATCATGTGCCAAGGTGCAGACAGAGCTGGGATTCGGATCCAGGTCCGTTCAGCTCTGTACGTCAGTTTTCTCTGTTCAACTGAGGAATCATCCCCTCCCGTTATGTGGTGGTGAGAACAAAATAATACGCTCAACGTGCTCAGACCAGGCCCCTGCATGTAACAGTCACTGAGCGAGGGTGAGTGCCTCCTGCGTGTCCATGCCGGGCTGGGCCCTGGGGTCTGCAGATGGGACAGCGTGCCCTGCTCGAGGATCACCTGCTGTGGTCAATGCCCATTAAAGCCCAGGTGTTGGGAACCAGCAGTTAGCGTAATGGCTATGTCGCTGGACTCCCACGTAGTCGACCGTGGTTCGTGTCCCGGACCTGGTGGCTTAAAACTCACGCCGGGCGCATGTGTGTGCATGCCCAAGATCCCGAGAGGAGAGTGGAGGAGAAGGGATTGCGGCGTGACCATCCCCCCTGGGGGGTGATTTCTCGCTTTCTGTCTCTCCGATTGCATGGACAGAGGGGGCGGGGGGTGCTGTACTCTCAGAAGGCAAACACAGGCCCTGGTAAAGGGAGAGGGGCTCAGTCGAAAGACAGGGGACAGGGTCACTGCTGTCCCTTCACCCCAGTGGACGGAAGGCTTCATACTCCGAATCTGTTCATTTCTTTCTTTCTTTTTATTTTATTTTATTTTATTTTTGCTATAGGGTGCGTATGCTCGCCAGAGAGACAGAACGCCATCCCTTCTCCTCCATTCTCCTCTCGGGATCTTGGGCACGCACACACACGCGCCCGGCGTGAGTTTTAAGCCACCGGGTCCGGGATGCGAACCGCAGTCGACTATGTGGGAGTCCAGCGAAATAGCCATTACGCTAACTGCTGGTCCTGTGAGTCTGTTCATTTCTAAGAGAAGGAGAATTAAACGAGTCCTTGGGAGTCAGGGCTGAGAGAGACGAAGCTGCAGCTAATTAAGGGCCGGGGCAGGCTGGTGTGCAGAGGAACCTTGGAAGAACTGACCAGCCTCCCTAGCTGTACGGCCTCAGGGAATTCTGACCTTTAGTTCCCTCCTCAGCTAAGGAAGATAATGATGACACATTATTCACAAGGGAGCCCCAAGGACTCAGCAAGATAATACCTAGGGAGGACTCAAGGCCAGCCCTCCAGGAGCCCATAATAAACAGTTACTGCCGCTAGCTTACTGCACAGGAGGGGCCGTGAGTCACCAGAAACCCGAGCAGGTGGTGTCCTGTGTGCTCAGTTGCTTCTATCAGGTTCCCAGGGGGCTCTCAGACTCTTAGGAACCACTAGCTTGGGCTGTGACGGCATGCAAGCAGACGCCGGGAGAGAACGTGCCCAGCGGTTAGAGGTCAGCAGAGGAGGGGCTGGCCATTGCTCTGCCATGGAGGCTGGCACTCCAGGAAGAATCTGCATCTCCCAGGTCCTGACTGTCGTGTGTGCAGTGTTGATCACGGGCCGCGTTGCAGGCACCGTCTCAAATGCTTTCCGTGTTGCATCTCCTTGAACTGCCTGGCCAACGTGTGTGTGGGGTCATTGCAGGTGGAGGAATTGAGGCCCCAGAGGCCAAGTGTGGAGATGAAACTGGAGCTGAGGAGGAAGCTGGGGAAATGGAAACACGAGGTGACATTGCAGAGGAAGTTGCTTGAGGAAGGGGAGTCGAGGGTGCCATGTGGTGCGGGTGACGTTGGGATGTGGGGTGGGTGTTGGTAGCACCCTCCAAACACGAAGGGCAAGGGAGGCGCTGGTTTGCCGTGGAGTGATGAAGTTCATTTCCAAGACAGCAGCTCTTTATGTGCTTGCAGCTCCGCCACTAGTTATACTGTGTCTGTTAATTCGCTCACTGTCCTCTGGGTCCAGCCCCCACTGGCCAACAGAGCCCTTTGCACATCCCAGTTGCCCAGTCGACGTATTCTACGGCGGTAACATCGGATGAGGTCACCTCTGGGCAACTCGAAGGGTGGAACCAGACTATCTCCTAGCTGTGTGACCTCAGGCAAGTGGTATACACTCGCTGGTCCTCAGTTTTGTTCCTTGTGAATGGGGGGCCTGCAACAGAACCTCCTCATACAGATGTCATGAGGAGGAAATGAGCGAGCACTTCCAACAGTGCCTGGTACATGGTGACACTCCACAAGGGTGACACCTCATGGTTATTGTTCTAGTTAATGCAGAGAGAGAGGCAGAGACCACAGGACACAGAGGTCGCCACAGGAAAAGCCCACCCCAGGATGTGGGAACGCAGTATCCTCAGATGGGGCTTCTACTGCCTTGCTATAGATTCAGCTTCCCTGCCGTCCTGTCCTCATCTGCCGGTGAACGCGGGCAAAGCCAACACACACCAGGGTGCGCGGGCACCTCTGAATAACCCAGGTGTCTCCCATGAAAACATCTGGCACCAGGACAGGGAGCAGAGGTACTCACACTCCACAGACAGGTTGAAGGCGGTGGCCCTCTGGCCGTACTGGTTCTCAGCCACACACCAGTACTCCCCGTCATCCTCAGGTGTGACAGCTGGCAGCTCCAGCTGCAGCTCGCTCTCATAGATGACCGTGGCCAGGATCTGCTTCTCCTTGAAGATGGTGAGAATAGGGTCTGGGTTGCTCTCTGTGGAGCACAAGATGGAGACTGTCTCTCCCTCCACGGCCACCATTGTCCCGTTCACCGTCGGCTTCCAGGGTGCATCTGGGAGACAGGGTGGGAGATGGTCAGAAACTAGAAGGTACTTGGGGCTGGCAGGTGACATGGGGGTTAAGGACACTGGACTCCCACATGGCCGACCATGGTTCGAGTCCCAGACCTGTGTGGCTTCCTTTCTCACTTTCTCTCACTCTCTCATGCGCTCTTTCTCTGGTCAAATTAAAAAATAAATAAATAAAGTTAAATTGAAAAAAAGAAAAAGAAAGAAACTAGAAGGTACTTCTGCCAACCAATTCTCACTCCCAGATGTGACCCCAGATAGCCCCAGACTAGCACACGAGTTCAGGAGGGTTCAAGTAACCCCAGCCCTGAGTGTCTTGTTTACAAGAACAGGGCTCTGCTGCTAGAATGCTTGTCTTGGGATTCTGGCTCTACTTCTTCTCAGCAGCGTGAACCTGTTTTAACCTCTCTGGATCTTACTTTTCTCATCTGGAAAATGGGCTTAATAATAGTTCCAACCTCGCAGGGCAGATCATCCAGCATGCACTGAGAACTTGAGGAGCGACAGACAGGCACTGGGGTAGCTTGATAGTCTTTGTGGGAAGATGCTATATACATAAATATATTTAGGGCCAGCCGGTGGCACGGTGGTTAAGGTGGCTGGATCCCACATGGCTAACAGCGTGATTTGATCACAGACCAGGTGCATGTGTGTGTATGCCTAAAGTCCCAAGAGGAGAACGGAGCAGGGATTGCTACATGGCCATTCCCCTGCGGGGAAGTGCTTTTGCACTTTGTCTCCCTTTCTCTCTCTCTCTCTGTCTCTCTTTCTGACGAGTACAAGTGTCTCATAGAAAAAAATTTTAATTGTATATATACTTTGCAAGATGGAGAGAAATGCTATGAAAGAAAGTAATGAGGAAGGGGTTGGGAAATTGAAGTCATGACAATGTTAAGTGGGATGGTGAAGGCCCAGCCATAGTGGCACAGGCAGTAGGGAGCTGCTGCACGAGCCCCGGTCAGTGGTGTCTGTTTCTTTCTCTCTTGAAATAAACTTTGTAAAAGAATTAAATGGTGAGGCGAGGCTTCAGTGAGGCTAGGCGGTGGGCAGTCCCAGCCCTGGGACTCTGGAGGGGAGAGCATGTGTGTCGAGTGCTCAGGAACTGCTGAGTAAACGTTGGCTGTGGCTGTCATCGTTATTATCCCCTGTCCTGGGCACTTTGCCTCAACAAATATTTGTGAGTAAATGAATAAATGGCCCCTCCTTGGTTCCTAGCTAAGAATCCTGTTCTGACCGGCCCCTTTGCAGGACCCATAAAGTACATGTGCACACAAGGTTCTGAGTGAGGACTGGGGTCTCCTCCAGCCTCCCATTAGAACTACAATGGGGCACGGGACCAGCAGTTGGCATAATGGCTACATTGCTGGACTCCCATGTGGTTGACCGCGGTTCGAGTCCCGGACCTGGTGGCTTAAACTCACGCCGGGCACATGTGCGTGCATGCCCAAGATCCCGAGAGGAGAATGGAGAAGGGATTGCAGCATGGCCAGTCCCCCTGGGGGAGGGGATGATTTCTCACTTTTTATCTCTCTGTCTTTCTGGCGAGCACATACACCCTATAACAAAAACCTCTATAAAAAAAAAAAAAAAAACTACAATAGGGCTCTTTTCAAAACGCAGATTCCTAGAGCCAGACTGGGATGTACTCTCAGACCTGGTAGGGCTGCCCAGGGGATGGTGTAACAGGCTTTTCTATTCTAGGTGGCGAGGACAGAATCCGCATCTTGCCATGTGTCTTCGGATGGACAGTGGTGCAGAGCAAGTGACCTCCAACACTCATGGCAAGAATGGGGGAACACCTCCACCTGGTTCTTTCCTCTCCGACCCTGCCTCGGCCATGCAGGACCTGGGTGTGAGGAGCTCCTGTCTCTCCGCCGGGTCTGGCGGGTGCACGCGGCAGGCGACTCACACATGACGCTGAGCTCCACTGTGCGGTTGTCCTGGCCGTATGCGTTCTCTGCAAGGCAGGCATAGACGCCATCCTCCGCGGGGGTCACCTCGTCTAGCTCCAGCAGCAGGCTCTCAGTCACCGCCTCCCGGAGCACGGTCCCGTCGCGCATCCAGGTCAGCAGCGGCAGCGGGTTGCTGTCAGCCCCACAGACCAGGCTGATATGGGAGCCCTCGATGGCCTCCACCGAGGAGTTCATCTCCACGATCACAGGAGGGTCTGAGGCCCGCGACACGCTGGATCAGCCAACAGGGGCCGCAGACGCAGCCTGGCCCTGACGCCGTTGGCCTCCCTAGTGGGCATGAAGTGTAGCAGCGACACCTGCACCCAGGTGCCCTCGTCCTCGCGCAGACGGCCCAGCACCGCCGGCTCCCCCAGCCCCTCGTGGCCCAGCCAGCTGAGCTCCGGGCGCAGCTCGGGACAGTTGTCCGGCACCATGCAGCTGACCTCCACTTCTGTGCCCGCCACCACCTCCGGGGGGACCACGATGTTGGGGGTGTCTACAATGAGGTGGGAATAGGAGAGCTGGGGAAGTGGCACTGGGCTACGACGTGTCACCCCCACCTTGTCCAACTCCGTTTCTGGTGCCTTGTCCCTCCCCTGTGCCTGGATACAGAAGAATAAGAGGGACGTGGTCTGCGTCCTGCGGGGTTAACCTGGCCAGTCCTTCCAGCGATGGGGGCGTGGGGGCAGTGCTTCGCTCATTTACTGAGGCCACAGCCACTATGGGGTAAAAGAAGCCTCCAGACTGTCACTTTGTCCCTGAGGCCACAGCCACTGTGGGGTAAAAGATGCCTCCAGACTCTGTCACTTTGTCCCTGAGGCCACAGCTCTTCAAACCCCATCACTCTGGCTCTCGGGTCAGTGCTCTGAATGCTCTAGTGTCACCCTTCGGAAACCGTCTCCTGCCCCGTGTTTCCTTTGGTTACCCCTCCACCTGCGCATGTGAGTGTGTGTGGTCTGTGTGTGTCTGTGAGCATGTATATGGTGTGTCCTGGGTGTGTGCATGGTCTGTGTGTGTGTGTACAGTCTGTGCATGTGTGGCGTGTGAGCATGTGTGTGGTGTGTATGTATGGTATGTGTATGTGGTCTGTGTCTATCTGTGAGCACGTGCGTGGTGTATGAGGTATATATTGTGTGTGTGGTGTGTGAATGGTCTGTGCATATGTGTGTGTATGTGGTCTGTGCATGTGGGGTGTGTGTGTAATCTGCATGTGTGTATATGTGTGTGGTCTGTGCATGTGTGTGTGTATATGGTTTGGGCATGTGTGGTATGTGATCTGCTTGTGTGTGTATGTGTGTGGTCTGTGCATGTGTGTGTGTGTATGGTCTGGGCATGTGTGGTGTGTGATCTGCATGTGTGTGTGTGATCTGCATGTGTGTGTGGTCTGTGCATGTGGGGGGGGTCTGGGCATGTGTGGTATGTGATCTGCATGTGTGTGTATGTGTGTGTGGTCTGTGCATGTGTGTGTGTATGGTCTGGGCATGTGTGGTGTGTGATCTGCATGTGTGCATGGTCTGTGCATGTGTGTGTGGTCTGTGCATGTGTGTCTGGGCATGTGTGGTGTATATGATCTGCATGTGTGTGCGGTCTGTGCATGTGTGTGTGTATGGTCTGGGCATGTGTGGTGTATATGATCTGCATGTGTGTGCGGTCTGTGCATGTGTGTGTGTATGGTCTGGGCATGTGTGGTGTATATGATCTGCATGTGTGTGCGGTCTGTGCATGTGTGTGTGTATGGTCTGGGCATGTGTGGTGTATATGACCTGCATGTGTGTGTGGTCTGTGCATGTGGGGGGGGTCTGGGCATGTGTGGTATGTGTGATCTGTGTGTGTGTGTGTGTGCGGTCTGTGCATGTGATATGTGTGTATGTGGACATGTGTGCAGTGTGTAGTGTACCTGTGTGTTCTCTTTCCACACCAGGGTTGTAATCTGGCTCCTCACACAGACTCAGTCCTGCTGGGGAACCTGATTCCGAGGGCTCCAAGCGATGGGGCCTCATAGCAATTCGGCAGTAGGAAGGCCTGAAATCGGCAATAGACTTTATTCCTATCACCAGATTGGGCCGAACTACATTTTTGTTTGGCCTACAGGATTTTTTTAAAAATCTGAATTAGCAGCCAATACTTAAAAATTAGATTACACTGAGAAATCAACAAGTCTGGTTTCTCTTGACAGTTTGGAAAGCCGGGCAGCAACGGCCCTGCGTTCTGCTGGCCAGAGCTGGGTGCCGTGTGCCAGGCACTGCTCTGGGCACCCGGCAGCTGTTCACCACTGGCGTTAAGTGCTGTTCTTATCTCCAGTTCACGGAAGAGGGAACCAAATCCCAGGGAAGTTAAGTAACCAGTCCAAGGTCACCCAGCTAGGGCCGGGACCCAGAGACCTTGCCCCTAGCCCCTAGGTCCTACTGCTTTTCTCCAGGTGTTTCTAGAAGAGTAACAGCAACAGCCACAGTTCTGTTCTGAGGGCAGCAAGACTATTCTGGGCCCCGGGTTGTTATTTCTGTCATCTATGTGCCTTGTGGTCACTGAGGTTTGCACCCGAATCAACACCTCTGGGACCAGCCATCCGATCCCTGCGGGGAAGGTGCTGGGGCGGGCTTCCTGCTGCACCCTGCCTGCGCCAGCACGGCCCCAGCCCTCGGTGCCCACGCGGCCTCTGGGGGACTCACTGATGATGTCCAGGACGCTGTGCTCTGAGAAGGTGTACTGGTTGTAGCCCCCCAGGTCCCCGCGGAAGTAGTACTTGCCGCCCAGCTCTGGGCTGAGGTTGTTGAGCAGGAGGGTGCAGTTGCGCAGGCCCAGGTCCCCCAGGAGGCGGCTGCGGCCCTGGAAGCTCTCGTGGACGATTTGGGTGCGGGACTTGAAGACCACCGGGGGGTAGTTCTTCGGGTAGGGGCTGTTGAAGTACCAGACGCCATGTACCACCGCAGGCCGCAGCTCATCGGGGAAATCGAAGCGGCAGGGGATGGAGACGCACGTGCCCTCGAAGGCCGAGATAGACGAAGGCATCCAGGCACCCCAGTGACCCCCTCGAGAGGCTGTGGGCGAGCAGGACCACTGAGGCTGGGGGACATGTCTTACCCAGATCATCCCTCCTGCTCCCATCACCTTCCACCATCCTGGGGGAGAAGGCCAGCGACCCACAGAAACACACCCAGCTTGCTCAGGGCCAAGGGCCCTGGATCCCCTGCACCCTCCAGCCATTACCTGAAATCATAATCCAAAACAGGGGCAGCGCCGTGAGGAATATCATTTTGTACAGCAAGCGAGTGAGAGCTGCAGAGAGAGAGGGCAAGACTGAAGGCCAGGGCGTGTGAGAAGGGGTGGCTTGTCAAGGCCTCAGGAAGGAGCCTGTTCAGACGTGAGTCGCTGCTGCTATTTATTTAGAATTACAAACATTTCCATGGCATCGGCCCCATGCCAGGCCTCAGTTCCTTACTCTGCAATATTAACCCACTGGGTCCCTTTGAGATAGGCGCAATGATTATCCTCATTTTCTAGCTGAGGTCCAGAGAGGTTAAGTAACTTGCCCCAGGCCACACAGCTGGTCTGTGGTCTTAACCACCAAGCCAAACTCTCTCCATAGGATAGTGATATGGCTGATAATTAGCCTCAGCAGCATCCTGCCTCTGGGGATCTCGAGAAAGGAAGGATAGAACCCAGGCTGAACCAGTTGCAGAAAGTGGGAGGTGGGAAGCCAGGAGGAAGAAGTTGGTGCCCTGCCACGCACCTCAGTCTCCCTGAGCTGGGGATATCTCTGGTCCCACCTGAAGCCGCCAGCCAGGTAACCTGGAACAAGAGTCAGACAAGTGTAAGGGTTGGGGATCTGGGTTGGGGAGCTGAGCACCCCATTTCCCCCTCTTTAGGTGTCTGCTATGGGTTAGGGCCTGTCGTAAATGCCCCGTGTGGGCTCTGTTCCCGGATGCTTGGGACCCTCCCACACAGCCCTGAGGCTACTCTACGGCCTCACCTCCCCTCCCTGCCGTCCCCCCTCCCAGACTGGGATGTGGAGAAGTGCGAGGAGTGGAGAGGGAGCAGCAGCATCCGGGGGGCCATAGTGAGTGGGGTGAGGGAGCAGATGCCCCACGGCCGAGGCCTGGGGGTGGCAGCAGGGACCTGGCCCCATCAATGACCGGGTTTCACAGCATCAGCATTCTCGACATGCCGTGTGAATTCCTGCCGCCCTCTCCCACCCCACAGATGGCCCTGGTGTCCCCACCCTCACCAGAGGCCAGCGCCCATACAAAAGAGCCCTGTTCCCTCAGGAGGAGGGTGTCTCATCCTGGGGGGCTTCTGGAGTAGGTGGGGAGTGAGAGGGAAGTTGGGCACCCCTGGGGCAGGAAGCACTCAGGGTCGGGGCTAGTGAGCCCCGGGCACCCAGCTGCCCTGTGGGTCGCCTCAGGGTTGGAGCCAGGATTCCCAAGTGGCGGCTTCCCCAGCCCTCGCTGCCCTTTTCCAACAGACACGAACGTGTGCAGTCAGACACAGGCCGACGCTGCCATGAACTGTGACAGATCTCGGCTTGGGCAGAGAAACAGGCTCGCCGGGCAGTCCGCTGCACGCGTGTCACATGTGTGCAGGCACAGAGCCCCTGCTCCCTGGAGACGTGGCAGCATGCACACAGTCACACAGGTGTGCCTGGACCGCCCTCCCTCTTGCCCACCCTCCCTGGACAGACATGGCCTGGCATCCGGGCACACACGCGTAGCCCTGACAAGGACCTGCGCACACACTGCGAGGCGGAACGAGAGATGGGCCCACCCACCAGTGATGGACACCTCCTGGCCCCTGGCAAGAGACAGACACAGGAGAGCGTCCCACACCGTTTGGGCAGTCATGAGGAGCAACATGGAGACCGAGCATTCGGAACGGGGCACAGACGGCTCTTAGGGGGGGGTGAGAAGGTCTCGGCTGTCATAGTACAAGGGCCGCGGTGCACCAGAGTGTGTCTGTGCGGGCGGCCTCTCAAGGGAGGCGCGGCACCCGCAAAAACACGTCTGAGAGTTTCTTCAGTGAGACAAGATGAAGAAAGCTGAGAAACACTGACGTAGGCTGAGACTCACACGAGGGAGGTGCGTGGGTGGGCGTGCACGAGCGTGTGCACACACAGACGCACACGCCTGATGTGTGCCCGGGTGCTAGAACTCGCTCTCACAGCCTAGTGCCCCCCACCACCTCCAGACGGCAGCAGGCAGGTGTCTGTGCACCTGTTCACCCCAGCCCCAGACCACTTCCACTCCACCTGCCCCAGATATGGGCCCCCCGGAGGCTGCTCCTGCAGGACCTCCTGCCAAGGGATGCCCAGGAGGGCCCCCCGCTCCTTATCTCTGTGTTTTTTTCCCACACCCCCACACTGTTTCCGCCATGGGCTCCGTCCACCCACAAAGCGGGCCCAATAATACTCTACCCTGTCCTAAATTAGTGGCCACGCACGGTCGCCCTCCATGGCCCAGAGCACCTGGCCTTGCTCACGCTTGGGCGTCTCTGGCCTATCGTCTCATCCTCCCATCCTCTCGTCCTCTCCCCCAGCCCGGCGCTCTGTCCCGGTCCCGTGCCCAGCCCTTGCCACTGTGGTACTCACTTGGAGGCTCTTGCTTCTGCACCCTCTGCTCGGCCGGCCCAGCTCATAGTCCCCTGGCCTCCCAGGGTCTAGGCCCCCACTTGCCGGCCCCTCCCCTCCCCCTGGGTGCCAGGGGCCGCCTGCCTCCAGGGCCCAGCTCCTCCCTGCCCCTGGGGGAGGGGGGCACAAAGAGGCCCTTGTCACCGCAGGGCTCCGACTGGACAGCCTGATGCCTGGGTTCTACTAGCTCCTTCCTGAAGGGGGGTGGGGGGCTACTCATTCCCCCTCCTCCATCTCTGTGCACCCTGGTTCTGCATCCCGTGGGGGACGGGCAGTCTAATCCTTCTGGAAGTCCCAGTAGAGCGATAGAAGGTGTTGTCCTCAGGGCTCTTGGTGGTAACGTTAGGTGTAACCCAGTCCCGAGAGGCCATCAGAGGCTAGCGTGGGCAGGAGGAGGAGACAGGTCCTCCCCACCCTCCACTTCAGTGTCACCTCCTCCCTCTCTGGAGTCACTTCCCCTCCGTCCTCCTGGCCTGTTTTCTTGTTGGCTCTTCTGGCCATCTGAGCCGACCTTACGTGCTGCCTCTGCTCTCAGGAGAACATGACCCCACGAGCCCGAGCGCTCCATTGCACTCCCTCGACTCCGCCGCAGAGCTCCCGGTGCCGAGCTGGGCCTCCGGCAGGGAGTACACAGCTGAGCACGCTCCTCACACGCTCTGTGGCACCTTTACAGACAGGGCCTTTGCCCCGGTGGTGCCACCTTCTTGGACTGCTCTCCCCATCTGTTCCCCACTGGCCCCTCCGCCCCTGAACACAGCCTGCTCATCCTCAGGAAGCTCCTCCGCTTAAATGCCATCCTTCCTTGCAACCCGGCAGCATTTTGCTAACCTGCACCCTTGGTGGGCTTCCCAGCCAGCCCACAGACCCTCAGAGGGCAAGGTTTTGGCAGAATTCTGTCTGTCTTGCACCCTCGTATCCCCTGGAGTAGTGTTTGGTGAGCAGGGGGCTGTGAGACTATCTGAGCTGGGTGAGGACCTCAGGGTTCATCACCGGCTGCCACCTTGGCCCTCCCTACTGGTCAGGACCTTTGCGAGGTGAGCAGGAGATGGTGTGATGAGCTATCCAGCCCGACAAGGGCCTCTCCTGTCCTCCTTCAGTTCAGCCTAGTGGGGCAGGAGGGTCCTTTCTCCCAGGGGAGAACCCCGGGGGTGAGGAGCAGGGAAATCCCTCAGTCGGGGAGGGCTGGAGGGGGAGGGAGAGTCCCACCCCCCATCTCAGGCTTCATGATGTCAGACTCTGCCCGTGCCTTTCCCAGTCCGGGACGATGAGCTATCCAGCCCGACAAGGGCCTCTCCTGTCCTCCTTCAGTTCAGCCTAGTGGGGCAGGAGGGTCCTTTCTCCCAGGGGAGAACCCCGGGGGTGAGGAGCAGGGAAATCCCTCAGTCGGGGAGGGCTGGAGGGGGAGGGAGAGTCCCACCCCCCCATCTCAGGCTTCATGATGTCAGACTCTGCCCGTGCCTTTCCCAGTCCGGGACAAAGGCCCTTTGAAAGTGGGGTGGGGCTTGAATGCCTGGGTCCTGGAGAAGACAGGGGCCTGGTGCCTGGGCTTGGGGGGAGGATGCTGGGACCCTGAGGTATTCATAGGCCACGGCCTTCCGTGTCAACACCAACTCCAGCAGAGTTGTGTGCAGTCTGAGACTCCCTTTCCTAGCTCTCCGGGTGGGAACCGAAGACTGCTTGGTGTGGCAGGGGGCACGGAGAACCTTGGTGGCCACTGCTGAGGTCTGTGGTGAGGCAGGTGGGGGGAGAGAGTGAGAGGCCAGGAGAGGGAGCCGGGGAACTGGACCCAGGTGCTCTAAAGGGGATGGAGCCATGCAGACCCAGGGCCAGTCCTGCCCTGATCTTCCTGCAGAAGCAGGTGTAGTTTGCAGGGCCGCCCTAGCGAGCTGCCACATACGGGGTGGCTTAAAAACCGGGTTTTTTGGAACCAGCAGTTGGCGTAATGGCGATGTCGCTGGACTCCCATGTAGTCAACCGCATGTCGAGTCCCGGACCCAGTGGCTTAAATTCACCCCGGGTGCGTGTGCGTGCGTGCCCAAGATCCCAAGAGGAGAATGAAGGAGAAGGGATTGCGGCGTGGCCATCCCCTCTGGGGGGTGATTTCTCGCTTTCTGTCTCTCTTTCTGGCTAGTGCTCGCTCCCTATAGCAAAAACCTATCCAAAAAAAGAAAAAGAAAGAAATGAAATAAATAACAGGTTTTATTGCCTGACACTTCTGAACACCCGAGTTCCACAATCAAGGTCTTAGCAGGGTTGGTTTCTCCAGAGGGCTCCGAGGGATGAATCTGTTCCAGGCCTCTTTCC
>NW_006209766.1:951293-968491 GCF_000334495.1 Tupaia belangeri chinensis | reverse complement strand
GATGGCCTGTTTGTGTTCACATGGCATTCTACCTGTGTGTGTCTCTGTCCTAATTCCCCCCTTTTTAATAAGGACACCAGTCCTACTGGGTGAGGACCCACCACAGTGACCTCATTTTAACTTGATTATCCTCCAAGACTCTACCTCCGACTAAGCTCATGTTCTGAGGGCCTGGGGGTTAGGATTCCAATGTGAGTTTCAGGGGGAATACAATTCAATTTGTAACTGCAGGAACTCAGATTTGTATGTGAAACGTGCCCACTTACCCAGTTTTATCTAAAATAGTGTTCAGATCATGCAACTTTTGGCTCCCGACAGAACCACGCTCTCAGGCCCATGCGCTCACTGCTCTCGTGAGTGGGAGCGCAAAGGCCCTCGTGGCCTGCAGGCAGCGCTGGCAGTTCCACCCCCAGGTTCTCAGCGTGTGCCCCCGGCCAGTGCTCAGCCCCACCTGGGACCTTGGAAGACGTGCACATTCCTGGGCCTCCCCCACACCTGCTGAATCTGAAACGCTGGTGTAAAGCATGCAAGCTCGGGCCCTCCCAGATTCGGAGGCGCACCGAAGTCCGAGTACCTCTCTTTTGCATCCGCTCACATCCCCAGGACCACTCGGAGAACTGCCTGCTGAGGGAGGTGAGAACAGAGCCAGGTGCTATGACATGTAACGAGCAATTTCAGGTTGACCAGCTCCCCGCCATGCGTCAGGAGGTGCAGAAGCCTCCCCTCCCCTGTCAGCACGAAGCCTTCACGTGCAGGATGGATTTGACAGCTTGTTAAACCATTTCACTTTCTCTCTCTTCCTGGCGAACACCTTATAGCAAAAACTGAAAGAAAAACCAAAGAAAAGTCCCCCAAATTAAAGTCACCATATTCAAGGCTATACTGCTGCTGCTCATAGGTAAATAGATCTTTAAAAAAAAAATCAGGAAATTTTATATATACAAAAAATAAGGACTGTTTATCCTCTTTGGAGAAAAATCCCAAGTTCTGTCATGTTTGGCCTGCCTTTGGGCATGGTAGCCATGCCTTGGAGCCCTCTTTGGATGGCCCCAGGCCTCCCCACTCCCTATTGATAGCCGGCCTGTCGTTTTCTTAGGAGAGAAGATGACAGAAAAACACTTCTTGAGGGCCAACTGGTGATATGGTGATTAAGGCTGCTGGATCCCGTATGGCTGGCAGTGCGGTTTGAGTCCTGGATCTGGTAGCTTGAAAAAAAAATCCCAGGGGACCAGCAGATGGAGTAATGGTTACACTGCTGGACTCCCATATAGTGGACCATGGTTAGAGTCCCGGATCCTGACGCTTCTAACTCACGCCAGGTACATGAGTGTGCATGCCCAAAATCTTGAGAAGTTGACTAGAGGAGAAGGGATTACAACGTGACCATTCCCCTAGGGGGGTGATTTCTCGTTCTCTGTCTCTCTCTGTCTCTCTGACGAGTGTGAGTGCCCTATAGGAAAAAACTCGCTCAAAAAAAAAAAAAAAGAGGGACCAGCAGATGGTGTAATGGCTATGTCACTGGACTCCCATGTAGTTGACTGAGGTTCGAGTCCCAGACCCAGTGGCTTAAACTCACACCGGGCGCATGTGCTTGCGTGCCCAAGATCCCAAGAGGAGAATGGAGGAGAAGCGATTGTGGCATGGCCATCCCCCCCAGGGGGGGATTTCTTGCTTTCTGTCTCTCTGTCTCTGTATTTCTGGCAAGCGCATGTGCCCTATAGCAGAAACCTCTCCAAAAAAGAAAAAGAATGAAAGAAAAAGAAAAGAAAAACATACCAGGCACATGCACATGCATGCTCAAAATCCCAAGAGGAAGAAGAAATGGAGAAGGGATTACGGTGTGATCACCCCCCCATAGGGGATGCTGTCTCACTTTCCCTGTCCCTCTTTCTCTCTCTCCAGTGAGCGCATGCACCTCTAGCAAATCAAAAACGAAAACAAACAAAAAACAGTGGCCAGCAGATGGCGTGGCGGTTACATCGCTGGACTCTCACATGGCCAACTGAACTTTGAGTCCCAGACCCGATGGCTTGAAACTCACACCGGGTCCGTGTGCATGCATGCCTACGATCGCAGGAAGAGAACGGAGAAGAAGAGATTACAGGCGTGGCCATTCCCTCTAGGAGGTGATTTCTCACTTTCCCTCTCTCTGTCTCTGTCTTTGTCTCTCTCTCTCTCCAGCAAGCCAAAGCACTGTAAGGCAAACTTCTAAAACAAAAACAAAAACAACTTGTTTTTATCAAGAGTGGGGTAATCCCAGTGAGAAGGATACAGTTCCTCAGCTAGACTGCGAAGGAATCTAATTCCTTGTGGAAGTGAGCAATATCCCTATGTGTTTCGTGTACAGAGTGTGTTCCTAGTTGAACACAGCTTAATATGCCCTCTGAGACAAATCCAGCTTGCCCCGTTCACTTACTGTGCTCGCCTGGTCCCTGAGAGCGAGTGCTTCTCAAACTCTGAATTCAGGACCTCTTGGCACTCTGAAAAAAAAGAAGTCTTTGTTTAAGTTTTAGTGGGTTATCTGGTTATCTGTACAGTTGCTCAACATATTAGGAATTGAAACTGGAAATTTTTTTCCTTTTTTTTTTTTTTGGAGAGGTTTTTGCTATAGGGCATGTGCGCTTGCCAGAAAGACACAGAGAGACAGAGAGATAGAAAGTGAGAAATCACCCCCCCAAAGGGGATGGCCATGCCGCAATCCCTTTTCCTCCATTCTCCTCTCAGGATCCTGGGCACACACGCACACGCGCCTGGTGTGAGTTTAAGCCACCCGGTCCGGAACTCGAACTGTGGTCGACTACGTGGGAGTCCAGCGACATAGCTGTTATGCCAACTGCTGGTCC
The DNA here is from genome assembly GCF_000334495.1 of Tupaia belangeri chinensis. NCBI lineage: Eukaryota > Metazoa > Chordata > Mammalia > Scandentia > Tupaiidae > Tupaia > Tupaia belangeri. The sequence continues at coordinate 965,648 of NW_006209766.1, read as the reverse complement.
TTTTTTTTTTTTTTTTTTGTAATTTGCCAGAATGTGTGTGGTAAGTACCAGAGAGAGTCAGAAAGGGAAAGGGAGAGGGACAAAGCATCCCTAAGGGGAATGGTCATTCCATAATCCCTTCTCCTCTATTGCTCTCCTTTTATCAGGATTTTGAGCACATGCACACACGCATCCATGTGTTTCTCAGGCTGCCAAGGTCAGGATTTGAACCCCAGGGTTGGCCATGTGGGATCCAGCTCCCTTAACCACCAGGCCATGGGCTGGCCTGAAACTGGGAAACTTGTCAAGTAGAAGATACGGCAGCACACAATCTCCCAGTCATCAGAGCAATGCTGTCATCATGTCCTGAGCCCTGAGAAAACGTCACGGTGTACGCGCTCACTAGCCAATGAGAACATGCCAAATGACATCCTGGTAGTTTCCACCTTGGAGAGCCCGGGCTGGAGTCCCTGGATCTTACTTCGGGAACCCTTACCAGATGTTATTAGGCATTTGCGTTTGTTCCCCCTGGTTTTTTTTGTTTGTTTGTTTGTTTTTAGAGTTTATTTTATTTATTTATTTATTTATTTTTTACTTAGGGTGTGTGCCCTCACCGGAGAGACAGAGACAGTGAGAGGGAAAGTGAGAAATCACCCCTGGGGGGATGACTGTGCCGCTTCTCCACCATTGTCCTCCCGGCATCTTGGGCACTCATGCACATGCGCCTGGCTTGAGTCTCAAGTCACCATGTCCAGGACTTGAACCGTGGTCAGTCATGTGGGAGTCCAGCGATATAACCTCTCTGCCATCTGCTTGACCTTGTTTCCCGTGTTTTAAGAAGACTTCGGGAGAGGAAACTAACTTTTATCCCCTGCTGTTGTAACATACATTCCAGGTATTTCAAAGTGGGAAAAGAAGGAGAACAGAAAAATTAACTTCACTAAGATTCCTAGCCTTCTCCAGGACACGCCAGCCCTGCGCATCCCACCAAGCCCTAGCTCCTGGCCTAAGCCCTCAGCAGGGAGAAAGGACAACACGCACACTCTGGTTTGGTGAAAGAACTAGCCATTTTATTTAAGACGAGGGCTGGAGGGTGGCAGGAATAAATAGGGAGAGAGGGTAAGACTGGAGTGGGTGGGGCTCAGGGTAGGAAGGCTCTATAGAAGGCAGCAAATCCCACAGCCTGGTTTTGAACAGCAGTTGCAGCAGAAGTGGCAGACAGGGAAGTGGGTGTCTCTTTTCCCTCGATTCTGGAACAAAGGCTATGGGAGGAAGGACAGTGAGTGGGTGGGCGTAGGTCTCTGTATAGGAAGGCGAGGGGTGTTGGGGCGTCCCAAGAGCTCTCACCGTCAAGCTGGCTGTGGATCGCGCTGAGTCCTGAGGTTGGCGGTCTGCAAGCTGTCCTGTCTGTGCAAGGAGAAGGGGTGTTGAGGATGGCCAGGGGCTGGTAGGGCTCTCAGGTGTGCCCCCATCAACCTGCTCCCTGCAAGTGGCAGCTGACCCCTCTGTCCTTCAGCTGGAAGGCTTTGATTTTGGGGGGTTTTTCCTGGGCAATTCTCTTCCCTAAAAACATCCCAAGTCTCCTTCTCTCTCCATAGCTGTCGCTCTGCTTTGGGGTATCAACCTTTTGCCTGGAGGCCAGCCCCTCCTCCCCGCTTCTTGCCCTTGGCCATCCGTTGGCCACGCAGCAGAATGATTTTTAAGTCTGTTTCCCCATTTGAGACGCCAAGAGGGATTTCCCTGCGTTTCCCTTACTCAGAGGAGAACTGTCTGCGCTGATGCCCATAATACTTCGCATGGTCTAAAGCTTGCTCAGCCCCTGGCTTGGCCTCCAAGTGCCATCTCTCACTTACCGAATGCTTGGGCCCACAAGCATGCCATGCCCACCCTCCCCTTGGGGCTCTGCCATGCCCATCTTCCCCCTCCAAGGCACTTCTCAAGTGTCATTTTCTCACAAGACATTCTTGCTTGACTTACCAGCCCCTTGATTCCAACCACTTCCCACCATGATCATTTGAATAGCGTCGACTAAACACGATTACTTATGTTTGAATTGTTCACTTAATCCCTGAGAGCGAGAATCTCACCTCTCATCTATCTCTTTTTTTTTTTTTATGAGTTTTTTTGCTATAGGGCACCTGCGCTCACCAGACAGAGAGAGACAGACAGAAAGCAAGAAATCACCCTCCAGGGGGGATGGCCACGCCACAATCCCTTCTCCTCCATTCTCCTCTCGGGATCTTGGGCACGCATGCACACACGCCCGGCGTGAGTTTAAGCCACCCGGTCCGGGACACAAACCACAGTCAACTAATGGGAGTCCAGCAACATAGCCATTACGCTAACTGCTGGTCCCGCTCTCATCTATCTTGTTCACTGTTTTCTCTCCACGGTCCAGAATGAGACTGGACCAGGGCAGAGGAAGCCCTCAGGATGCCAATGTAATTAATCAGTGCAGGGTCCCTGTGCCCGCCCCTCACCACCATCCCCGTTTAAACAGCTGCCAGTTCCCCTGAGCTGAGCTCAGGAGGTCTCCAGTGGCCCTGAGTAGCCCCCTCCAGGGATTGGGCTCTCCAACTCCCGCTGCCCTGTGGGTGCTCACCGGCTGCTGGAATGTTGAGCCAGCGGTCAGGCTGGAGAGGAGGAGGAGCAGGAGGCAGGCAGCCCGGATCTGAGTGCTCAGTGTCATTGTGCCGTCCAGCTAGCTGTCCTGTTGTCAGGCCTAGGATTGCTCTGGCATCTGGGACCTCGTTCCAGTTGCTTTTATGGGGCTTGCTAGGGTAGGCGGTGTCTGAGCCCCCTCCCCTAACTCATTTCCAAGAAGGTGGTGGCGCCGAAAAGGCGGGAGATAAGCGGGAACAGAGTGACAGGGAACAGGGTTGTGTCACCCTCAGCCAGCAGAGGTATGTCCAGGGGGTGGGGCAGACAGGGCCACAGACACATGCCACTAGCCAGCTACCTGGGGGACATGACGTCATCATACTGATACCAGAAAAAAAAAATCCCCTTTTGCTGCAAAAGTTGAACAGCTGGGCTCTCCTCCACACACACCCCTTCCTGGCTGCCCTCTGTCATATGGAGCATGGCTGTCACTTCCTGGGCCCCTTGGAGTACTCAGCAGTGTATGGAGGGGTCCTCGTTGCTGTGGGTCCTCGTTGCTGTGGGGCTGTGGGTTCCCTTCACACATGCAGGTTCTGGCCAGGATCACTGGACAGCCAGGTGAGGGGAGTTCTGCGTCGGGTGGTGTTTTCCAGTGTCACAACCTTGACGGGTAGCTCTGATAACCGGAAAATGCTTGCACGAACTCTTGACCATAAAAGGTGGCAGTAACGGTACTGCCTAGGCGTGCCTCTGATGTGCCAGTGCATGCACGGATGGACCCCTTGGTGTCAGCCTGGGCCACCTGTCCTCAAGGCCGCTCCTGCCTGCCCCCTCCTAGGCTCCACTCTGCATTTAGGGGCCCTCACTGATTTCTTTGCCACCCAACCCCAAGGGCCTGGCTTCCAGAACCTGCTCCCTCTTGGCCTCCCCCACCCAGACTTGCTTCCTTTGGCCTATAGGAAAGGGACTGAAGGCAGAGATTAGGGCACGGAGCTTGCCCAGCCAGAGGCAGAGCTGGGACTGCAGCCAGATGCAGGCTGTGCTCTTAACCACCAGGCTTTCCTGCCACCCTGCTGCACTGTCCTCCGTCCTGCTGCACGGGGCAGGGCACGGTGGTGCTCAACAAGGCTTAGGAGAGCAGACTGCACATCCCAGACAGACGCCGCCTTCGGTGGCCTCATGCTAGCCCAGGGCCTTGTGGACAGGGGTGAACCAAGGCTGCCCAACCACGGCACCTCCATACCTCTCCACCACCTGGATGCACAGGGCCCAGGGAACCTAGAGACCTCGACTCGTGATGGGCCTCTTGCCCATGGGTGCCACTTTAACCTGATTCACACCAGGGCTACCCTGTGTCAACTGTCACCAGAGCCTGAGATGATGCTGTCAGGGAATGCACAGTTGCTGCCAAAGCCCACTCGAAACCACAATGGACAACCCCCAGAGAGTGACGGCTACTCCTGCCATCTGCTTCTCCACAGTGGCCAAGGCCAGCTGGGCACATTTGGGGTGAGGACAGGGTAGAGCTCAGCACAGTGACCAGACTGGCAGGCCGAGCCTGGGAGTGATGACATGTACAGGGGCTGCAGGGTGCCCACAGGGAGGTGACCCCACAGGGAGGCAGCAGCAGCCCCCTAGCCCTAACAGGTGTCACTGCATCTGGGTCCAGACCCGGTTTCATCATCGCTCAGGGCAGGGGTCACAGCACAGGCGCCAGAGCCACAGACCAAGGCGACAGGCTGACGGGCCAAGCCTGGCTTCCTGGCCATCTGCCCTTCCTGGGGGTGAGGGGCTCAAGGCCAGGCCCCACCATTGGCTGGTACAGGGGGGAGGGCTGCAGCCCAGAAGGGCAGGGCCAAGTGTCCTGTTTTCGGGAACTGATAACACAGGAGACCCCAGCCTCTCTTCCCTCAACATGGGACAGGTCCTTGACCCCAGCTGCCCCTGCCCCACCCCACATCTGCACACCTAGGGCCTCAAAGAGGACAGTCACTCCTCAATTCCTCTAGCTACCTAACCGACAGGCTAGGTGCTGGCTATGGGGGCCAGTGAGGCCAGCTGTAGCCCTCCACTCCACAGCTAAAGCCCTGTCCCGAGAGCCTAGAGACCCCAGACCGCTCCCGCTCCTCAGATGGACAGACACACAGACAGACAAGGCGGGGCCACATGGGGCCAGTTTATTGCAGTTAAATACCTCTCTCTCTCTATTTTTTTTTGTCCATTTTTCCATAAAGAAAATTAAAACACACACACGCACACACACACACCCAAAGGGGAGCAGGGGTCCAGAAACAAGAGGTGGGGAGGGCCATGGCCTCCCTGCTTAGGTCCGGGCCCTGGGGATGGGCCCCCAAAGGCTCCTCTCCTTCCCACAAGCACCCTGTCTCTACCTCTAGAGACCAAGGAGGCAGCGGATGTGGCAGGGCCTGTCCTCCTCCCTCTTGCCTCCAGGTAAGACCACGGAAGTGCCTGGGCTTGGTGAGGGCAGGAGAGCGGAGACAGACAACGTGGGGAGGGAAGATATCGTTTCCAAGTCGGAGGGTGGTGGGCACTGTATCCACAGAAATGCATTATTTCTCCCCGTTTTTCCTCCTTTTTTTTTTTTTTTTTTGTTAAAAATCTATTAAAAAAAACGCAGCTGGGGGAGGGGCGTCTGTCCCTCTCTGTGCTAAGGGCTGGGGAAGGGGCAGCAGAGCCGGCGTCGCGGCGGCACATGGGGCGTCACTGCCGGGTGCTCTCGCCCACCATCTCCAGGTTGTGCTGCTGCAGCTGGGCTCGAAGCAGAGCATTCTCGTTCTTCAGCTCCTCAATCTGGAGGACACGAAAGGGCACAAGGGAGCCAGGGGCTGGCTTCCCCGCCCCTGGGCTCCCAGCACCACCCCGTCTCCATGCCCTGGCACCCACCTGCTGCCTCAGGAGCTCATTGTCCATCTGCAGCCGCTCGGCCTCCTTGAAGGTCTCCTGCATGCGCTGGTTGGTCTGGCGTAGCTCCCGGATGTAATCGCAGGCCTTCGACAGGATCCCTCCTTTGCTCTGGGGGAACGGGGTGGGCAAGAGCATCGGTGAGCACTGGCCACTGCCCCTGCCTCCGGGCCACCCAGGACAACTCTTAGCCCGATGGTGGTCACTTTCTGGAAGGGGCGGGGGCCTGGGCCCACTGCAGCCATTGAGGATCGGGTGCCTCCCAGCCAGAGGGTCGGGCTGCTCACCGCTCCTGTCTTGCTGTTGTCTGCGTTACAATCTGGAATGATTTTTGAAAGCTGGACGATCCAGTTGTTGATCTTATCCCTCCGCCTCCGCTCCACTGCAGGGATAAAAGCATTACCAACGTTATGTTTCTAGCACCGACTCCAGGTCTAAACGGCTCACCTCCCAGGGCGGATGCTGTCAGACCGGAGGACACCGAGACAGAGCAGGGCGCAGGCCCCGCCCAAGGTCACGGCACCAGGAAGTGAGGGACCAAGGCTGGAGCTCAGACTCAAGCACAAGCTGGGTTCAGGAGGCTTCTCCCCGAGAACAGAGAAAGCCTGACCCTGAGGTGCCGCACACGATCAAAAGCTAGGGTTTGTGGCTTCATTCTGTTGCTCTATCCAGTAGAGTTTTTAAAATCTGAGGCAATGTTTAAAAATCAGGAAAATCACAGTATAACTTGCATCTTTGATATCGTCTGAAAATGGCATCTGATCGCAGAGGGCACACATGCCTGGGAGGCGAGAACAGGCCGGGCGCCCTCACAGGACCCCGCACCCACTCCAGAGGTGTCCCGGTGAGACCGAGAGCAGGGGGTCCTGTTAGGATGAAAAGGGCTGCAGAGATCAGGCCCCTTACTCTTCCAGAGCTTCCCCAGAGAATCTGGGCCCTAAGGTTGTAGCTTCCGTTTCATATTCAAAAGAATGCATTTCTCTGGATACAGTGCCCACCACCCTCTTATCTCAGCCTGCTTAAAAATCCTTCCTGGGGTCCTGGCAGCAAGTCCCAGCTCCCCAGACACAGGAGTGGCTGTCAGGGCCTGGCCCCACAGGACCTCGAAGGCCACGCAGAGCAGACTGGTGGGACCCCACTTTAGGCTTCGATTCCACAAATCTGTGTTCTCACTCGGGCTGTCAGTGAGCTGAGAAGCAGCTGTCCTTGCAGGCAGGCCCTAGCATGCCCCTTGTGGCCCCGCCTGGGTTCTGGATGCCCAGAAGCCTGAAGCAAGGCCACCCAGCCCCTCGCAGCACCAGGCACTGTGGGGACAGGAAGGAAGGCTGGGCTACTTGCAGCTCCTCACTCGCTGCCAGAATGGTTCAAGGCGTTCGTGGTGTCTGTGGGGAGGAGGAACTGGGACTTTAACAGGTAGGGTTTAGAAAGGAGGGGGACATTTTCCACGGGCCAGACAGTGCAGATGGGAGATTGGGGAGGGTCTGGTGAGGCTGAGAATGGAGAGCTGGGGAGAGCAGGCCCCTTGCTCTTCATATACCTGAGGTGGGCAGCCGCCACCCTGGCCCGTGAACAGGGAAATCTGCGGCTATGCAGTTGCCGTGGCTGCTGATCAGCCCTCCCTGTGTCCACACCCCCACCTCCTTTTCTTGCCACTCTTCTCTGCCCTCTTCTTTTCCCTGACATGCCCCTGACGCATAAGAATGGTGCCCAGGATGGTGCCGAGCTTCGTCCCAGTGTCCAGGTGGGCCCAGCCCAGGACCCAGTAAGTACCCATTGCTCTGTTATTAAGCACTGTCGACAGCTTGGCCAGACCTTGCAGGCTCTGGGAGCTCTGTGGCTGAAAGCGGTGGCAACACTAAGAGGCCAGACTAGGCAGGCAGCCCTGCCGGCAGCCTCTCAGCAGGGCACTCTGTCCCCAAGGCCCCTCTGCAGCCGGTTCTGCTGTGTGGCCCCCCGAGCCTGGGCGCTGGGCTGCAGCTCCATCGCACAGGTCCCCCTGCTCACTCCAAGCCGCAGGGCATGACGCGAGTGTGACGTATCTGCTTAGAAACTCACGGCCTGCCCTGTCGGCACCAGCCCTGGGCTCTCCTGCTGGTGCTCACAGCACCACCAGAAGAGTATGTGCACAGGTGACACCAACACCACAGCATGTGCCTAAGTGCCCAGGAGTGCTAGGGGTGGGCGATGGCTTCTGCACAGAGAGTAGTAGAATGAAGCTCCAGAGAAGGACTTAGGATCCCATTTGGGACGGCCTCCAGAGAAGGGACCATAGGCCACAAGACGGCAAGATCCCAGAAATGACGACACGGAAATACACTGAGTGGGAAGGTGGCAGAGGGTGGTTGTGAAAATCGGCTGTTGAGTCCCCGAATGCTCTGCTAACGGGTCTGGACCCCATCTTTTCCTCCCGTGAGTCTCAGGCCTATCATGAAGCAAGTGGTGATGTGGTTAGGCCCCTGGTTTTGGAAAACTGTCACGCACATGTGAAACAGGAAGATTCATCAGACCAAGGCCACATCCAATGGTTGGTTACACCCACCCAAACCTGAGAATGCTATTTAGAAGCAAAACCTGCCAGGACTGAAGGGAGAGAAGGACAGACTCACACATCTAGATGACAACATTAACGTTCCTCCCTCAGTAACTGATACGACAAATAGACAAAACAGCAGAGTAGAAACCCTCAACGCTCTCGGTCAACGTGACCTCCTAACACGGAACCCCCACTCAACAGTGGCAGGCTCACGATCCGTGGAACTTTCACCGACTGGGGTCCCAAGACAGACTTCGACAGTCAGTACGTCCTCTGAGCACAACAGAGCTGAAAACCAGCAGCAAAAAGATACCGAACCCCCAACAAATATTTGGATATTAAACAACACACCTCTAAATAACCCAAGTTGGTCAAAGAAGAAATCACAAGGAAGATTGGAAAATATTTTAAACTGAACGATCAGCAGTATTAAGAGTGAAATTTGCAACCTGAGGATTATTTTGGAGAGAAAACAGTTTAAAATCATGTTAAAAAGCTGGGGGGTGGGGTAGAGGGAGAACCAAAGACCAAACTCAGCAAATTAAACCCAAAGTAAACAAAGGAAGGAATCAGTAATGTCAAGAGTAGAAATCAGTCAAAAAGAAAATGCGATTCAATCCACCATTTGAAAATCAGATTCTGGACCGGCAGATGGGATGGTGGTTAAGGTACTGGAATCCCACGTAGCCGACTGCAGTTTGCAACCCGGACCTGGCAGTTTGCGTTCTCACTCCCCGTCTCTCTCTGGTAAAATTTAAAATAATTAGTTAATTAATTAAGTAAACAAAGAATTCTTTTTTTTTTTTGGAGAGGTTTTTGCTATAGGGTGTGTGGGCTCGCCAGACAGCAGAGACAGAGAGGCAGAAAGCGAGAAATCACCCCCCAGGGGGGATGGCCACGCCGCAATCCCTTCTCCTCCATTCTCCTCTTGGGATCTTGGGCACGCATGCACACGCGCCCGGCCTGTGTTTAAGCCACTGGGTCCGGGACTTGAACCACGGTCAACTACCTGGAAGTCCAGCGACATAGCCATTATGCTAACTGGTGTTCTTCTCCCCCCCACCCCGCCTTTTTTTTTAAGAGACATTTTTGCTATAGGGCATGTGTGCTCTTCAGAAAGACAGAGAGACAGATAACGAGAAATCACCCCCCAGGGGGGATGGCCACGCCGCAATCCCTTCTCCTCCATTCTCCTCTTGGGATCTTGGGCACGCATGCACACGCGCCCGGCCTGTGTTTAAGCCACTGGGTCCGGGACTTGAACCACGGTCAACTACCTGTGAGTCCAGTGACATAGCCGTTGTACTAACTGCTTGTCCCTTAAATGAAGAATTCTTTAGAGAAAAAAAAAAAAGGAACGAATGAAAAGAAAATCTGATTTGAGACTAGACAGTGGGGTCACAGTAGAGCACGCTGCTCTACACGGCTAGCCCACACGGGAAGGCTCCTCGGACACACCAGGCACACACGGACCTGGGATCCAGGGCTGGGGACCTTGTGGGGGTACCTGTCTCTCACTCCAGGAAAGAAAACTAAACCTAAAATGAAGTCAGAATCACAGAGAGATCTGGATTTCTGGCTTCTCGGAGGTTCTGGAACGTATGCCTCAATCCGGACGGACATGGCAGGAATGAACTGGGGCGACCGAGGGCTGCCCTTCAGGCAGGACACCAGGAGGCCCCCACTTCACCTGCTGATGCCCCAAGAGTACTTTATTCCCACAGGCCTCTGCAGGCATCTGACTTTGTGACCTGGAATGGGCTTCAGCAGTACCAAGGAGTGGTAGGAAAGAGAAAAAGAACAAGATGAGGGACCAGCAGTTAGCATAATGGCTATGTCGCTGGACTCCCACGTAGTGGACTGCAGTTCCAGTCCCGGACATGGTGGCTTAAACTCACGCCAGGCGCGTGTGCGTGCGTACCCAAGATCCCGAGAGGAGAATGGAGGAGAAGGGATTGCAGCATGGCCATCCCCCCGGGAGGTGATTTCTTGCTTTCTGTCTCTGTCTTCCTGGTGAGTGCACATGCCCTATAGCAAAAAACCTCCCCAAAAAGACACACACAAATGAACAAGATGATTTGAAATCCACTTTAGCACAGAATCTAGGGGTTTGCAGACATGAAGTTAGAGGAGGGCAGGGTGTAAAGTGGCTCTGGCTCACGTTTCTGGTGTGGGGAAGTGTGACAGGAGTGCAGAAGGAGGGGTGCCTTCTGCTGTTCCAGAAGGAGAAATGCTGAGTGGGAACCTCTGGGGAGGGGAGACAGCTGGTTCCACTCTGGATAGGTTGAGTCTGAGGTGTCTATGAGGACATCAAGAAATGGAGACGTTTGAATGCACTGGAGTTTGAGAGAACAGGGAGCAGAAACAGCCTAGAGCCTTGCCAGGATCCAGGGGCAGGCAGAGTCCTGGGAGGACACGAAGCCCCACATACCCATGTGGAGAAGACAAGGAACACCTGCACCTGGGAGGGTTTGGGGGATAGTGGCCACCTGGAGCTCCCGGGGGCTGTCCTTGGGCCTCCTAGAGGCAGCGGGAAGAGGCAGCCAGACCTTCAGAAACACCAGCACCTGAGGCAGTCTGGGAGCCTAACGCCCATGGTGAAGAAGCACCCAGGGGCCTGATGAAAACAATCTCGGGCTCCCTCTCTCATCTACTCCTTTGGAACCTTCCAGAAGAGCCCTAGAGATCTTGACTATTAACAAGCTTCCTAGGAAGTCTGGGTCTGGGTCTGAAGACCAGGCAGGGAAGGAGAAGTGAAGAGCACTGGGAAATGAGGACAGAGCAGAAAAGAACATTCCTGAAAGGAGGTGAACAGGCAGGGTCAGGTGCTTGGAGCTCAGACAAGAAAGGGAGCCAGTGGATTTGGCAATGAGGCTGTCGAGGGTGATCTCGCAGAGCTGTTTTGGTAGAGAATGAGCCAGAATGCCAAGGGGAAGCAGGCAGACGGTGAGTCCGGTATTCTGCAGGGTGGGAGAGAGGGTGCAGGGAGAGCGGGAGAGGGAGGGTAAGGTTATGAAGACTGCTTTCTGCAAGACGAGATGGACTGCAGTCTGCTTGGAGGATGAGCTCAGGGGGAGGCTGAGGGCAGGAGGCAGCTGGGAGGCATCCTAGGGTGGTTCCCTGCAGCTTTACTGCCTGGCACCCATGCACTGTGGGGCCTTCCTGTGCCGCTCACGAGGTGCCTTGGGTGGTCACGTTACCAGAGAACCAAATGGACACAGAGGTCAGCCTGAGGCATCTGGCCGATGAGTGGTGGAGCCAGGACTGTACAGTAGCTCCCCGGAGGCCCCTGAACTCCCAACACCCCAAATCCAAGCTCAGACTCATCCCTTCCATTCAAAGCAACTGCCCCTCAGCATGAGACCGATTCCTCGGCCTTGAAGTTTTCTCCCTTGAGCTCCCCACACCTGATCCCTTTCCTTTCATGCCCTGCCTCGTCTCAGGCCTGACAGCTGCAGTTGTCTCCTGTCTTCCGGGCCTGTTTCGTGATCACCCCTCTACCATCCAGCCTCCACACACCGACCCCTCCTCTGACTTCTGACCACACGAGACCAAAACCCTAGGAGCAGGAGGGATATCCACACAGGGAGGGCCTCCTCCAAGGCCCTGGAGAGCTGGCCAGGGCAGCCTCCTGCCTCAACTCTGCTAACTTCCTCTTCCCTTTTCTGAAGTCTGCTCTCCCTCAGTCCTGCCAAGTGTGTTCTGGCTCAGGGTCCAGGCACTGCACTGGCTCTTCCCTCGAGATCCATTCAGAACTCTGCTCAAGTCACCTCCCGAGAGGCCGTCAATGCACGCCATGCCTTAACTCTCCGTCTTCCTTTTCCTGCGTGTGACTATCGCACTCCCTGATGTACACGGGAACCAACGGTTTCTGTAACATGTCTCTCCTAGCAGAGAGAGCGCTGTGGGGAGAGCTGAGGCCTGAGGCACAGGCTGGCACACCACACATACGTGCTGGATGAAGGCCTGAACTCTGCGAGCTCCTTAGAACACAGCTACATAGCCCAACAACCCCTGCCCCATCTAACACGTTCAGGACTCAGAGCCCCACCCCGATATTCAAGGCCTTCCTTGACTCCCCTCTCGAAGCACTCCACATGCCATCTGGAATGGCAGGCTTCATGTTTGCATAAGGACTGTGAAGTCTGCCCTTCTGCAACCAAACCTGCACCCCCAAAGCCAACTCACCCACCTTGCATTCCTCCCATTGCCTGCGCCTCCCTCTACCTGACAGGAGCTCCCAAAGAAGCTTTTCCTGAGGAAGCTCCCCCCTCCCATCCAGCACTCAGCCAGCCACGAGCCTTCCCTCCTCTGTGCCTCCCTGAGGCTGCAGCGAGGGGAGCATGGCTCCAGGGCTGGCACAGAGCCCACACTGCCCTGCCTGGAATCCATGGTTAGTAAATATTTGCTGGATGATGACCATTGGGATATAAGTGCTCCTGGCACCTGCACGTCACTAGGCCCACTACAGTGGGGGACTCAGGGGTGGGTATCAGAGGCCAAAATCACCTTAGGGTGGGATGCTCCAGCCTCAGTGGGCCGGCGGCACGACTTCCTGCAACATCCCCAGCAGACCAGAGCTGCTTCTGCAGACCAGGCAGGCACAGAAACGAGGAGCACACAGCTGCCCCATGCAAAGGCAGGTCCACGTGAGCCAGATCAACCCAATTTTTCAAATAGGGCAGGAAGCCCATCCATGCCATTTCAGGTGTTGGTCATCAATTCGGAACTACCAGTGGGACACGCCAATCCCAGCAGTCCGTGTCCCCCCGCCTACCTGTTCCAGAATCTACACTTTGCTCTTCCCCCTTCAGTTCTTATGAGGTGACTTCAACATGTTTGCAAAAAAAAAAGAAAGAAAAAACGAACTAAAGTATGAGTCTATTTTGGTGCAAGAAACCTGATAGCCTCACACAGCTTTTCCATAACACATATTTTCCACGAACTTTCTGAAGACCCTGCAACCCGGTATTCACAAACACCTCCTGAGCGCCTGCAGCGTGCCCGGGAATGAGCTACTGCTCGTTCTATCTGTAACCCCTGAAGCCAGGGCTGGCTGTGCCTGCAAGGCCATGGCCTGGGCTTGTCCTTACCTTCATTGTGCTGAGCTCTTCTCCTCTCATCTCGGGGTGTTCTGGTTCCATCAATTTTTCTAGAAGCAGGGGGATGGGGGGAAAATGGGCATATATTATTTTATGCCCCATTTAGTCAAACGTTTATCACTGGTCAAGATTGAAAGTTATTTTTGCAAGATAAATCCATGTGCAGAAAATAAATGGTATTTTCTTTATGTACTCCAGAGAAGCAGAAATGGACTCCAAAAACCCACCACAAGCCTGCTGCATGCTGGAACTGCCCAGATCCCTTTCCAGAAAAACCTCCCTTCCTTTGGTCTCAATATGACACCCTCCCAGGGCCCTCTGTTCCTAAGACCAAGTCTCCTGCACATACGGGGAGTAGGGGTGTGTCCGGGGTGCAATCGTCCTCTGTGTTCCTGTCTGGAGCACATCTTGGGGTGTCATCATGACATAGAACTGGCCTGCAGGGAAAGCAGGGATTAATGCAGAAACTGGGGACAGGGTCAGAAGTGGTGGTGGGGCTTCCCTCCCTGCTAGGCCTGTTCACTCCCAACTTCCTCCCAACTCCTTCCTCCTCTTACCTCCAGCCTGCAAACTCTGGTCTGTGGTCTGCACAGACACAGCCGTGGTATCCCCCACACTGGACGCTGGGAAATAGGCAAATCGTGCCTCCCCACTGACAGCCTCAGCTGCAGGGCTGCCACCATTACTGAAGGGATTTTGGATTACAGCCTGGGGAGAAGGAAAACACAGAGGCCACTCTTAGCCCTATCTGTTCCCCCATCCCATCCCCTTAGTGCTGTGTTTGATGATTCCTGCAGTCCATGTGCCTGTGAAAAACCCTACTGTGTACAGCACTCTGCTTGGGTCTCAGGCAGCCCCAGGAGTTGGCATGTACTCAGCACTCACTGACAGTTACCCATTCTTAGAGACCTTCCTGTTATCTTCATCCACATTTTATAGGGAAAAAATGTCCCTCAAAATCTTCTCAAGGTTTCTTTGTACGAGAATGGAGATATGACCCTAAGCAGCAATTGGGTCCCACCTGCCCCTCCCCCTAGGGCATGTCAAGGTGGAGCCAACATCCCTTCTCCATCCCCCCCTATGAGTTGCTGGACACCTACCAGAGGGAAGGGCGCTGCGGGACCTGGGGGCACAGAGGCAGTGGTGGGACCTGGGCGCTGGGTGGCTCCGTCCACACCCACTTGGGTCACAGCCTGCTGCCCCCCCGCGAAGGCAGCC
>NW_006209766.1:950141-950462 GCF_000334495.1 Tupaia belangeri chinensis | reverse complement strand
GGGTCCGAGCCTCTCCCCGCCCGCCCGCTCGCCCCCCGGCGGGCCTGCCAGCCTCCGGCCAGCCTCCTCACCTGTCCTCCATTATTCTCTGTGCGGAACTGGTACTGGATGTTGTGGTCGCTGAACGCCGCCTGCTGGACGCTGGCGATGGCCACCGCTGTCTGCTCCTCTGCCCCTGGGCCGTCCCCGCCTGCGGTCGGGGGAGGGCAGGGGCATCAGTGGTGGCGCTGGCCAGGGCGCCCCCTGTCCCCGCGTGGGCCGCAGCCCAGTTGGCCCTGCCAGCACTCACCTTCCTGCAGCTCGCCGGCCTCCTCTGCCTCG
>NW_006209766.1:936467-949115 GCF_000334495.1 Tupaia belangeri chinensis | reverse complement strand
CGGAGAGCCGGGGCGCATGCGTACGCCTGGGCGGGGCCGAGGCGCGCACGCAGGGCCGGGCGGGGCAGCGTGGGGCACGTACTCCTGGCCGGGGAGAGGGAGAAGGCAGGAGCCGACGGGGTCGCTTCCTCTTGGCCCGCAACTGTATCCCCGGGAAACACGGTACGCGGGGTCACGACCCTTGGTGGCCACCCAGGTCCCCACCCCGCGCAGCAAAACAAGACGTTTCTCGAGACTTAGACCTTGTGATGATAAATTTTATTAGAAGGGGAAGGATTTCACCAGTATTCCCGCAAATTAAAAAAAAAAAAATACAAAAGCTACATACAAAACGTGAGATCAGACGACTAAGCTTTCCCGACTCAGGGCCAAGTTCTGCAAAGGAGAAAGCAAGCAGGGTGTGAGCTGGGGCGGGGCGGGGCGGGGAGGGGTGGGAAGGGGCTGCGGTGTGGGAGGGCCGCGCTCACCTTCTTGAGCCTCCGCTCCCGGGAGGAGGAGGACTGGGAGTCGTTCTCGGAGTAAGGGGGAGGCGCGGGAGGGTAGTAGGTCTCCTCTTCCTCCTTGTAAGGCCGCCCCCTCTCCCCGGACTTTTTCCTCAAGGCCTCTTCTATTAGCCGCCCATCGTACTGGGGGTCCCCAGATCTGGAGCCTGCGTCCCGAGGGTCCCGGGATCGGTAGTGGGCCCTGGGGTCAGCGTGAGGGCGGTCCCTGGACCTAAAGTCGTCATAGCGGGGTTCCCGGGAGTGTGGAAAGTCCCTCGGGTCGGGGTCGTAGAGGTCATCACGGCTCCGGCTTCGCGGGGGCGTGTAGGCCCGGCCTCTCCTCCCACTGCTGGAAGGAGACCTCCTCCGCCTCGGCAGAGGCTGGCCGCGCGAGGTCATCCAGGGCATCCACGGAGCGGGCCCGGGGGCGCCCAGCTCCCCAGCCCCCCCTTGGCCGTTCCTCAAGGGACTCCAATCTCCTGGGACTCCGGGGGGAGTGGCGACCCCACTCCTCATCCCGGATAGGGGTGAGGGGTGGGCCCCGGGAAGGCCGGGATCGCCAGTCGTCTTCGTGGAGAGAAGTGACTTCGCTCAAGGCTGTAGGGAAGGACGGTATGCTGACTGCCAGGAGTCCTGGGTCCAAGAGTTCACCCTTGGCTCATGCTCTCTAGCAGACGCAGTGGGGAAGGAGGGACTGTGTCCAGGGAGAGAGGTTGCCTCCCAACCCCCTCAAGGAGCCCTCAGTCCCTAAGGTGTCTACTCACCCCGCTCCACACGACCATTGGGGGGCCCAGGTCGAGAAGGGTCGAAGTTGGCCAGCTCTTTCTCCATGTAGTACAGGACACGCATGGAGTCGTCCTGCTGGTTGGCCTGGATCCTGTAGCCACTGCGGACTTCTAGGGGTAGAGGGTGAAGGGGGTCCTTTTGGGGAGACAGATGCTGGCCTAGCCCTCCCCCTATGGGCATGTCCGACCTCAGAATGATGGGTTCTCACCAGAGGTCACAGTGCTGTCCGTGTCTCGAAGCAGGGGTACCTGGCTGCTGTGGCCACCAACTGGGGAAGACTGGCTGTCAGAGGCTGCCCACCAGGGCAGAGCCTTGCCTCCCCCCACCACCCCTTCCTCCAGCCCACTGCACCCCAGCTGCCACAGCCCCACCCTCACCTGAACTATTCCTGTCGAAGTCTCCATGGTATCCGTTGTAGACAGGACCCATGGGAAACATGGCTGGCGGGGGCGGGGTCTTGGCAGGGGACAGGTGGGCGTAGGTGCTGGGGGCATAGATGCTGGGGACGCCTGAGGTGGCTGCCTTGCCAGCAGCGTACACTGGGAGGACACACATGGTTGCATGAGGAGCTGAGAGACTACCCTTGCCACCTCAGGCCGAGTCCCATCTCCTATGTGAGCCCTCATAGAGCTTTCGAAAAGGAGGTGACCATGGCAGCCCGAGGCTCCATCTGACTGGTGAATGTCCCCACATGAGAATCAAGTATCCCCTTTGTTGGCCTGGCTCCTGCTCTGGCAAAATGAATCATCTGGGGGTCCTGTGCCCACACATCTGCTGGGCCCCCCAACAGGACCATCTTCCAGCCTCAGGTGCAGTGGGCCTCAGTCCAGAGCAGGCCCCCAGGGGACTTGGGAGTTAACATGCTTCTCTCTGCCAAGCAGCAAAATTCTCTAGTTTCCAACTCATGGGCCGCACCCACTCCCACCCCGCCCACGTCTGGCTCTAGGCTTGACAGCTCAAGGGCAAATCCTGCCGATCTCCTTCCCCCAACCTAGAGGCTGGTTCTGGTGGTTTCCTGGCCTGGCACTGAGCCTTAGGCAAGTCGTTTCCTCCCTGGGACCCAACAGAGAGATGGAAAAGGGGAGACAGACCCTGGAAGGCTCTCTTGGCTTCTGATTTGGTTGGGAAACAGAAGGGTCAGGGCAGCCCTATTGAGAAGCCCCTCGTTAGCCCTGGTGACCTGCCAAGGGGTTGTGGCTACCACAGAAGACCATGTCCACCAGAGACTTAATGGGGCCTTGGGTGGGGAATGGGGGCCCTTGGGACGATGGAAATGTGGCCTTGGGGCAGAACTTTGTCTTAATCAGTGGGTTAAAGCCAAGTTGGTTGGAGTCCTTGGGGTTCCCTCTGTGATCTGTGAAATGGACTAACACCTATAGTCTTGAGCAAAATTCTCCCAACTGAAGGTCAGGTGGTGGCACAGCGGGGGGGACCCTTGGTTCACATCCCGAGGATTTTGGCCTGGGAACCCTGTTAGGGCTGTCTGTTTCTCTCACGAATAAACAAACTTTGAAGGATAAAAAGGCTCTTAACTAAAGATGAGACAGAAAGGGAGGATGCTGGAGCAGCAGTAACACACTGCTCAAGAGAAGCCCGGGCAGCCTGAACACCCCAGCACGCGTGCAAGTCCATGATCCCGTGGGCTGGAAGACTGCAGGCAAGGACTGCAGTGTGACCAGACCTATGTGTGTGTGCCAGGATAAGCCTCCAGAGAGCAAGGGGGATTTTGCAGGGGAGCGGTACTTTGAGGGTTTGAGGCCCAGGCTGACCACCATGGAGTACAGGGACCATAGCATCAACCAGTAGAGACTGGGCCGCCACCTGGTCTTGGGCACATCCGTACTGTGTTCCCTTACCGCTCACCACACCCTGTGAGGCTGGGACTTTGCCGGGAAGCAAAGAGACCTGAAATGCTGCTTGCTGAGGTTCCCATATATGGGGCAGGGCTGCGAGGAAGGAAACTAAGAAGGGACGACAGCTGTCCTCCTGAGGGCAAGTGGACAGTCAGAGGTCATTCCCTTTCCCTGGTTTTCCTTCTCCTTCCTCTGGGGTCCCACTTCCCTTCTCAGCCCTCTGTAGGTCCCCACTCTGGTGTGCTAGACCCTGGAAAATGCAGTGCTTGTGTGCTTTCAAACCTCTGCTTAAACTGAGGCTGGACAGTGGCAGAGAGGTAACCCGAAGCTCTGCAAGGCCAACCCACATGGGAAGGTTTTTGGGTTCGTGTCCTGGAGACTTCTCATGTGCCCATGATCCAGGGCGGGCTGGGGCTGGGGCTGGGGCTGGATGGTGTCTCTCTCTGAAGAAATAAACAAACTTAAAAAGATAACTTGGAGTGTGTGGCGCTGTGACCCGTTTGTTGTCTTACCTTTTTCACTTAAGGTTTTGTTTCCAATGGGAGATTCACAGTGAATAACACTGTGCACTGTTGGCCTTTTCTTTTTCAACCATGGATTATACAAAAGAAAAAGCTCGCGGCCAGCCCGTAGCATGGTGGTTAAGGCAGCTGGATCCCACATGGCTGGCAGCTGTTCAAGTCGGGTTGAGAAACATGCCAACATGTGTGTATGCCCAAAATCCCGAACGGAGGGGAAAAGGGACTGCAGTATGACCATGCCCTGTGGGCGGTGCCTTCTTGCTTTCCCTTCCTCCCTATCTCTCTTGGTCTTTCTCTAGTGACCTCATGTGGGCCCTCTGGCAAATTTAAAAAAGAAAGAAAAAGAAAAAGAAAAACCTCAAAATAAATGAAAATTGAAGATAAAAGTTGAAGTAAACAATCTAAAATGGCAGGTCAGCCTTGACCTACTCTCTCCCAGATTGCCAGCCTCATCTCCCCAGGCCAGGGTACTCCGCTCTCCTGCAGGGATCCAAGAGGAGGCCAGGTGGGAGTGGCCACGCGAGGGGGCACTTACGGGCCTCCGGGCAGCAGCACTTGTCCGGGCAGCAGGGGCACCTGACGTAGCAGCAGCAGGTGTGTGGGCAGCACTGACACCAGCAGATGCCCAGGAGGAGGAAGAAGAGGAAGCCAGCCAGGCAGACCACCACCACGAACAGCCAGTCTGCAGAGAGATGGGAATGGGCCCTGAACCGGGAGGCCCACCAGGGAACAGATGGGACAGCAGGGGCAGCTCAGAGCCAGTGTTGGGATGGGAACTACATGCAAAGCTCACTGCAGCCCTCCCTAGGTTCTCCAGGCTGAGGCTGGTGCAGAAACCACCCACCCAACCATGACCCAGGCTAGTCCCCAAGCTTGGGACCTCCCCCTGCATTGAAAGGGACAAGGCAGAAAACAAGAAGCAACCTGGCCAAAGCAAGATAGACAGCAGCTTCGGGAAGGGCAGAGCCCCCAGCCTGGAAGAACACTGCGGGCGCCAGTCACAGGGGCCCTGCCTACACCCTAGGCCCCTCCTCAGACACCCCAAGTCCATAGCGGTGCCTACATGCTATGGAGTTCGGTCAGCAGGGTTAATGGGGAGGGAGTCCACAGCGAGCAGTGTTTAGGGTTAGGAGAGGTTGACTACTAGAGACAGAGCGGTCAAGGGCATGTGGGGACACCTGAGACCCCACTCAGGACCCCACGCCCCATACCTTCTATGGGCCCCGCCTGAAAACCAGGTAAGAGCTCAGCCACCCCTGAGGTCCTGCCTGGAGGGACAAAAGAGAAACAGGAGATTATGCTGGCCACAGCCAGCCACCCTGCCCAGCCCAGCTGCAGCTGGCCAGACTGAGGTGCACCCTGAAGTGGGGACTGCTGGTGGCTCCTGCCCTGACCCTGCCCGATGTGGCTGCTGTTTTCCAGAGGTTTCTGTTATACCATCCCCCACTCTCTGAAGCCACAGAGGAACAGTTCCCACATACCCCCATGGGGTTCAGAAGGTGCCACCTCAGCTTAGGCACTCCCTCTTCTCATACACAAGCCCTGTCACCCCAAAAGGTTCCATTCCATGTGACAGGGACAGTCCTGTTCTGTTAGGCATAGCAGGCACAGTGACCTAGGGCTTATGGGAACACTTACATCTTAGTTTCAAATCTAAAACAAAGTAATAAAATAGTGACTGTAATAATAAACTGTCTCAGGCCGCGCCCCATGGCCTAGTGGTTAAGCTGGGTTCACATGGCTGACTACATGGTTCAAATCCCAGACCCAGCGGCTTGAAAAGCACATCAGGCACATGTGTGTGCATGCCAAAGATCTCGACAGGACAGAGAAATGGAGAAGGGATTGCAGGGTGTCCATGCCCCAGTGTGGAGGTCCTTTCTCCATCTCCCTGTCTTTTTGTTGAACTCATGTGTCCACTGGCAAATTAAAAAAATAAAAAAGTCTTTTTTTTTTTTGGAGAGATTTTTCACTGTAGGGCACATGCGCTCGCCAGACAGACAGAGAGAGACATAGAGACAGAAAGGGAGAAATCACCCCCCAGGGGGGATGGTCACGCCGCAATCCCTTCTCCTCCATTCTCCTCTCAGGATCTTGGGCACGCACACACACGTGCCCGGTGTGAGTTTTAAGCCACCGGGTCCGGGACGTGAACCGCGGTCGACTACATGGGAGTCCAGCGACATAGCCATTACGCTAACTGCTGGTTCCCGAAAAATAAAAAAGTCTTTATGGGACCAGCAGTTAGCGTAATGGCTATGTCGCTGGACTCCCATGTAGTCGACTGCGGTTCAAGTCCCGGACCCAGTGGCTTAAACTCACATTGGGCATGTGTGCGTGCATGCCCAAGACCCTGAGATGAGAATGGAGAAAGGATTGCTGCGTGGCCACCTCCCCTGGGTGGGTGGGGGGGATAATATCTTGCTTTCTGTCTCTGTCTGTCTTTCTGGCGAGCGCACACACCCTATAGCAAAACCTCTCCAAAAAAAAAAAAAGAGAAAAGATTCAAAAAAATTTGTCTTTATAATAACACAATCCTAAAATATATTTTTGTAATGGAGGAAGGGGCTCACGAAGGCAAAAGTTCCAAAAGTCAGAAGTCCCACGTGGCCCTGGCTTAAGACCTGCGGTGGTCTGTTCATGCACTCTGCACACAGCAGGTTTCCTGACCCAGTCTGGCGCCTTCCCTTAGGACCCACCGGAGCTCTGTACCCCACAAGCACATCTTGGGGGACCTCCACTCAGTCTACACTGACACGGCTCTCCCAGAGCTCACACCCTTGGCTCACATGGTCCCCCGGCTCTCACAGTGGTCCTCCTGTCCACGAGGCCACGCTGTTTCATAACGCCACCGTGAGGCCATCTGCCTTTGCTCTGGTCCTCTCACGCGTCTGTGGTGGGATTTGATGACGTCATTGCCCTGATGGCCAGAGGATGATGTGCCTTACAAAGTCTCCAGTTTCAGGCTTTAATATTTTAGGTAACTAGAGATATAACCTACAAAAACTTAAGAACTCTGAGACCCTCAGTGGTTTTTTAGAGTGCAAACGAGTCCTGAGACCCGCTGATGTCTGTGTGTTCCTGGTTCACTGGCACATGCCTCTGTCACCCATGCGTGAACTCTGCCACATGCATGAGCCTCCTGGCGTGTGCTGGCTCCCCCATCAAGTGCTCATTTGTGCACGGGTGATGGTGTGGTGTAGCCCGGCAGCGTCCTTCACATATAGCACACGCCACCCGAGACTTGACCTGATGGGTGGCTTGCGTGACAGCCTGTGCCCTCCACGTGGGGCAGGGAGGCCTCCTAGCCAAGGTGCCCCCCCTGCTCTGGGCATCTGGTGTGGCCTAGTTTTAGCACACTCAAGACACCTACACATGCCATCCCAGCAGGCTGGATAGCAAAGTTCCTATGCTTTGGTGAGGGACTGGGGTGAGAGGTAACCCTGGAGATATGGTGGAGGGGGGCCACCTCCTCACTCACTGCCATCAACTCTGACCACGCCTGTACTTTGTAAAAGTACTGGCTGGCTGGGAGCATTGTGGTGGGGAGGGGTCCCTCTTGGGGTGCAGGGCAGAGGCCCAGGTGACTGGTGGTGCCGCAGGGGAAGAGCAAAGCAGCGATAGAGGCCACAGGGTGAGCTGGAGGACACAGGGCAACACAGCAGAGACAGGGGGCCCCTCCCCAGGTCCTCAGGGCCCAGCCCCACTCACCAAGGACGATGAGCTCTGCGTAGGCCTCATTGTTGCCCTGGAGGTCCTGGGCCGAGACCACCGAGCAGTAATACACGCCACTGTCCCCCCAGGCCGTCTGCTCGAAGGTCAGGTCAGCATCTGGGTCAGGAAGAGGCAGTATGAGGGAAAGGGGCACCCAGCCCAGCAGGTCTAGACCCCCCCTTCTGTCCCCCACCCCAAACACAACAGGGAGGAGCAAGAGGCAGGGTGCCCCTACGGCCTATTGAAACATTCTCATCTTGTTTTCAAATCTGAAATGAAAGTAATAAAATAATGAACTGTCTCAGGCCAGGCCCCATGGCCTAGCGGTTAAGCTGGGTCCCATGGTTCAAATCCCAGACCTGGCAGTTTGAAAAAAATGCCAGACATATGTGCATGCCCAAGATCCCAACAAGACAGAGAAATGGAGAAGGGACTGCAGCACACCCACGCCCCAATGGGGGGGTGCTTCCTTCCTCGCCCTGTCTTTCTGTTGAATCTATGTGCCCCGCTGGCAAATTAAAAAAAAAAAAAAAAAAAAAGTCATCTTTACAATAACACAATCCTAAAATACATTTTTTAATGGAGGGATGGGCTCTCAAAGGCAGAAGTTCCAACAGCCCACGAGGTGAATCAGGTAAAGGTCGAGTCATTCCTGGCAGGGGCATGCTATCTTCCGGGCACGTTCTAACCACGCCGCCCAGTGGACTGTAGGAACACCACGACGTGGGCCCCACTGTCACTGATTTGCAGATGGGACGACAGGTCGGCAGACTTCCTAGCCTGCTCAGAGCGGTGAGCTTAGCGGTGGTGAGCTGGTGCAGTCAGACCCCAGAGCCAGCACCTTCCAGCCTGGAACCATCCGCCTGCCACCTCCAGTGACCTCCCCTGCCACCAACTGCCAAGGAGCCCAGTGGGGTTGGGCCCTGAGCAAGGAGGCAGAGACCAACGGGTCAGGTTCCAGGCATCAGGTAGTGCCAGGGGGTGTCTGTGTGGGAGAGCCTGAGCCCCTCAGGTCCCTCATCCAATGTGCCATCACCCCCACCCCCACAACCCCTGTCCTGTCTCCACATTCCAGGTCAGGCTCAGGGCTTCAGGACGCTCGGGTCTGAAGCAGCCCCAGGCCAGGAGCCTGCTAATTATGCCCCTCACCAGAGTCTGTCAGCACATCCGCTTCCTCTGTACTCTTCAGGCCTTCATTAGTTAAATCCCCTCAGCCACTTGCCAGGCAACTCCGCCTCAGCCCACAGGGGACAGAATAGACCAGGGATGTGTGTCCCAGCCGGGAGGTCTCGTGGCTTCGAGGCCATATTCCTCCCAGTCACGTGGGCTCTGTAAACCTGCCCCACCTTGCCCCAGAGACCTGTGGCCTCCCCCATGACATCTCGGGGCGGGCATCAGTGGGGGGGTCACCCAGTCTGCAGCTCCGGCACCCATGGGGACATCAGACAGCAAGTGCTGAGGAAATGAAACCCAGCTTCCTCCTTGAGGGAAGCCTCACGTCCAGACGTGGAAACCCTCCTCTCAAGGATAGCCCTTTACGTCATTCTGAGGGCCTCCTCCAGTCCCACAAGGCCCTCAGCATGACTTGACCACTGGCGACCATGCCAGCCTCAACGCCATCTCACTAGACTCTAGACATGCTGGCCTCTGTGCCGTCCCCCTGCACGCTGGGCTGTCCCACCTCAGCCTGGCACTAGTCCATCTGCCTGGCACTGTGTTCCTGCAGGCCCTTGGGGCTGGCTGCTTCTTACCCAGCCTGGCCCTTCCAGCTCACGAAGCACCTTCTGCCCACAGTGGAACGTATTACCCAGTCTAGGGCCCGAGCACCCTTGCCCCAGTGAGAGTGTGGGCTCCATACAGAACTGGGTCTCTCTTAACCAATGCTGGAACTCCAGGGACTGACCCCAGGCCTGACCAGGAGCAGAAATGACCTTCAGTTCATTTCAGGGATGCCTCAAGCTGCTCTTCCTTGGCTGCTACTGTCCACTCCGGCATTCTGGCCACATGGCTACGTGCAAATTCCTTCAGCAGCCAACGAGTGACTACTGGCTGCATCCTGGGAGCCAGGCAGGATCGCAGGCACCTGGTACTCTAGGGAGGAATGGTTCTCAAAGTATGCTCGGGGAACTCTGGGGTTCCCCAAGATCTTTTCAGAGACCCCCTCCCCAGCCCCAAGTCAAAGGTACTGTCATCATACTACTAAAATGGTCTTTTTTTTCTTTCATCTCTCTCGCAAGTCTGCTGTGAAGTTTTCCAGAGGCTTTTGATGTTGTAATAAAAGCTTTGAGAAGCCAGCTTCTCCTATTCAGCCAGACTTTAAGAGATCTGCAAACACATAAAACAGTGCCACTCTCCTCACTTAGATTGTTGTTGGAGGTGGGCAGATGGTGGCCCAGAGGTAAAACACGATGCTCAGCAAGGCGGACCCACACTGAGCAGCTCCAGGTTCACATCTGGAGGCCTCCCCAAGTACGCTGGCTGCAGAACCCTGGTCCAGGGCTGACTGAGGCTAGAGGTGGATCGTGGTGTCAAGACCTTGTTGGGGTGCTGTGTCTCTGTCTCTCTAGGTAATGGAAGAAATACATTTACTTTAAGAGTTTATTTTTTTGTTTGTGTGGTCCTGAAAAATATAGTTTCTCTATAAAAACTATGCTATCTGTGTTAACCCATAATGCATGTATTACCATTCGAAAGCTTTTGTAAATTCCTCAGTTTGTTTGCTATAAAAACAAAACGTTGTGACTAGCAGTTAGCGTAATGGCTATGTCACTGGACTCCCACGTAGTCGACCACGGTTTGCGTCCCGGACCCGGTGGTTTAAACTCATGCCGGGCGTGTGTGTATGCGTGCACAAGATCTCAGGAGGAGAATGGAGGAGAAGGGATTGCAGCATGGCCATCCCCCCTGGGGGGTGATTTCTCGCTTTCTGTCTCTCTGTCTCTCTCTGTCTGGCGAGCGTACGTGCCCTATAGCAAAAAACTCTCAAAAATAAAAACAAAAACAAAAAGAGTTAAAGGAGCCCAAGACGTTTGAGAACCAGTGCCATAGAGGAGATGCGAATCCTTGCCCTCATAAAGTTCAGATTCTAACTGGCAAAGAAGAAACAAAATGTTTTACTATATCCCACGTCAGATGGTGATAAGCAGTATGGAGAAAACCAAGCAGGGAAGGCAGACAGAAAGTTCCAGGCAGTTCTAAATAAGGCCAGGGAGGGCCTCCAGATAAAGTGACCTTCCATGCATATGTGAGAGGAGGACAGACTCCCCTCTGGCTCGGACATCCAGACACTGTTTACTCAACACTTACTCTGTGCTGGGTTCCTCACTCATTTTCTCTCACTGAATCCTCCTAAAACTCCAAACGCCATTCTCCTAAACCCTGCAGATTGTCTGCAATGCCCCCTTAGCCCATCCCTTTTCCACTTGTTTTTTTTTTTTAAGACAGGCTCTGACCACACCTCTCCAACACTGGAGCTCAAGAGTTGGTCCTTGCCCAAAGGTGAGGAGGGGAACAGGAACCCCCTGCCGGAGCCAACAGATTATACAGGCCAAGAGTTGAAATCTGGGGAGTCGTGGGCCGGATCTGGGCCTCAATGCGTTTTGTTTGGCCTAGGGGATATTTTCAAAACCCATGAAACAAGGCTTTCCGGCTTCTTTTGATCAATCCAAAGGCCTGGCCCACCTCCTTCCTGCAAGGCGCACCCTGTTCCTGGTCCCCCCTCTGGCCCTGAGATCATGTGGGCTGGGTACTGCTCTAAGTGTTTAGGGTGCGAGGGGAAAATGCCAGCCTTCCTTTGGAAAGAGAAGCAGGGCCCCCTCCATGTCTCTGGCCCCTGGCTCCTCCTCTGTATATGGCAGAGGTGGCCTACAGGATCCCAGAGGTCCCATGGGATCTCTGCCCCAGTGCCGCTGACAGCGCGGGGGGCACGTGGACCCCCAAGGAGCCTCGGAGATAGATTCAGGGGCTCCCACCCAGACACTCCACATCACCAGAGGCAGGCAAGAGTGGAGGAGGGCAGGATGCACCCTGAGCGGAGGGACAGAGCGAACACCTTTCTTTTGATCAATCTGCCTAGGATCGAGCTGCTTAGGACTACCTTCACTTTTAAAACCAGAGCCATTGGTGCCCTGTCCTCCAAGCTGAGATGGAGGAAGCCCCCAAGGCTACTGCGTTTCCTGAAAGGCCACATATACATACAATGGACGTCTACCAACCTCGGCCATACCCAAGGGGCCCAGGTCAAGGCTGATCAAGAGACTCAACTTGTGAGGTCCCCATCGTCCCCCACATGTCACACACCAGATGGAGTCTGAGGGTCATTCTGGAGCGCTGTGCTCAGCAGAGGAAGTGCGATTCCATTCAGGCTTCAAGGGCACACTCAGTGTCTAGGCTGTCCTGGGGGGCTGGCTTGGTTCAGGCTGCAGCCATCGCTGGGGTAGATGGGTTGGGTCCTGCACAGGCTGAGCTCCCAAAAAGCCCTCCAACCTCAAGAACAGCAAGATACCTAGGGCTGAGCTGCCCATGGGAATTCAGGGCAAGCAAATCTGGCCCCTCCCCATGAACAGGATGGACAGGCTCAGTCCCTGGGGCTGCTCCTCCGTGGTCTAATCCAGTGGAGCTGCACCCCCCCACCCCCACCAAGCACATCACCTGGGGCTGTCTTCGCTGAAGCCCTCAGGACTGTCTGCAGTTCTACTCTTCGGCCTGCTTACTGCCAGTCCTCCCCACTGGAACGCCATCTCGAGACAACGCCCTCAGCTGTCCCAATCGCCTCTATATCTCCGGCATCCACAGCAGTGCCTGGCACACAGCGGATGCTTGATAAACAAAGAACAACCAGGAAAACAAATAAACGACCTCCCCACAGCCCCTTCCTGAGTCCCAGCAGGCACTTCCTATCAGAAGGCAGCGTTACAGTCGAGATCAAGGGCTCTCAGGGCTGCCTGGTTCAAATCCCAGCTCCAGCCCTTCCCTACCTGTACATCTAGACAAGCTACTTCGCTTCTCTGTGCTGTAAAACATAGAGAGGACTAAGACCAGCAAATGGCATAAAGGTTACGTCGCTGGACTCCCACATGGCCAGCTGCGGTTAGAGTCCCGGACCCGATGGCTTGAAACTTACACCAGGTGCCTGCATGCGCCCAGTATTTCAAGAGGAGAAGGGATTGTGGTGTGGTTACCCTCGCTTTCTGTCTCTCTGGCAAGTGCAAGTGCCCCATAGCAAAAACCTCTCTCTCTCAAAAAAAAAAAAAAAAAAAAAAAGGGGGGGGGACCCAGCGTTTGAGGACAGAG
>NW_006209766.1:935755-936302 GCF_000334495.1 Tupaia belangeri chinensis | reverse complement strand
CTCCCTGTTTCTCTCTGTCTTTCTGGCAAGTGCATGCCCCCTATGGCAAAAGAACCTCTCCAAAAAAAAAAACAAAACCCACGAGACAGGACTGAACAGGCAATGTCTATGAGAGCCTGCCCAGTCTCAGGCTTTCTCCGTTGAAACCTCTGCAACCACCCTGCGCAAGCAAAAGGGTGAGGGGCTTGGCAGGTGAGTTAGAATCCCAGCTCTCTTACCAGCTGTGTGACCCTAGGCACGTCCTGTTAGCTCTCCGGGCCATTGTAAAATGACAATAACAGAATCTATTCACTCCATGACTGTGTGGGCTAATGAATTAATCCATGTAAACCTGGATTACAGCCTGGTGCACAAGAGACCCTTTATAAGTCGCTACTTACACAAACGTCAACTTTCTTTTCTTTTTTTTTTGGAGAGGTTTTTGCCATAGGGCACATGCGCTCGCCAGGCAGACAGAGAGACAGAGAGACAGAAAGCGAGAAATCACCCCCCAGGGGGGATGGTCACGCCGCAATCCCTTCTCCTCCATTCTCCTCTCGGGATCTCG
>NW_006209766.1:932056-934693 GCF_000334495.1 Tupaia belangeri chinensis | reverse complement strand
AGAGACAGAAAGCGAGAAATCACCCCCCAGGGGGGATGGTCACGCCGCAATCCCTTCTCCTCCATTCTCCTCTCGGGATCTCGGGCACGCACGCACACGCGCTTGGCGTGAGTTTTAAGCCACCAGGTCCAGGACGCGAACCACGGTCAACTACGTGGGAGTCCAGCGACATAGCCATTACCCCAACTGCTGGTTCCCCAACACAGACGTCACTTTCTACTGCTGGTATTATTACAGGACGAGTCCCTGTCCCGCTCCTTCACCCCGTTTCATCTTTAAGCACTGTGCATGTCTCTCTTGCTGCCCCCCGAGGAAGACAGTTTGGTTTTGTTTACAGCTGGGTTCCCAGGGCCTGAACAGCACCTGATACACGTCAGGTGTTCCAAACATCCTTGCTGTTCAATAAAAAGAGGGTGGTGGAGGGAAGGAAACATTCCTTTCATTGCTCCTGGGGAGCTTCCTGGTGAGGACTTTGGTTGGGCACAGGGACCTCAGCCACCCCTGCCACACACAAAGCCCTGCCTCAGCCCCCTGGTGGCTGCCCTGCCCCGCCCGGCCTCGCCCCACTTACTTCCTGTGATGGTGATTCTGCGGCCCTGGTAGTAATCCCCCAGGGTCACCGCGTTGCCCTGCTTGGTGGCCACAACCCTGACAGTGCGCACGCTGTCCTGGCACTCCACGTAGGGGTTGTAGCCTGGGTTGCCAGCTGCCATCTGGGCGTTGAGCTGGTTGTCTACACTCGCTGGAGAGAAGGCATCAGCGACACGGTCCCGGCAGAAAGACTTGTACTTCCAGACGACAATGGGTGCTGAGGGGGTGGTGGTCACCTGGTAGGTGCAGGGCAGGGTCACGGGCTGGAAAAGGATCACCACGTGGAAGGGGTCCGACACGGTGACCTGGACGGCACTGGCAGGACCTGAGGGCAAGAGGAGAGTGAGCCCAGACCGGGGAAGTGCCTCCCCAGGAATGAGCCACACCACTTGCCACCAGCCTCACTCCTACGCATGCAAGGTGTCACCAAGCACCTGCACGCATTGTTCCTTAATCCCCAGCCCGGCGAGGTGGCTATGATAACCATGCCGTTTTATGGAGCTGCGGGGCTGAAGCAGAAGGTACAAGCTCACACACCCAGATTCCGGCTGTCTGTCCCTCTTCCCAGGCGGTGGCTTCGTAACTAACTCTCCTGACACCATACTCTGTGATTCTTTGGGTTGTCACCATCACCCAAGGTCCTTCACCTTGTCCTAAGGCCAGGAAGTATTCTCTCGGCTCACTTCCGTTCCTGCCTATTTGACTCCCTTCAGGAATGTATGAGGGCTCTCCAGGGAACGGAATGAATCTTCTGTCTCTGTTCGATCTATCGCTCCGCTGTGTGGACAAGGCATGGGCCACGGCAAAGCCCACCCGAGCCCAAGGCCTCACTGCAAAACGAACCCCCAAAGATTTCTAGTTCCAGGTGTCTGAATGTGGGGGTATGTTTTTGGAGTTCCGAAACGGATCTGATCTGCCATGGAATAGCTAAGGCCTCCAGAATGGCTTCATCAACCTCCCACTCCCTTGCCCTAACCAAAGCCACCTTAAATAAGGCCCCAAAGTGCCCCTCACCCCACCCACAGGAACATCCGATACTGGGAGAAGGCTGGTGGTTTCAGGTCCAGAGGTCCATCCGACTGGACTCCTAGCACAGACACTGAGGAACCCCGGGACGGGTGGCGAGTCCCCTGCCCCCCACCCACCTGTGGCCCGGGCACAGTTTCTTGATCTCTCGCTCAAGGAAGCGACTGATCTGGCCTTCGCGTGCCTCTCTCCGTTACCCCAACACTTAGAAATCGCCGGGTGCGCCCAAGTCCCCATCCCAGCCTTTCTCAGTGATCTGTTGGTCCTTCCGCCCTGTCCACAAAGGGTCTCATTCTCCCCGCCACTCCAGGGCGCACGGTCGGGGCAGTTCCACTTCCTGCTATCTTCGGACAAGGGTGGGGGAAGCGCTCCCAGCCACGGATGGGAATTCCTCTGACTCCAGGACGCACGGGACACCCCAGTCCCAGAGGAGCTGGAGGTCTAGTCTCTGAGTCCCACCCCCACCCCACCCCGCTCTCCCGCCTCCAACTCCCTCCATTCACCTTACAAGCGCCCACCCGCCGTCCCGCAGCACCAGGGGACCTGCACCCCGTACCTGTGCACCAGGTGCTGAGAAAGAGCCACACGAAGACGACCGCGCCAGGGCCCGGGGCGGCCTGGTGGGAGCCCAGCCCCCAGGACAACCCGCGGGCCACCAGCGCCATCACGGCAGTCTGGGCGCGCCGGGCGCGCGAGTCCCTCGCGAAGTACCAGGAGGGTAGGGGGCGCGGCGCGCACCAAGGCTGGGAGGGGTGCACGCTCCTCCCCTTCCCGCTTCCGCTCCCGGTCGGTGTTCCAAGCGCACCGTGCCGCGTTCTGGGAGCTGTAACAGACGAATCGACGTGGATGAAGCGCACGCTTCCAGCTCTCCGGGAGAAACTGGCCTGACCCGCCGCCGTCCTCCTGCCACTCTGCCCCCTGCGCGCTCAGAGAAATGGATCGGCCCAGGTACACAAGGGTGGGAGCAAGGGCTGGGCCTGGGGGTGTGGGCTGCGGGAGCGGCTCCTCTGCCTCCCTCCC
>NW_006209766.1:924950-932028 GCF_000334495.1 Tupaia belangeri chinensis | reverse complement strand
CCGGAAACCAATGAGCCGGCCGGCGGGGAGGGCGCTCGCAGACCACGGCGCCCGTCTGACCACCTCCTGCTCCCGCCAAGCCGAAGACGGGCTCCAGGAGAACCAAGACTTTCCTGGAGTGATTCATCTGTTGAGAGAGGGCGGGTCCTGCCGCGCACCTGTTCCCTCCTTCTGGCTCCCCTCTCCCCCGCTGGCGATGGGCCCGCCTACGTGCGACCCGCCGGGAGGGGCTGGTCCAAGCCAAGTCCCGGCTGGGAGAGGCTGGTCGGGAGCCCTTGACTTTCCCGCTCGCATTGGGGTTCCTTTAGGCCGGTGGTTGGGGCGCCGTGGATGTTTGGTGCCTCTGGATTAGATGGCTTAAAGAACCAAGCGAATCCCTAGGAGGGGGGCCTTATCCTCCTGGAGACGCCCGAGGGGAGTCTGACCCTGGAAAAGTTGGAATTCTACTGGGAAAGTTCTTACCGCATCCCCACACCCCCGTTCCTAACTTGTGGTTTGGCCCCCGGGCATCCCTCACCCCAGGTCAGGACTCCGGAAACTCTGGCTCTTAAAGGGGCCGAGCAGAGGCGCGCGGCCAAAGACCAGTTTCCGCCTAAAGATTCCCAGGATCTAGCCACCTGCGCCCGAGGGCGGAGCGGAGCGTGCCAGGCAGGCTGCGCGGCGGCCGCGTTACTCTGCTGCCTCCTTGTGACGACAAGGGGAAGTGCCCCGGATAGTGAACTTGAGAAAAATAGCCTACTTTCCTTGGGAGAAATGTTCAAGTGCTTTGCCCATTTTAAAATTAAGTTGCTTGTATTTTGTTGAGTTATAGGAGTTATTTATATATTCTGAATATTAATCGCTTGTCAAATAGGGTTTACAAATATTTTCTCCCATTCTCTAGGCTTTTCTTCACTTTCTTGATAGAATCCTTTGATACACAAAAGTTATTAATTTGTTGAAATTGAGTTTATCTAGTGTTCTCTTTTTTTTTTTTTGAAGAGTTTTGTTTTTGGTTTTGTTGTGTGTGTGTGTGTGTGTGTGTGTGTGTGGTTTTTTGTTTGTTTGTTTGTTTTTGCTGTAGGGCGCCTACGCTAGCCAGAAAGGCACAGAGACAGAGAGACAGAAAGGAGAAATCACCCCCCGGGGGGATGGCCACACCGCAATCCCTTCTCCTCCATTCTCCTCTCGGGATCTTGGGCACGCACGCACACACGCCTGTAGTGAGTTTAAGCCACTGGGTCCAGGACTCGAACCGTAGTTGACTACATGGTAGTCCAGCAACATAGCCATTTTGCCAACTGCTGATCCCTCTAGTATTTTCTTTTGTCACCTGTGCTTTCAATGTCACATTATGCGATTGTTGCCAAATCCAATGTCATGGAGATTTCCCCATTTTTTCCTAAGAGTTTCATAGTTTTTGCTCTTATTTTTTAAAAAAAAGTTTTGGCAGAGAGTACATGTGCACACCAGGGAGAGAGAGAGAGGGAGAAAGAGAAAGTGAGAAACCATCCCTCCTTTTGGGGTTTTGGGCACATAGACTAATGCACCCAGCATGTTTTTCAAGTTGCTGAGTTGGGAACCAAATTGCAGTGGGGGTGTGTGATCCGGCCACTTTAACCACTGTGCCGTGGGCTGGTTCCCTAGTTTTAGCTCTTAAGTTGAACCTTAGAACCATTTTAATTTCTGTACGTGGTATACAATGAAGATTCAACTTCAATCTTTTGCACGTGAATATCATTTTCTCATATCATTTGTTGAAAAGAATGTCCTTTCCCTATGAAGTGGTATTGTCTCCCTTATCAAAAATTGATTGGCCAGGGACCAGCAGTTAGGGTAATGGCTATGTCGCTAGACTTCCATGTAGCCAACTGCAGTTCAAGTCCTGGACCCAGTGGCTTAAACTCACGCCGGGCACGTGTGCATGTGTGCCCAAGATCCCAAGAGGAGAATGGAGGAGAAGGGATTGCGTGGCCATTCCCACTGGGGGGTGATCTCTTGCTTTCTATCTCTTTGTCTCTATCTTTTTGGTGAGCGCACGCACCCTATAGCAAAAAACCTCTCAAAAAAAAAAAACTGATTGGCCATAATGTGAAGAGTTATTTCCTGGTCTGTATTTCTACCCTTTGTCAGTACTGTTTTTATTTCTGTACTAAGTTCAGAGTTGGGAAGTGTGAGTCCTCCACCTTTACCCTTCTGTTTCAGGATTGCTTTGGCTAGGGGGCCAGGCAGTGGCTGAGTTCTAGTGCAACTGGGTCCATAGAGGAAAGATTCTGGGTTTGCATCCAGTGACTTCCTGTGGATCACAGCATGAAGACCTATTAGGGGTCTCTCTCTCTCTCTCTTTATCTCTTTCTCACAGAATAAATAAATAAATAATGCTTTTGGCTATTGGGGGCCCCTTGGAATTTTTTGTTTCTTTAGAGAGAGATTTTTTTTCTGTAGGGTGCATGTACTCCCTGAAGAGACAGACAGTGAGAAGTCACGCCCTGGGGGAATGGACACACCACAGTTCCTTCTCCTCCATTCTCTTGCGCCCAGCATGGGTTTAGAGCTGCTGGGTCCAGGATTCGAACTGTGGTCAACCACGTGGGAGTCCAGAGCCTTAACTACTATGAAACATGCTAGCCCCATGCCCCTTGGAATTCTATATGAAGCTGAGGATCTGCTTACATTTTTTGGAAAAAGGGTGTTGGAATTTGGATAGGCGTTTGTGTTAAATCTGTAGATTGTTTTGGGTGGTATTGGCATCTTAACAATACATCTTTTAAGAACATAGGATGTCTTTCTGTTTCTTTCGATACTATATGATAGTCTTTCGTACTTCTCAGTGCACAGTGAAAACTTTATTGGTTAGACTTATTACTAAGTATATAAATTTTAAAGATAATATTGTAAATGGAACTTTTGAAAAATTTCCTCTTCAGATTGTTCATTGCAGGTCTATAGAAACATGACTTTTGTTTTTGCATGTGAGAAGTCACCCCCAACCTAGGGAGGATGGGCACACCGCAGTCCCTTCTCCTATTCTCCTCTAGGGATTTTGGACACACACACATGCGTGCCTGGCATGTTTTTTCAGCTGCATGGGTCTGGGACTTGAACTATGCATGGGACCCAGCCACCTTAACCACCACATCACCGCCCAACCCAGCTGTTTTTTGGGTTTCCTGTGTATAGCATCATATCACCAATGAACAGAGGTACTTTTACCTTTTCCTTTCTAATTTGGATGCTTTGTATCTCCTGTTCTTGTCTGATAGCTTTGGGTAGAACTTCCAATACAGTGTTGAAGAGCATCCCTGCCTTATCCCTGATCTTAGGGAGAAAGCTTTTCATCTTTCCCCACTAGGTATGACATTAGCTGTATTTTCCCTAAATACCCTTTATCATGTTGAAGAATTTTCCTTTAATTTTTAGTAGTTTAGGCTTTTTTAAAAACTTTTTTATTTTTTTAATTTTTTATGAAAGGGTGTCGGATTTTGTCAAATGCCTTTTCTGCATCAGTTGTGCTCCCCCATTCTGTCTGTGATGCAGTACATCGATTGGTTTTCCTATGCTGAGCCACCCTTGTATCCTATAAAAATCCTACTTGGTCATGATGAATAATCCTGTTAATATGCTATTGGATTTGATTTGCTAGTATTTTGGTAAGCATTTTTGTATCTGTATTCATAAGGGATGTTAGTCTGTAATTTTCTGTTCATGATGTCTTCATCTGGGTTTGGTGTTAGGATAATGCTGACTGCATGTAAGAATTTGAGAAGAATTTGTGCTAATTCTTTTCTTTTTTTTTTTAAGAGATTTTGCCGTAGGGTATTTGTGCTCATCAGAGAGAGAAACAGACAGACAGACACAGTGAGAAAGTGATAAATCCCCCCCCCCCCCAGGTGGTATGGCCACACTGCAATCCCTTCTCCATTCTCCTTCTGGGATCTTGGGCACACAAGCATATACACCTGGTGTGATTTTCACCAGGTCCGGGACTTGAGCCACTGTTGGCCATGTGGGAGTCCAGTAACATAACTGCTATACCATCTGCTGGTCCATTAATTCTTCTTTATTTTTTTATTTATTTTTAATTTTTTTAAATTTATTCATTCATTTATTTTAATTTGACCAGAGCGAGACAGAGAGAGAGGAAGAGAAAGTGGGAAAGCAAGCCACTAGGTCCAGGACTTGAACCATGGTCGGCCATGTGGGAGTGTCCAGCACCTTAACCACCACGCCACCTGCTGGTCCCCATTAATTCTTCTTTAAATGTTTGGTTAAACTAATTCCTTAGGTCATCTGGTCTAGGATTCTTGTTTGCTAGGAGGTCTGAAGTGACTGATTCAGTCTCTTCACTTGTCTATAAAAAAACTATAGATCTGCTGAGATTTTCTATTTCTTCTTTTTAATTTTATAATTTCTTTTTCCTAAAATTATTTAATTTTATGTATTCATTCATTTATTTTAATTTGACCAGAGAGAGAGAGAGAGGGAGGGAAAGTGAAAAAGTAAGCCACCCAGGTCCAGGACTTGAACTATGGTCAGCCATGTGGGAGTGTCCAGTGCCTTAACCACCACGCCACATGTTTTAATTTTATAATTTCTCATTTACATGTAGTTGTACATCTTTGTGGGGTACTACATGGTTTCTCAAAGCGTGCCTGCAGTGTATGATAATCAAATCAAGGATATTGCCATATTGAAAAGATACAAATAACTGAAGTGGCAAATGACCATGGCAACATTATTAATGTTACAGAAAAAAGGATTATAAAAGAACAACTGTATAACAACAAATTAGATAATATAGACGGAATTGACAAACTCCTTGAGACACACGTTTACTTAAACTGTTCATATTCACTCTTACAGTCCTTAGTGATAATGTTGCCATGTTCATTTCTGATTGTAGTTATTTGTGTCTTTTGTTTTTTTATCAGTCTAGCCAAAGGTTTGTCAATCTTGTTCATCTTTTTTAAATAATGATTTTATTTTACTTATTACCATCTTTTTTTTTTTTTTTTTTTAATTTGACCAGAGAGAGGCAGAGAGAGAGAGGGGGAAAGTGAGAAAGCAAGCTGCTTGGGACTTGGTCTGGCACTCAAACCACAATCAGTCATGTAGGAGTCTGGCACCTCGGCCACTATGCCACTGCTGGCCCTAATCTTGTTCATCTTTAAAAACGCAAAAACAAAAACATTTTTGGTCTTCGTGAAATTTTTCCCTCTGTTTTATTTGTCTCTGCTTTGATCTTTGTCATTATTATTATTTTCTTCCATCTGCTAATTTTGGGTTCTGCTTGTTCTGTTTGTGGTTCCTTAAGATATAAGTTAGATTCTGGGGACCAGCAGTTAGTGTAATGGCTATGTTGCTGGACTCCCATGTAGTCAACCGTGGTTCACGTCCTGGACCCGGTGGCTTAAAACTCACGCTGGGTGCATGTGCGTGTGTGCCCAAGATCCCAAGAGGAGAACAGAGGAGAAGGGATTGCAGTATGGCCATCCCCCCTGGGGGGTGATTTCTCACTTTCTGTCTCTCTGTCTCTCTCTGTCTGTCTGGCGAGTGCACGCGCCCTATAGCAAAAACCTCTCCATAAAAAAAAGATCTAAGTTAGATTCTGTGCCAGCCAGTGGAGGGATGGTTAAGGCAGCTGGATCCCATATGGCCAACAGCACAGTTTGGGTCCTGGACATGATGACTCGAAAAAGTTGAAGAAGTAAATAAATAAACCTTAAAAATGCACAGGACGTGTGTGTGTACACAAAATCCCAAGAGGAGGGTAAATAAGAAGGGATTGTGGTGTGGCCATCCCCCTGGGGGTGCTTTCTCACTTTCCTTCTGTCTCTCTGTCTCTCTCCTATGAGTGTACATGCCTTATAGCAAACAAAGACGTAAGTTAGGTTATTAACTTGAGATCTTTTAAAGCATAAAATTCCCCCCGAGCACTGCTTTTGCTGCATTCCATAGAGTTTGGTATACTGCGTTTTCATTTTAATTTGCCTCCTAAGTGTTGTAGAATTTACTCTGTGATTTCCTCTTTGACCTATTTTTTTGTTTAAGAGAATGTTGCTAAGGGCCCAGCAGATGGCATAACAGTTACATTGCTGTTCTCCCACTCAGTCCACTACGGTTTGAATCCTGGACCCGGTGACTTAAAACTCACTCCGGGTGTGTGTGTGTGTGTGTGTGTGTGTGTGTGTGTATCCCAAGAGGAATGGACAAGAAGGGACTGTGGCTTGGCCATCCCCCTGAGGGGGTGATTTCTTGCTTTCCATCTTGCTTTCTCTCTCTCTCTGTGTCTCTCTGGCGAGTGCACAGGCCCTCTGACAAAAAAACTCTCCAAAAAAAAAGGAGAGAGAGTGTTGTTAGAAGTTAGCCTAGAATTCAGAGCTAAACCGTAGTTATGGGTAGTTTGGGTGGAATACCTAGAAACAGCACTGCTTTGGGTGTGTCTAATGGGGTGTGTCCAATGCGGTGTTTCTGGAAGGGGTAAAAACAGTCTGAGGAGGCTAAATTAGGAAGTAGGCACAATCCAATCAACAAGTGGTCTGGAGAGAATAAATACAGCAGACAAGTGGATTTCTAGAGAGACTATTTATTGTTAAAAATCTCTGGATAGGAGCCAGCAGGTGGCACAGTGCTTAAGGTGCTGGACTCCTACATGGCTGATTGCAGTTCAAGTCCTGGACCTGGTGGCTTGAAAATCATGCTAGGTGCATATGCTTGCACACCCACAATTTCAGGAGGAGGATAGAGGAGAAGGGATTGTAGCATGGCCATCCCCCCTGGGGGTGATTTCTCATTTTTCCTCTCATTGTCTGTCTCTTCTCTGGCAAGCAGACACACTCTATGACAAAAATCTAAAAAAAACAGACAAACAAAAACAAAACCCAAAAAAACCCTCCAAATAAATGAAGATACTACCAGCGGGCCAGCTGGTGACGTGGTGGTTAAGGTGACTGGATCCCACATGGCCAACTGCAGTTCGAGTCCTGGGCCCAGAAGCTTGAAGAACATGCTAGGCACATGTGTGTACATACCCAAAAATCCTGGGAGGGGAATGGAAGAACAGGAATTGTGGCATGACCCTTCCACCCTGGGGATGATT
>NW_006209766.1:876544-924936 GCF_000334495.1 Tupaia belangeri chinensis | reverse complement strand
TTTCTCTTTCCCCAGCAAATGCACATACCCTATAGCAAAAACTTAAAACAAACAAGGGGCCAGTAGGTTGCAAGGTGGTTAGGACACTGGACTGCCACATGGTCAACCACAGTTCAAGACCCAGACCTGGTAACTTGAAAATCACGCCAGGGTGTGTGCAGCATGCCCAAAATCTGAGAGTTGGAGGAGAGATTATAACATGGCTGTTCCTCCCCAGTGTGGGGGACAAGGAATGATTTCCGACTTTCTCTCTCACTGTCTCTCTTTGTTTTTCTTTGGTAGGAGTACATGCCCTGTGGCAAAAACCTGAAGGAAAAAAAATTTACTTTGTGAAAAAGTGAGATGAAAATATGGATTTATTAAAACAAAACAAACAACCAGAAAGATTCCTACAGGCGGACAGATATGTCAGTGAAAGACGAAGCATATGGCTCTCTGAGGGTGCCCGGTAGACGTTAGGATACCTAAAAGAAGAGACAGAGAGAGAAAGAAAGGGAAGGCCATCCTGAATAGAACGATGGATGTGAACCTTTAATACATGGAGTTGACCCAGGTTTATAAAAATCCTTAGCTTGAGACCAGCAGTTGGTGTTATGGCTATGTCGCTGGACTCCCATGTAGTCGACTGTGGCTCGATTCCCAGGCCCGATGGCTTAAACTCACGCCGGGCGCGTGTGCGTGCGTGCCCAAGATCCCGAGAGGAGAATGGAGGAGAAGGGATTGCGGCGTGGCCATGCCCCCTGGGGGGTGATTTCTTGCTTTCTGCCTCTCTGTCTCTGTCTTTCTGGCGAGCGCACGCCCCCTGTAACAAAAACCTCTCAAAAAAAAAAAAAAATTAAAAATCCTTAGGTCCTAGACTCTGGGGCACAGAATGCCAGCCAAGAAACTGCCGATGTCTCAGGGAGGGCTCTTCTTCCAGTGTCCCTTCGGATGTAGCCAAGGATAGTGCAAGGCAGAGCTGTCTCCACGGACAGTGGAGACGTGCACCACAGAGGACAACGGTTTAGGAAGTCCCCAGCCCCCACCACCAAGGAGCTGATGTGGTGCTAATCAAGGAGCGCTCCTGGTCCATGAGGTGCGATGCCCTCGTAATGGCTTCCCACCGGATTTCAGAGACGGCACAGACCAGAACTTCTGTGTCTCTCTCCTTCTTCCCCTTCCCGATGGAGAGGAAGTCATTGTGTCCCATTTTGTTATTGTAGGTTGGGTATGGAGGGGACAAATAATGTGCCCTTTCTGCCTACTTCTTCTCACTTGGGTTTCCTTGTTTCGTTTCCTGCCCGGCTCCTGTGGGTGTTTGAGTTTCGACCCTACGACCTATGACGTGCCGTTTGATGACATGAACTGAACTGCACTCCCGGAAGAACAGTGAGGCCCAGATTCATTCCACTGCCGGGAGGGGGGGCTGACCTCCGAGTTCTGTGGGTGACCTCACAATGCCCAGAGTGGGACCCAGCCTCCTGTAGTCTCGGTCCACTATGGTGACCACCTGGTGGCTGGTCGGCCTTTCCTTCCCCACGCTGTGGGCCCAGGTGTTGATCAGCTGTACCTATAAGAGCCTCTGCCCGAGGGCTCTGCTGTCCGGCAATGACATTGTCCTGCACTGTGACCATCCCAGGGCACTCTGGTACTTCTCTTCCATTATGGGGGAGGAACCATTTTTGCTCAACTCGATATTTAATGTAAAGAATCTCCCTGGGGGCAGCCTTCAACTTGTCAACCCTCAGCCTTCACAGACTGGCCTGTATCGCTGCCAGGACAGTAACAATGCCCTCCTAGTGCAGTATGAGATCGATTTCCAGGACGTCGCCACCCTGCATCTTACCCACAAAGGCCTGAGCCAAAAGCCCCTGCAGAACGAAACCCTGGACCTGGGCGGCAAGGTGCGCGTCTTTACCCACTGGGAGCCCTGGCAGGACTGTAACCGCTGTGGGGTGCCGGGGGAGCGCAAGCGTCTCGGGTACTGTTATGTGCAGGAGCCCCAGGAGAAACCGATGCCCTGCTGGCTCTATGTGAGAGAGGAGAAGGTGCAGGACAGCCGCCTGCGGCCGGAGCTGCAGGTGGAAGGCTGCCACGTGCCCTGTCACCCCGGCCAGGAGCTCGACCAGCCATACTTCGCCTTTGACACCTACCAGCTGGGCAAGTTGACCAACGGCATGTGGCTCACCTGCCCCGTGGCCTCCGTCTACAGGTGACAGGACCAGGGCAGTAGCCCTCCCTTTGGCCTTTCCTGAACCCACCTGGGCTAGGGGTTTACCTGCTAACAGAAAATCAGGCCGTTTCTCCCACCCGTAAGCCTTTAGGATCCTTTAGGTGCTTTCTTCTTCTCTCTCTGTTTCTCTCTAGTAAGCACATGTGCCCTCTGGCAAAAAAAAAAAAAAAAATTACAATATTTAGTCTTCCAATTAATGAACATGGTAAATACCTCCATTTTTTTTTTTTTTGAGAGATTTTCACTGTAGGGCGCGTGCGCTCGCCAGACAGACAGAGAGAGACATAGAGACAGAAAGCGAGAAATCACCCCCCAGGGGGGATGGTCACGCCGCAATCCCTTCTCCTCCATTCTCCTCTCGGGATCTTGGGCATGCACGCACACGCCCCTGGCGTGAGTTTTAAGCCACCGGGTCCGGGACACGAACCGCGGTCGACTACATGGGAGTCCAGCAACATAGCCATTACGCCAACTGCTGGTTCCCAATACCTCCATTTTTCAGTCTTCCTTTCATGTCTCTCAATGATGTATAATTATTAATGTAAAGGCCTTATTTTTTATTGTATTTATTTTTAGGTATTTTTTTTGTGTGTGTTACCATAAATTGTTTAAATTTTATATTCTTTGTTGATAATATATAGACTATTTTCAATGTTTGTATATAATTGTGTATCTAATTTGCTAAATTCACTTACCTCCAGTAAACTGCAGACTAGAGGGGACCAGCAGTTAGTGTAATGGCTATGTCACTGAACTCCCATGTAGCCAACCACAGGTCAAGGCCCAGATCCAGTGGGTGTGCGTGCCCAAGATTCCAACAGGAGATGGGATTGCAGTGTGGCCATCCCCCCCTGGGGGGGTGATTTCTCTCTCTCTCTCTCTGTCTCTCTGTCATTCTGGTGAGTGCACGTGCCCTACAGTAAAAACCTCTCTCAAAAAAAGAAAAAAAAAAATGCTGACTGGAGGAGCTGATGTGATGGTACTTCAGTTATTCTTAAGATTTCATTAGTCATTTGTTCTCTTTTTTTTTTTTTGGTTTTGGTTTTTACTTTTGTGTGTGTGTGTGTGTGTGTGTGTGTGTGTGGCCATGTGGTGTGTGCACTCCTGGAGAGAGAGAGACAGAGACAGAGGGAAAGTGAGAAATCACCTCCTGGGAGGATGGCCATGCTATAATCCCTTCTCCATTCTCCTCTCAGGATTTTAGGCATGCATGCACATGCTCCTGGCATCATTTTCAAGCTCCCAGGTCTGGGACTTGAACTGTGGTTGGCCATATGAAAGTCCAGCTCCTTAACCACCACACCACCTGCTGCCTCTTTTATGTTTTTGTTGTTGTTACAGGGCACATACATTCACCAGCCAAAGAGGCGGGTGGGGGTAGGATGAGAAATTACCCACCAAGGAGGATAGCCATGCTGTAATTCCTTTAACTCCAGTCTCCTCCTGGGATTTTGGGCACATGCCCTGTGTGATTTTTCAAGCCACCAGATCTGGGACTCAAACTATTCAGCTGACCATGTGAGATCCGGTGCCTTAACCTCCATACCACCTGCTGGTCCACTCTCAATTTTTAATAGAAACACTTGATGAAATGTTGATAATTTGATAAGATTAAAAAATTTTACTAAGAGTTTTGAGATATCAATTAGTATTGAATCTTAACAAATGCTTTTTCTGTATCTATTGAGATAATAGTGTCATTTTTCCCCTTTATTCTGTTAATGCCATGAATTACACTGATCGCTGTTCAAATATAAACCCAAACTTGCCTGTAAACCCAATTTGGTCCTGATGTTTTTCCTTTTTTAAAAATTGAAATCAATTTGCTAATATTTTTCTTCTTCTTTTTAAAAAATTTTATAGGGCAAGTATACTCACTAGAGAGCCACAGAGGGAAAAAGAGAGGAGAAGTGAGAAAGCACACTGCTCAGGACGGATGGCCACACCATTAAAATTTTATATTCTTTGTTGATAATATATAGACTATTTTCAATGTTTGTATATAATTGTGTATCTAATTTGCTAAATTCACTTACCTCCAGTAAACTGCAGACTAGAGGGGACCAGCAGTTAGTGTAATGGCTATGTCACTGAACTCCCATGTAGCCAACCACAGTTCAAGGCCCAGATCCAGTGGCTTAAACTCACGCCGGGCGCGTGTGTGTGCGTGCCCAAGATTCCAACAGGAGATGGGATTGCAGTGTGGCCATCCCCCCCTGGGGGGGTGATTTCTCTCTCTCTCTCTCTGTCTCTCTGTCATTCTGGTGAGTGCACGTGCCCTACAGTAAAAACCTCTCTCAAAAAAAGAAAAAAAAAAATGCTGACTGGAGGAGCTGATGTGATGGTACTTCAGTTATTCTTAAGATTTCATTAGTCATTTGTTCTCTTTTTTTTTTTTTGGTTTTGGTTTTTACTTTTGTGTGTGTGTGTGTGTGTGTGTGTGTGTGTGGCCATGTGGTGTGTGCACTCCTGGAGAGAGAGAGACAGAGACAGAGGGAAAGTGAGAAATCACCTCCTGGGAGGATGGCCATGCTATAATCCCTTCTCCATTCTCCTCTCAGGATTTTAGGCATGCATGCACATGCTCCTGGCATCATTTTCAAGCTCCCAGGTCTGGGACTTGAACTGTGGTTGGCCATATGAAAGTCCAGCTCCTTAACCACCACACCACCTGCTGCCTCTTTTATGTTTTTGTTGTTGTTACAGGGCACATACATTCACCAGCCAAAGAGGCGGGTGGGGGTAGGATGAGAAATTACCCACCAAGGAGGATAGCCATGCTGTAATTCCTTTAACTCCAGTCTCCTCCTGGGATTTTGGGCACATGCCCTGTGTGATTTTTCAAGCCACCAGATCTGGGACTCAAACTATTCAGCTGACCATGTGAGATCCGGTGCCTTAACCTCCATACCACCTGCTGGTCCACTCTCAATTTTTAATAGAAACACTTGATGAAATGTTGATAATTTGATAAGATTAAAAAATTTTACTAAGAGTTTTGAGATATCAATTAGTATTGAATCTTAACAAATGCTTTTTCTGTATCTATTGAGATAATAGTGTCATTTTTCCCCTTTATTCTGTTAATGCCATGAATTACACTGATCGCTGTTCAAATATAAACCCAAACTTGCCTGTAAACCCAATTTGGTCCTGATGTTTTTCCTTTTTTAAAAATTGAAATCAATTTGCTAATATTTTTCTTCTTCTTTTTAAAAAATTTTATAGGGCAAGTATACTCACTAGAGAGCCACAGAGGGAAAAAGAGAGAAGTGAGAAAGCACACTGCTCAGGACGGATGGCCACACCATTATCTTTCTCCTCCATTTTCCCCTTGGGATTTTGAGCATGCATGCACATGCATGCCTGGCATGTTTCTCAATCCTCAGAGTATGGTACTTTTAAAGCACAGGGGCCATGGGGGTCCAGCCACCTTAACCACTATGCCACTGGCTGGCCTGCTTTGCTAATATTTCTTTAGGATATTCTGCCTATGTTCGTAAAAAAAATACCAGTCTGAGGTTTTCCTTTTTTGTAATGTCCGTATAAAGTTTTGGTGCCAAGGTGATGCAGGTCTTGTAGTTCAGAAGTATTCCATCCACCTTTTTCTATTTCTGAAACTGTTTTATGATATTAAGAAGTGTTTGGAAGAACTCACTAGTAAAGCTTTCTGGGTTTGGAAGGGTGTTTTTGGTGTACAGGTTTTAAATTACAGACTCAATTTATTTAATAGAAAATATCAAACTATTCGGATTTCTTCCCCTATGCCAGTGTTTTGAGTCTTTCCATGAATTTATGCATTTCATCCAGATTTTCAGTTTTTACTAAAAGTTGTCTGTAATATCCTCATTTTTTTAAATGCCTGTAGGATCTGTAGTAATGTCTTTTTGTTCATTACTAACATTAATTTTTTAAGCCTTCTCCCTCCCTCTGCATTCACCCTCTTCTTTAAAAAAAAAAAAATCAGTCTTTCTAGGATTTTATCTACCTCATTCATAATTTTTTAAAGAACAAACTTTGAGGGGACCAGCAGTTATTGTAATAGCTATGTCGCTGAACTCCCATGTAGTCGACTGTGGTTTGAGTCCCAGACCCGGTGGCTTAAACTCATGCTGGGCCTGTGTGCGTGTGTGCCCAAGATCTCAGGAGGAGAATGAAGGAGAAAGGATTGCAGCCTGGTCATCCCCCCTGGGGGCTGATTTCTCGCTTTCTGTCTCTCTGTCTCTCTCCATCTTTCTGGTGGGCGCATGCACCCTATAGCAAACACCTCTCCAAAAAAAAAAAATTTTTTTTGAGTTGTTTATTTGTAGTCTTTATTTCCTTTTCCTATAGTCTTTGGGTTTGATTTGCTGTTCATTTTATGATTTCTTGAGCTCTTGCTTAGATCTGTAAGTTTTATCCTTTTTCCACTGATATCTGTATTTAGGCTGCAAATTTCCCGAGTACAAGCTACCTGCAGCCTACAAGTTTTGATCATTTCTAACTTCATTTCAGTCAGTGATGATACTGCCTACTTTCAATTGTG
This sequence comes from Tupaia belangeri chinensis, assembly GCF_000334495.1. Taxonomy (NCBI): domain Eukaryota; kingdom Metazoa; phylum Chordata; class Mammalia; order Scandentia; family Tupaiidae; genus Tupaia; species Tupaia belangeri. The sequence goes on along the minus strand of NW_006209766.1, from coordinate 918,199 downwards.
ATTTCTCTTTTATCCAGTGGTGATTTAGATATTTCCCTGTATATAATGTTCAGATATCTTGGTGGGGGAGGGGGAGGATTTCTAGTTATTTTATTACTTATGTCACCTCAATTCCACTGCCCAAGCAGTAAGATTAAATTCCTTTGGCGTTTATTTAGACTCACTTCATGGCCTACAATATCACCGCCTTGGGCAGTTACTTTGTGTGAATGTGAAAGAAAGAACGTTCTGTCATTGTTGAGTACAGTGCCCCATTATATACAGAACCTCCTCCTTGTCTACTCCTCTCAGGTTACGCTGGCCCTCACACCCCTCAAATGCCCTAACCAGTCAGCATGTCAAGGTCTGGCCTCTTCTCTTGGAGAGAGCCTTCTTTTCGATAGCCACAGGGTTGTTCTCTCACCCCATTCAGGCGCTTGTGAAACTTCACCTCTTCAGAGATGACTCAGTGAGGCCTAATCCTCCTCCCCCAAATAGTTGACATCTGTACACTACTCTTTCACTTTACTTTTTAAAAAATTATTTAAATTTTATTTATTTATTTATTTATTTATTTATTTATTGGAGAGGTTTAGGCTATGGGGCACGTGCACTCGCCAGAAAGAGAGAGACAGAGAGACAGAAAGCGAGAAACCACTCCCGAGGGGGGGGATGGTCACGCTGCAGTCCCTTCTCCATTCTCATCTCGGGATCTTGGGCATGCACGCACACGCACCCAGCGTGAGTTTAAGCCACCAAGTCTGGGATTCGAGCTGTGGTCGGCTACATGGGAGTCCAGCAATGTAGCCATTATGCCATCTAGTGGTCTCAGTATTATCATTATTTTTAAAAGAATTATTTATTTTAATTGTTATTTATTGTTATTAATTTTTAATTTCTATAGGGCATGTGTGCTCACCAGAGAGCTACAGAGAATGAGAAAGCAAGCCACCAGGTTCGGGACTTGAACCATGGTTGGCCATGTGGAAGTTCAGTGCCTCCACCACCATGCCACCTGCCAGCCCCCTCTACACTGTTAATTCTTATCTGGATCTTGGGCACGCACGCACACGCGCCTGGCGTGAGTTTTAAGCCACCGGGTCCGGGACGCAAACCACGGTTGACTACATGGGAGTCCAGTGACATAGCCATTACGCTAACTGCTGGTCCCTCACTATTATTATTTTTAACCAGAGAGATAAAGTGAAAAAGCAAGCCACCAAGTTTGAGACTTGAACTATAGGCAGCTATTGGGAGTCCAGTGCCTTTAACTACCATGCCACCTGCTGCCTCCTACCCTTTCACTTTTTTAAAAAATTATTTAATTTCGTTCACCATTATCATTATACTTCCCCCCCCTCCCCAATTTGACCAGAGACAGACAGAGAGAGAGAGGGAAAGTGAGAAAGCAAGCTGCCAGCCCTGGGACGCAAACCATAGTTGGCCATGTGGGAGTCCAGTGCCTTAACCACCATGCCACCTGCTAGCCCTTACCTTTTTATTTTCTATCCCCATTTCCTTGCTATTGTTCTCTTGAGCAGTTATTATAACCATCAATCCTCATTATTTGTGGATTCTGTGTTTGTGAATTTTCTCCACTCACTAAAATTTATTTGTAATTTCAAAATCAATAAACACAATGCTTTCAGCGTCATTTGCAGACATGTGCAGGGTGGTGAGAAATCTGAGTCACTCCGAGGGCACATTCCCAGCTGGGGCAAACAAGGTGGCAGACACTCTGCCTTCTTGTTCTAGCTCTCAGATTGCTAATAAGTATCCATTTCATGTTCTATTTAGTGCCATGCTTTCCCGATCTTTGCACCTTTGATTGGTTTGTTTAAAATAGCTCCCGAGCAAAGGGTTGAAGGGCTGTCTGATGTCCCCAAGTGCAAGAAGGCTTTGATGTGTCTTACAGAGACACATGTGTTAGATAAGCTTCTCAGGCATGACTTCAGTGGCCAACAATATGTAATAAATAAGGTACCTTTAAACAAAAATACACATAAAATAAGACCATGTGTTCATCTGTTGACAAAAATGTTATGACCAGAGGCCTTCAGGAGCGTTTCCTTGTCTCTCCCCTGGGAATTATTGTTTAGTTTTGGCTAATTCAGTGTTTATAACGATTATGGGACATGACCACCATGAGTAATGTGAATCCATTGCATCTGACATCATGTATTATTTATTTGTTTATTGTCTGTCTCTTCCACTAGAAGGTAAGCTCATGGAAGGGGAAGGTTTTGTTCACTTGTTCACTGCTATGATTTCAAAAAGGGGACCAGCCCATGGTGTGGGGGTTGGGGCAGCTGGATCCCACATCACCAACTGTGTGACTGAAGTCCTGGACCTGGCAGTTTGAGGGATGTGCTGGGTATGTGTGTGCATGCCCAGAAGGCCAAGAGGAGAATGGAGGGAAATGGATTGTGGTGTGGCCATCCCTTCTGGGGGGTTCTCACTCTTTCTCTCTTTTTCTCTCTCTCATGAGTACGCATGTCCTATAGCAAATTTTTTAAAAAGGAAAAAAAAATCATGAGTGGCACATAGTAGATATTCAGTGAACACTTATGAAATAAGCGAGGGACAGAAGATCAAGCCTGCACAATAATTATTTTAAATTTCAGGACTAATGCGGGACTCCTACATGGCTGACCAAGGTTAAAGTCCCAGACCCAGTGACCTGAAAAGATTACAAATAAATAGATAAATAAATATTTAAGAAAAAGAAAGAAAGAAAAAGAAAAGTGTTTAGGGAAGAGGCTACTGAGAGAAGTACTTATTTCAGGTGAATTGAGTCATGCAGACATCTGGGAGAAGAGCCGGGGAAGAGCAGCTCCTCTCTCTGCCTGATGTGTTCAAGGAAGAGCCGGAGGGCCAGCGTGGCTGGGGAAGTTCAGGAGGTCAGAACATCAACCAGAGAGAGGATTTGTTCATTGCTAAGAAGTGTGCCCAGAACTGGCCCAGCCTGCAGGTGGCAGTGTATTGCTCTGCAGTCTTGAAAGCCACATGACTTACCATGAGTTCAGATCCCATGTCAGCCTGAAACTCACCAGGCGCGTGGGCCAACATGCTGACGAGCTGCAGAGCCAGAGGGAGGCCATCACCACGTGCTGAGGGTGTCTATCTCCTTCTTTCTCGTCACTGTCACTCTCTCATGAAAAAAATAAAACAAACTTTTTTTAAAAAGAGAGTATGCCCAGAACATAGCAGGTGTTCAGGAAAAACATGTGAACTCTTCTCATGGAACACTTCTTCAGGGCTCTTGGACCCCCCCCGTGGGAATGTAGGCTCACCGCCCGGGAAAGCTGGTAAAGACAGGTGATAGAGAAAACTCTGAACAGACAAGCAAGACAGAGGACCTGGGCCAGAAATGAAGTGGGATTGCCCGCTGGTCACAAAACAAAAGGTTATGGTGACTTCACACATCCATGGGGCGGACCGCAGTGCATCCGGCTGCCCGGGACTGAGGCCTGAGGTCATGGGTGACCTCACAATGTCCAACATGGTGCCCAGCTCACTGCCACAGTCCCAGTCCACCATGTTAGCCACCCTGTGGCTGCTGCTTAGCTTTGCTGGTTTGACGCTAGAGTCTTACATTTCGGTCACCTGTCCAAACAGCAAGCAATGCCAACGAGCCCTGTTGTCAGGCAATGACGTCCTCCTGCACTGCAACTTCTCTGGGGCCCAATGGCAATACTTCTTCATGCAACAGAGGGAAGACTGGACCCCCGGCCTCTCGAATATCGGCAATATAGAAATGATACCCGAAGGCAGCATTGTCATTCGAAAACCATTGCCCTCCCAGACCGGTGTCTACCACTGTTGGAACGAGGATAATACCCAAGCCATACAGTACGAGATCGACTTCCAGGACATCACCACCTTGCATATTACCCACAAAAGCCTGCATCAAAAGCCCCTGCAGAATGACACGCTGCACGAGGGCGGCAGGGTGGTCATCTTTACCCGGTGGGAGCCCTGGCAGGACTGTAACCGCTGTGGGAAGCTGGGTGAGCGCAAGCGCCTGGGGTATTGCTACGTGCAGGGGCCCCTAGAGAAGGAACCCATACCCTGCTGGCTCTATCTGGGAGATGTGGTGGCGTGGTCCAGCCGCATGCGGCCTGAACTGCAGGTAGAAGCCTGCCTTGTCCCATGCAAGAAAGAAAGGGTATTCCATGTGAGGTACGTCACCTTCGACAACTTCAACCTCGACGACGAGTCAGAATCTGCGTGGCTCACCTGCCCCTTAGGATCCATCTACAGGGGCTGGGCCCCGGGCGCCAGCCCTGCCCCTGCCCCTGCCCCCTAGCCAATCTCTCCTAGTCCGGGAGTCTTTGTAGTCAGCCTGGGCAGAGGGAGGAGTTCTCTGGGTTGGCCCTGAAGAGCAATGGCCAAGAAGAGCAAGCCAGGCCCTGCCTTGAGAAGCCTGCCCTGGGGCTCCTGACTCATCTAGAAGGGTCAGGAAGACCCTGGAGGAGAGCTGGGTGCCCTCAAGGCCTGCCTCCTGGAGCTCTCACTCACGGGGCCATCTTCCTCCCAGGAGCCCCTGGGAAAGCTCCCCTCGTCTCTTCCTCGAGACCCCCCCCACACACACACACACCCAGTAATAAGGAACACAACCACTCATGGGTCCTGAGCTGCCACCGCCAGGGCTGGGCAAGCTCTCCACACAGCGTCCTCTGCCACAGCATCCTCCCTGCTCTGCCCCAAACTGTGGACTCCAAGGAGGTCCATTTTACAACTGGGGTACAACAGCTCATAGGGGTGCAGTTCTGGCCCAGGTGATCCGTAGTGGGGAGTGAACATACAGACCCTAAATCCCACCTACTTGGCCATGGAGGCCCCTTGCCTTTGCCCACGTGTCTGAGGCAACCCCTCCCTCACTGGTCAGCGGGAGCCCAATGACATCTCGGAGCCTCTGTAGCCACAGGCTCCATGGCATCTGGCCTCACCACCTCCATCTGTTCTTTTCCCCCTTTTTTAAAGAGCTGTTTGCCTTAGGGCGTATGTGCTCGCTGGAGAGACAGAGAGACAGAAAGCAAGAAATTATCCCCTGGGGGAGATGACCACGCAGCAATCCCTTCTCTTCCATTCTGTTCTCGGGATCCTGGGCACCACCCAGTGTGGTTTTTAAGCCTCCAGGTCTGGGACTTGAACCACAGTCAGCCATGAGGGAGTCCAGTGACATAACCATTATGCCACCTGCTGGACCCTCTTTTCGTTGTTTATTCCAGCTGTGGCTTCCGTTTCTCTCTCTCTCAGACCTCTCAGCGACTCTCCTCTCCTCCGCCGCTAAGTAGTAGCTGCTCCCCAAGAAAATCACAGTTCGGAAGCACCAGAAAATGAGCTGAAGCCTCCTCCTGTCCCCCACCCCCATGTCATTTGCCACACAAAGTGTTCCTGAGTGCAAGTCACAGGGAACTTGAGAATGAGAGAAGTGGCTGGGCACCCAGCAGCTCCCCCATCTCTCAGGAGCTGAGTGGAGTAGGGCATGTCTTATGAAGTGTCTGCCTTGGGCTCTGCATTCAGCCAGGCCTGGGTTCCAATCCCAGCTCTGTCACTTGCCAGCGGTGTGACCTTGGGTCCTTGGCTTCCCTTGGGTCTCAGTTTCTCATCTGTACAATGGGGCTGTGTGAGTTTCCTAGGGCTAGTGGGACAAAGTACCACGGACTTGGGACTTAGCACAACAGAGAGGGTTCTCTCACCTTTCTGGAGGGCGGAATTCCAGAACCAAGGGGGCAGAAGGGCCATGCTCCCTCTGGGGTGCTCGGGAGGATTCTCCATGCCTGTCCCTGGCTCCTGCTGCTGACCCCGGATTCTGGGCTGCCTTGCTGTGAGGCTGCATCATCTCACCCTCTGCCTCCATTATTGCTTGGCGTTTTCCCCGTGTGTGTGTATCCCTGTCCCCCCTCCTCCTCCTAGCATTTCAAATGGTTAGTTTAAGGATTACAGCTTTTTTTTTTTTTTTTTCTTTTCCTTTTTAGGTTTTTGCCATTGGGTAGGGGTAGGGTTGCTCACCAGAGAGAGACAGAGAGGGAAAGTGAGAAATCACCCCCCAGGGGAGCTGGCCATGCCACAATCCCTTTTCCATTCTCCTCTCAGGATTTTGGGCACACGTGCCCTCGTGCCTGGGACGTTTCTGCTGCTCATTTATGAACTAAGCACTGTCCCAGGTCCCTGGAAAACAGTGAAGAGCAGAGTGGACAGATTCCGGCATTCATGGAGCAATACATGTATACTTTTTTTTTTTTTTTTTTTTTTAGTTTAGTAGAGGGGGCATTCGCTGGAGATAGAGAAAGGGAAAGTGAGGAATCACTTTCTCCCCGGCGGGGAGGGGAGGTGGTCTTGCCACAATCTCTTCTCCATTCTTTTCTTGGGATTTTGGGTGGTGATTTTCAAACTTCAGGATCTGGAATTTGAGCCACACAGTGGCCATGTGGGATCCAGCCGCCCTAACCACCCTGCCACTGGACGGCATGCATTTCTTCCTTCCTTCCCTTTCTTCCTTCCTTCCTTCCTTCCTTCCTTCCTTCCTTTCTTTCTTAAGAGGTTTGTTTTTGTTTTGTTTTGTTTTGTTTTGTTTTGTTTTGTTTTGTTTTGTTTTGTTTTGTTTTGTTTTGTTTTGTTTTGTTTTGTTTTGTTTTGTTTTGTTTTGTTTTGTTTTGTTTTGTTTTGTTTTGTTTTGTTTTGTTTTGTTTTGTTTTGTTTTGTTTTGTTTTGCTATAGGGCACATGTGCTTGCCAGAAAGACAGAAAGAGACAGAGAGACAGAAAATGAGAAATCACTCCTCAGGGGCGATGGCCACGCTACAATCTCTTTTCCTCCATGCTCCTCTCGGGATCTTGGGCACGCACGTACACGCACCCGGTGTGAGTTTAAGCCACCGGGTCCGGGACTCGGACTGCGGTAGACTACATGGGAGTCCAGCGACGTCGCCATTACACCAACTACTGGTCCCAATTTATTTATTTATTTATTTCTTAAGGCAAGGTCTTGCCGTTGTGACTATCAGCTAGGACAACAGGCATGTACCACCATGCCTGGCTCTTTTTTGTAAACAAGGTCTCCCTGTGTTGCCCAGGTCAGCCTCCAACTCACTGCCCTCCTGTCTCAACTTGCTGAGTTGCTGGGATTTCAGGAATGTATCATTGCGCCAGGCCTGTAGGTTGGAGTGGGACTCGAACTCAGGCCTCCCATGCAGTCCCAGCCTGCAGAGCACAGTGTATTAGTAGCGCATGCCACTGTGGCTGGTTCATATCTAATTTTTAAGGTAAATAAAATATATAGTATTATAGCAGTGATTAGGACAGGAAGGGCTAGAGGGGATGGGGGATATTAGAACTGCAACTAGGGGGAACCAGCAGACGGTGCAGTGGTTCTGTTGCTGGACTCCTACATAGGTGACCATGGTTCGAGTCCCAGACCAGGTGACTTGAAACTCACACTGTGTGTGTGTGTGTGTGTGTGTGTGTGTGTGTGCATATGCATGCTCAAAATTCCAAGGGGAGTATGGAGAATGGATTGTGGTATGGCCAACACCCCCAGGAGGGTGATTTCTCACTTTCTGTCTCTCTCTCTCTCCAGCAAGCACGCACACCCTATAGCAAAAATATCGCTGTAAAAAAAAAAAAAAAGGAAAAATTTGAACTAGGGGTCAGCAAAGTCCTCTCTGAGAAGGTGTCATTTCAGCCAGGACTTAGCGGTGAGGGAACCACAAGGCCTAAGGAAGAGTGTTCCAGGCAGAGGGAACAGCCAAGGCGGAAGCCTTGAGGCAAGACTGTATGCAGCCTGCCTGAGGATCATGCTGGTGACCAGTCTGACTGGGCAGAGTGAGCAGGGGAGAGTGGAGGAGATGAAGCCGGGCAGGGTGTGGGGGCGACATAAACCATGTAGGGATGCTCTCGCTAATTCCCCCCACGACCTTATGAGGTAGGTACCGTCATTGCACTCCCATGTTCAGATGAAGAAAGGGAGGGTTAGTGAGCTGGAGGCACCTGCCAGGGTCTTGGGCCAGGAAGGGGCAGGGCTCTGAGCGCTCCCAGCCCTCTGCCCTCACACTCCCATATTAATTGCCCTATAGCCTGCCCCAGAGAAGGGGGGCCACTGTCTCTCACTCTCTTCAGACATTGCCCCCAAGCCCCCTGGGCCCTGCAGCTGACCTTGTCTCCCTTGCAGGGCCATCAGCTGGGAAGCCAACAGCATGCCCCTGACTTGGCAAGACCAGCTCTCTGGCAGGAACTTGGGCTCCTACCTAGACCTCTCCACTGGCGGCAGGAAGCTGCAGGTCTTCCAGCCGGCCATTTACAGGTGCTTCGTGCAGCAGGAGTTCATGGCCCAATTCAACCCCGCCGCCCCGCAGGAGACGGAGACGCAGCAGAGGCAGCAGACGCCAGAGAGCTGGGCGGCACTGTACCGGGCTGGGCAGGGGAACGCGGACCATGTTCTCAAGGGCTTGAAGCTGCTGCTGCTCGCGGGAGGCATGCTGGCCCTGGTAGGGGTGCTGCTCAGGTACCTCCGGGACCCTCTGGGCAAAAGAAGCAACTGAACGCTGCTGGTGAAATAAAGCAAGTCCACGGTGCCCCAGGCGACTGGCCTCCTGCTCCTGTCTCACCTGTCCCTTTTACAGCTCCTGCTCCCAGCACATTCCTACCATGCTGAGCCCAGCGGGGATCTGGGTGATAGCCCAGGGCAGCTGAGCTGTGTGTCAGGTCCTGCTCTGAGTAAGCCCCATTGCACAGATGTGGACACGGAGGCAAGCAGCCTAATTACTGGAGGGTGGAGCTCTAGTTTAACCCCAGGTTGCCTGGCTCAAGCCCTGTGCTCCTCAGGGTGGGGGGTGGGGTGGAATGAGGCTATTTTGGGGGTGAATCTCCAGGTGTGGTAAGTTGAAGCTGCCTCACTCACCCCACTCTCTCAAGGACAAGAAGGGGCAACCCTCAGATCCCCAGGTCTGCCCTGGGCCTTGCTGCCTTTTCCTGCCCATCCCTTACCCGGCCTCCCCAAGCCCCAGCTGTGCCTAGGCTTTCAAGCCCAGCCGCAGTTCCCCATCTATGGGGCAGGCCCAACTCATGTCATCCTTGCAGCTCTTGCAGTGGAGCAAGCTTCCCTGGGCCCTGGGGAGGGGAGACAGGTCCCTCTACTGGGACAAAGCACCAGCTCGTCTCAGCTGAACCACAAGCATTTCCAAGCCTGGCTGCTCCAGAAACTACAGACACTGGTTAGCAGCATCTAAGAGTGAGAAATAAAATATGAATGCCAACATTCCTCGCCCTAACATTCCAATGTGGACCAATGAAGGGCAGACGTGAAACTCCCAGCAGAGAACTGTCCCTGAGGACGGGGCCGAGCTCGCCCCTCACGGACCAGGCACTACTGCCACAACACTTCTGCTTCACATGGTGCCCAGGGACTCAGAGATCCCTGTGAAAGAGGGCGTGGTCCCTGGGAGCCCAGGCCGCTCCCTCTGCAGAGGCAGAGGGTAATGGGGATGGTAATTAACAAGTGTTTTTTTGGCCCTCCTGGTGTGGTCAGACTCAAACTGTGTCCCCACCACCCATGAGGCTGGCGTGACTATGCTTTTTCATTTGCGTTAGGACGTGTGTGAGTGCTGGAGACAAAATGAAAAAGCACTCCGTATGACCACGCCGCAATCCCTTCCTCTCTGGATTTGGGGCACGCACACACACATGCCCAGTGTGTTTTTCAAGCTGCCATGCCTGGGGTTCGAACTGTGCAGTCCATCGTGTGGGATCCGGCCACTCCAAACACCATGCCACCTGGCTGGCCTTGACGTCACAATGTGTTTTAGTGTGTTTCTTCCGTGAGTGTGTGCGCGTGACAGATGAAGAGCGAGAACTCCCAACAGGATCTTGATACTGTGATCCGAGCCCAGCCTCCACCAGCCCCGGACCGTAGGTGTGTGTGTGCCTGGTGTTCTCAAGGAGGTCTCAGGATTTGAATCCAGATCCTACCCATGTGAGTCAGTCTCACAGAATGTTGTATTTGACCTCAGTATCACTGTCCAGTTCCTGGTGTCACTAATTTTGTCCTGCAACCAAGAACGTCAAGGCACAGAAGGCTCAAGCAAACTGCTTCAGGTCACACAGTGAGCTTGGGTAGGAGCCAGCCATGGGGTGGGTGAAAGGAGACCTCTGTACCCCTGTCCCTTCAGCCACCCAGGAAACCTCCCAGGGTCCTGCTCTATGTAGCAGGTCTTTTTTATTTAACATACCCAGCATATGCTGTCACACAGTAGGTACTAAGAAGAAAAAGAAGAAAATATTTTGTTTAATCTTTCATTTATTTGAATATTTTTCAGAATCTGAGGTAAACAACATTCCTATAAGATCATGAAGCTGGTACAGTTTAAAGAAATCTAAATCTTCCAAAAGGTTAACATTGAGTGTTGGCATCATATTCAAGTAATTATCCAGTTAACTTGTCTTTTAACTGGAAGATTGGCTACCACAGTGAAAAACAGTTTGGACAAAATGAGTGGCTCTTTCATGGGGATTTTCACAAGTGCTCATTTATGCCTGCATGTGTGAAATTCCTGTTGTAAAGTTAGTTTGGGGACCAGATTTCAGGATCAATCTGTTCCATGTGCAACACCCCAGCTAAACCACCATCTTCCCAAGCCAACCTTTCAGCCAGCTACTAAAGTGAATGAAGCTAATTGCTATAGATTGAACTGCCTTAGTTTCCTCGTTGCCTCCAAAACCATAGCTAGTAGCATGAACTGCCTGTGAACTCCCTACCATTATTGTACAAAAACCAAATGCTTATGTTCACTTTGTGAACCTCTCTTAACATTCCTGGGAAAAGGACCAGCAGATGGCCTAATGATTACGTCGCTGGATCCCCACATAGTTGACCATGGTTCAAGTCCCAGACCTGGTGGCTTAAAACTCACACCAGGTGCATGTACATGTGTGCCCAGGATGCCAAGAGGAAAATGGAGAAGAGATTGCGGCTTGCCCATCCCCCCGGAGAGGTGATTTCTCGCTTTCTGTCTCTCTGTCTCTCCAATGAGCACATGCGCCCTATAGCAAAAATCTCTCTCAAAAAAAAAAAAATCCGAAATCCTAAGCCTACAGCATGACCAACCTAAGTGGAGAGGAGGCTGGCACGTGCAGAGAGATGGGTCCTGACTTAACTCTCTTTTATTATTATTATCTTTCTTAACTTCAGACATGATCAGTTTAGTTACCTGCTAGAGCATCAGATGGACACATGTGGCAAGTGAATGGAAACACGGTTCATAAACTCAGACAGGCAAGCATAGTTTATGCCAGTTTAGGTAGAGACATTCACCAGATTGGACTGTTTTTTAACATTCTGAAGACTTTTTTTTTGTTTTTTGTTTGTTTCTTGTTTTTTGTTTGCTATAGGGCGCGTGTGCTCGCCAGACAGAGACAGAGAGATAGAAAGCGAGAAATCACCCCCCAGGGGGGATGGCCACACCGCAATCCCTTCTCCTCCATACTCCTCTCGGGATCTTGGGCACACACGCACACACGCTTGGCGTGAGTTTTAAGCCACCGGGTCTAGGACGTGAACTACGGTCGACTACGGGGGAGTCCAGCGACATAGCCATTACGCTAACTGCTGGTCCCACCGTTTTTTAACATTTAAAACTTTTAGTCATGAGAAACAAAGAAATATATTAAAACTGGTTTCCAGAATTGTCCAAATTACCCCTTAAACACAATTCAATTTTTGTTACATTTCTTTAAACATCAAGGGTTTTTTTGTTTTTTGTTTTGGGTTTTTTTGGCAAATCTATCCAAAATATTGTTAACATTTAGAACCGAGTTTGTGTACGTGTGCCCTAAAATCATGTCCATCAGGTTACCTTCCTTTAAGCCCTCATGGTTATCTTCCCTCTAAAATGTGTATCTCTTAATTTTTCTTTGGGCGGGGAGAGGTTTTTGCTATAGGGCGCGTGTGCACACACCAAAAAGACAGAGAGAAACAGAGAACCAGAAAGCGAGAAATCACCCCCCAGGGGGGATGGCCATGCTGCAATCCCTTCTCCTCCATTCTCCTCTCGGGATCTTGGGCATTCACATACACGCGCCTGGCGTGAGTTTAAGCCACTGGGTCCGGGACTCAAACCGCAGTTGACTACATAGGAGTCCAGTGACATAGCCATTATGCTAACTACTGGCCCCTGTATCTCTTAATTAAGTTGTCATTCTTTAAGATACTCTGGAGAAAAACTTATGAATTAAACACTTGCAAATTCTTCTTCACTTCTGTTAGAGTGCAGCAATTTATCATCTAACCCATAAGGGTCTATGGTTGAGTCAGGCTTCATTCCTTCTGCACTTCAGACAGAGCTGACTGCAACTCATAGAGCACCCGCTGGCTATTTTTGAGAGATTTTTCTATAGGGCATGCTTACTAGAGAGACAGAGAGAAAGAGAGAAAAAGCGAGAAATCACCCCCCAGGGGGGATGGCCATGCTGCAATCCCTTCTCCTCCATTCTCCTCTCGGGATCTTGGGCATTCACATACACGCGCCTGGCGTGAGTTTAAGCCACTGGGTCCGGGACTCAAACCGCAGTTGACTACATAGGAGTCCAGTGACATAGCCATTATGCTAACTACTGGCCCCTGTATCTCTTAATTAAGTTGTCATTCTTTAAGATACTCTGGAGAAAAACTTATGAATTAAACACTTGCAAATTCTTCTTCACTTCTGTTAGAGTGCAGCAATTTATCATCTAACCCATAAAGGTCTATGGTTGAGTCAGGCTTCATTCCTTGTGCACTTCAGACAGAGCTGAGCTGACTGCAACTCATACAGCACCCGCTGGCTACGGCTTCTCCACTTCTTTATTAACAACTGTAATTGAGACAGGTGGTTCTTTGAGCTCTACATTTTGACTAGTTTTAGTCTCTGAAGAAGGTCTTCTTTCTCCTGAATCTGCTTCACCAATTTTGATTTTTCTTCATCTAATGCTTGTGTAGGATAACTCTCCTTCAAAAAATTATTTTGGAAAGTATCTGTATTAAGTGATTTTGATTCGTATGTACTGATCATCTTGAAAGCATTTTTCAAATGTGCATTTTCTTCAAATTCACTATATGTTTAAAACTTTCTTGAAATACCAGTTTTCTTCCATTGAGGATGCTGGTTTCTCTGGAAAGGTCTGACCACTTTCTTCATTCTCTATTTTAAGATGCTTTACCCCACTGAAGTGGGAATTAAATGGAGACCTTGTTTTCCTTCATTTTTCTCTAAGTGTGGCACTCATAGGTTGTTTTCATGAACTATTTGTGTGGGGTGAGGGCGGATTCACACAGGCCCGTGGAGTGCCAGGTAAAATCACAGGTGGGCCTGAAGGACTTCCCATCCTGAAAATGCAATCTTAGTTGACCTCTCCCTCCGCCATGCCCACAGGGTGCAGAAGGTGTGTGCAGTGGCAGCTGTAAACCAACCCTGCCCCAGGGGCGGGACCACGAGCTTAACTCTCTTGACAACCAGCCTCCATGACTATTCACCTCTTCTCATGAGAACTGGAACCACTGAGTTTTGCAAGCCATCATTAAGCTACTCATGAGACTGGTTTCTCCATGATATAATCACCACCAACCAGTCACTGCCCACTAGGCTTTACCTTGAGACACCATGAAGGTATTAAACTTTCTCTTAATGTCTTTACAATATAGGCAGTACAATCAAGGATAAGCACATGAATTTCTGGGGGACATATTCAAATCATGAGAGTTGCTTACAGAAGTGTGACCCTGGGTGATTTATAAAGCACAGAGGTTTTGTACAAGCCAGTAGCATGGTGGTTAGGGCAGCTAGATCCCACATGACTGGCTGACTGTGGTCGAAGTCCCAGACCCAGTGGCTTAAGAACTGTGCCAGTCATGTGTAGGTACATCAAAACCCCAAAGAGGGAGAAATGGAGGAGAAGGGATTGGAGCGTGACCATCTCCCATGGGGGGATGCTTTCTCATTTTATATCTTTCTCTCCACAACCCCCTCTGACCCCCAGTGAGTACATGCATCCTTTGAAATTAAAAAAAAAAAAAAAGAATAGAGGTTTATTTGACTCACAATTTGGTGACTTGAAAGTCCAAAGGTGTGGACTAGCATCATCACTAGCCAACAGAAGCAAGGATGGGAGTCAGAGGATAAATGTCCCACTTTCTCTCCTCTGGATGACGCAGCGTGGAGGCACATTCTCCACATTCTCTCAGAGGGTCCCCAGGTTCTAGGAATTAGAGCAGACATCTTTGAGGAAGCTTTATTCAATCTACCCCCAAAGCAGTTCCAAATAGAGGCATCATATGCAGGAATTTTCCAAGTTTATGGAAAATGTGTATTATTAAGAAAAAACTATGATGGGACCAGCAGTTAGTATAATGGCTATGTCGCTGGACTCCCACGTAGTCTACTGCAGTTCGAGTCCCGGACCCGGTGGCTTAAACTCACGCTGGGCGCATGTCCCGACCCGGGGGGACAGCCGAACGGGTTTCTTGAGTGAAGGAGTGAGAGCCGGGGCAAGCAGCGTAGTGTTACAGCACGGAGACGACAGCGTCGTCTGTTTATTGTGGGCAGCACGGTACAGCACAGAGACGACGCAGTGTCACAACTCTTAAGGGTCGCGTCGTCTACTGTGAGCAGCACGGAGACGACGCGGTATCACAGCTCTTCAGGGTCGTCCGGAGACGATGTAGTGTTACAGCTCTTCAGGGTCTCCCAGGTCGTCTGGAGACGATGCAGTGTCAGCTCTTCAGGATCTTCAGGGTCGTCTGGAGACTGCGCGGTGTTTCAGCTCTTCAGGCTCTTCTGTTGTCGTCTTCCTGGTCGTCGTCGTCGTCTGGCTACTGTGGGCCAGGCATCGTGGTTAAAAAAAAAAAAAAAGGAAGAAAAGAAAAAACTATGAATAGATTTCTATTTTTTGTACCAAAATTAACCTTTAATTACATTATTCAGAGATCCCTTGTTAAGGACTCTGGAGTGGGTATCTGCTTCATGGATAGAGCGACTGGAGCAGGGAACATCGAGGAAGTAGTCAGGGTCCAGATTGTGTAGGTCCTGTAGGCCAGTGGAAGGGCTCAGGACCGTGTTGGAAATTAACTGGGAGCCATGTGAGGGTTTTGAACAGTGGAGGGACATGGCCCAATGTCCATTTACAATGGTGATTCTGGGGACCAACAGGTCCCAACTATGATTTGAATCCTAGACCTGGAGGGTTGAAAATCACACCTGGTGTATGTGCATGCTTGCTCAAAATCCTTAGAGGAGAAGGAATTGTGACATGCCATCCCCTGGGAGAGGGGAGGCAATTTTTCACTTTCTATCTCTGTCTCTCTCTGGTGAGTGTATAAACCCTATGGCAAAAAAGTAAAAGTAAATAAATAATTTTTTAAGAAATAAAAATATAAAATGGTGATTCTGACAAGGCAGAGTCGTTACAGCTAAGGGTGGGGCTGAGAGTAGTGGCCACTTTGCACGTATCCAATGGTCATGTGAAACTTTCATGACCAAGCAGAGGGGGTAAGACCCACCCCTGCCCCCCGCAAGCCCCTGCAAGGCGGAGTCAGTGGGGGTGTGACGTGCCCCACAGTCCATTTTTAACCATTCTACCCATGCTCTTTTCCTTCCCATATTATAATTCTTTTAAAGCCATTGACTTTTTTTTTTGAGAGGTTTTCGCTATAGGGCGTGTGCATTCACCAGACAGACAGAGAGAGACAGAGAGACAGAAAGCGAGAAATCACCCCCCGGGGGGATGGTCACGCGGCAATCCCTTCTCCTCCATTCTCCTCTCAGGATCTTGGGCACGCATGCACACGCGCCCGGCGTGAGTTTAAGCCATCGGGTCCGGGACTGGAACCACGGTCGACTACGTGGGAGTCCAGCGACATAGCCATTACACTAACTACTGGTCCCAAGCCATTGACTTTTTTAATTACTTTTTAAAAATTTTTATTTATTCATTCATTTATTTTAATTTAACCAGAGAGAGACACACACAGAGAGAGAGAGGGAAAGTGAGAAAACAAGCCACCAGGTCTAGGACTCAAACCGTGATCGGCCATGTGGCAATGTCCAGCACCTTAACCACCACACTACCTGCTGGCCCCTCCATATTGTAATTTTTTAACTTCTCAGGCCCACTTTTTGGAAAGATATCATTGCTAATAAATACGATTCTGGCACTTGGCCTTACTATACAGCTCCTCCAATCTTCTAGAGAAAGAAAGGAGAAGAAGAAAATGACATCTTTTCTTTTCTTTTCTTTTTCTTTTCTTTTTTTTTTTTTTTTGAGAGGGGTTTTTGCTTTAGGGCGCGTGTGCTTGCCAGAAAGAGAGAGGTTTTTGCTATAGGGCGCGTGTGCTCGCTAGAAAGACAGAGAGAGACAGAGAGACAGAAAGCAAGAAATCATCCCCCAGGGGGGATGGTCACGCTGCAATCCTCTCTCTATTTTCTTTTCAGGATCTTGGGCACACAGGTACACATGCCTGGCGTGACTTTAAACCACTGGGTCTGGGACTCGAACCACAGTTGACTACATGGGAGTCCAGCGATGGAGCCATTAAGTTATCTGTTGGTCCCAAAAATGACACCTTTTCTCTCGGAAGCTGCACAAATGCAGACAAGGCTGCCACTTGCCTGTATATCTCCTTAGTGTAGATTCTGTACAGGCTCCCTCCTTAGGGACACAGCCCTGTCTCAGGGGACTACCTTGCCGAGTAGAACATGGACTGGGTCCCTGCCTGCCCCTTGGCTGACCACTTTGCGTGGTGTTTAACCTGCACAGCTTCGCATAGCAACCCTGAACGCAGAGACTTTCTGGCACAGCAGTGCTGCAACGGTGCATGATGCTGAGGCCACATGGGAGGGTCCTGTGCTTGCATCCTGAGGTCTTCCTGCACACACTGGACCTGCATGCACATGCACATCATCCTGGCTGAGGTTAGAGATGGATTGCATTGTGAGGACCCTGTTGGGAGTGTCTCTCTCTCTCTCTTGATAAATAAAAAACAAATATATGTCAACTAATTGAGGGAAAATAGAATGAGCAATAATCCTAGAAGAGAGAGATGATTACTCTTAACAGAGCTGAATTGGGAGCTCAGAATGGGTGCATCCGTTGCTTAATGTCACCTGGCAGATAAGTGGCAGAGATGGGATCAGAACCCGAATCTAACTGGGTCCAGGTCTAACTCCGTGTGCCTACCTGCCCTGAACAAGAAGGTCTCAGGGTGCCAGGTCTTGGTACTTATTCCTAAGGGTCTTTGGCTTTCCCATTGAGGAATGTGTCGCTGTGTTGCTGATATTAGAACTAAGGGGCTTGGAAACCTATGGACCCTTGGATGTCTACTCTAGAACAACCCGGAGCTGGCCTGACAAGGCAAGCAGATTCAGAGAGCTCGGCAACTGTCTATCTGCCTTCCATTTGACCTCTCTTTAAAACAATTGTCAGGATTTGAGTTCTTGCTCTCTGCAGGTGTTACAACTACATTTTTGTGTCCCCCACAGAATGCATGGGTGAAATTTT
This sequence comes from Tupaia belangeri chinensis, assembly GCF_000334495.1. NCBI lineage: Eukaryota > Metazoa > Chordata > Mammalia > Scandentia > Tupaiidae > Tupaia > Tupaia belangeri. The sequence goes on along the minus strand of NW_006209766.1, from coordinate 900,692 downwards.
AACCCTCAGTGTTAGAAGGTAGGGTCTTTGGAAGGTAATTAGGTTATGAGGGTGGAGCCCCATGATGGGATCAGTGGCCTCAGGAGACCAGAGAGCTTCTCTGCATTCTCTCTGCTCTCTGCCACATGAGAACACAGCAAGACGATGGCTATCTCACACCAGGAAGCAGCCCCAACCCAGACATCAGATCTGCCAGCCCTTTGATCTTGCATTTCCCAGCCTCCAGAACTACGAAAGATAAGTACGTGTTATTCAAGCCACCCGGCCTATGGTGACTTGTAGCAGCTTGAATGGACTATGACAGCTAGGCTCGGTGCCAAGAGTTTTGGGGGGACATCCTCAGGATCCAAAATGATTCCTATTTTTCCCAGGAGGAAACAGGCCCACGGATACAAAGTTAATGTATCAGTTATGGCTGAAAACAAAACAAAACAAAACAAAAAACGTACTGGGGCCAGCAGGTGGTGTGGTGGTTGGGGCGTTAGACTCCCACGTATCAGACCATGGTTCAAGCTCTGGACTTGGCTGCCTTCTTTCTTGTTTTCCTCTCTCTCTCTCTCTCTCTCTCTCTCTCTCTCTTCCTGGTAAGCACATATGCCCTGTAGCAAATCAATAATAATAATATCCATGATAATAAATAAATGAATAAAATTAAATAAATAATTAATTTTTCAAAATTCTTGTGAAAAACAACAAAACATATCCTCAAAGTCCAGAGATTTAAAATAATAGGTATTGGGCTGGCCTTGTACCCTGGTGGTTAGGCGCTGGATACCACATGACCAACCATGGCTTGAATCCCAGTTGCAGTGATTTGAAAAGCATACCTGGTACATGTGCATACATGCCCCACATCCTAACAGGTTGGAGACATGGAGGAGAAGGGACTGTGGTATGACCATGCCTTATTGGATAGTGCTTTCTCCCTTTCCCTAGAGAGCGCAGATGCCCTCTGGACATCATTTTTAAATAGACATTTATTATTGCTACCCACAGATTTGCTAGGTAGTTCAGGTCACAGCAGGATCTCCATGCTTTCCTGAACAGTAGTAGTTGGTCAAGGTCATCTCTGCTGCTGTTGGCTGGGGCCTCTCACTTATTCGTGGGTAGCATCTCCGAAGGATGAACCAGTTTTCATCAGCTGGAATAGCCATGGACTCTCCTCCAGGCAGTCTCTCCTCCCCCAGCAGGCCAGCTCAGGCTTGTCCGCAGGTGGTGGGGGGTGTCTAATACAGCGAATGGAAGTTGCAAGGCCACTCGAGGTCCAGTCTCAGAACCAGCACAGTATCACCAGCTACTCTGGTGGTGAGACCTCAATTTGTCATGTGACCTGAAGGTCAGGATTTAAGAAGTTGCCTGGACATGACTGGGTTGAACTGAGTTATCTATGGCTACCTAAGAAACCAACCCAAACTCAGCGGCTTAACACAACCCTTATGTACGTATCTCTCCGTGTTATGGGTTGGAAATACAGGCGGTGCTCAGCTGGATAGTTCTTCCCGTCATGGTTGGATGCACTCATGCACCTGTGGCCAGCCCTGGGTAGCTGGAGGGCTCTGCTTCAGCGGGCTGGATGGCAGTTGACTGGGAAGCCTCCATGTCTCTTCTCCCAGCAGGTCAGCCCAGTCATTCATGAGGTCGTGGCAAGGGGCCAAGAGAGTAAAGGGAAGCTGCAGGGTTTCTTGAGTCCGAGGCATGGACCTGGCACAGCAACACTCCACCACGTTTCATTGGCCAAAACCAGTTACAAAGTCAGCCCAGGTCCACGGGGTGGGGAAGGGCATGGGGGGAGAGCAGGAGGGCATCCATTCTGCAATCGCGTTACCACAGGCAGTAAGCCGCACAACCCTTCTAGCCTGGGAGCCATGCTGCCTCTGCCCCTTTCCTGAGTGTCCCTCACCTCTTCACATGGCTTCCCTAGCCATCATTTCAGGACCCAACGGCTTTCTGTATTAATCGGAACACATTTGGCTGCAAAAAACAGAGATCCGAACAAGATGGTTTAAGCTAAGGAGGAACTTGTAGGTCCTGGATGTTGAGAAGTTTGAGGCTAAGTTCTGCTTCAGGCAGTTAGACCAGGTGGTCATACGTGTCCTCCAAAGCTGTCTTCCTCCATCACTCTACTCCACATTTTTTTTTTTTCTGCATTGCCTTAATCCTCAAGCAGATGCTTGAAATGAGATAGCCTTCAGCAGCTCCAGGATTACGTCATGGCCGCTTAACAACCTGGAAGGAAGGAGACCACTCCTCTTAGAACAACATCAGTCGCAGCAACAATGGAGGTACCGTGTGCCAGGCACTGTTCTAAGTACATGGCAGGTGTTCACTTAGTTTAGGTTTTTTTTTTTTTTTTTTTGCAGAGAGGTTTTTGCTATAGGGTGCATGCACTCGCCAGAAAGACAGAGAGAGACAGACAGAAAGCGAGAAATCACCCACCAGGGGGGATGGTCACGCCGCAATCCCTTCTCCTCCATTCTCCTCTTGGGATCTTGGGCACGCACGCACACGCCCCCGGCATGAGTTTAAGCCACCAGGTCTGGGACTCGAACTGCGGTCGACTACATGGGAGTCCAGCGACATAGCTATTATGCCAACGGCTGGTCGCTTTATCTCATTCTATGAGATACAAATAATCACCAGCCCATTTTACAGATAAAGGAACCGAGGCACAGAGAGGTTAAATCCAAGTCCGAGGTCACATTGGTTGTACGTGGTGGGGCTGGGAGTTGAGTCCAATCAGGCTGGCTCGAGTCCTTGCTTTTAGTGAGCATGTGGCCCTGGTAGGAAGAAGAGACATGATAGCGAGCCCTTATTCAGAGCAGGTACTTCGCACCTGACACTACTCTGAGTGTCAGGAAATCACTGTCATTGTCATCTATTTAGTACTTGCAGCAACCCTCTGAGGTAGGCACCGTTACTATCTCCAGCTCACAGCGGGGGAATCGAGGTTCGGAGAGCACAGGTAAGCCCTAGGTAATATACGAGGCAGGGGGGCTCAGAATGAGCTGCCCCAGAGGTCCTAGTCCTGACCCACAAGGGAGGTCAGGAGGTCAGCCTCTGAGAACCTCATGGAATAGACAGAGAAGGCCTCCCGGGACAGTCCCGCACCGCCACTAGCCAAGTGTCCGCCTCCCTTCCTCTCCCTGCCACCTGGTAAAGCCTTCCCGGAACTCTTCATGAACAGACTGATTTAATGCGGGCTGGGTTGGAGGGTGAGTCCAGGCAAACGGGCCGGTGGCTGGGCCTGAGTCACCAGGCAGAGCTCGCCAGTGTGAGCCCGAGCCAGGGCGGGCACGGGGATGCAAGGGCCGACACCTGGTGCTGCAGGGCAGCTGGGGCTCCTGTAGAGGCCGGCCTTCCCCGATGCGCATGTGACCATGACCTGACACCCATCAGACCTCCGCAAAGCAGTCTCGCCCACCGCCCTGACAGGAAGCCCAGGCAAGACGCCAAGTCCTATTTAATGCATTTATGAGAAGCCAAGTCATGGCTATTTATAGCCTTTTGATTCGTCTGCCAAGCGAGATCTGGATAGATGCAGCGACATCTCATGAGCGGCAATACCGCCTGTCCCTTCTCACAGACAGGGATGGCCCATTGGGTTCACAGGCCATGTGGGCATGGGGACAACGTGTTTGCTTTGCAATGGGGAAGCGAAGGCTCTGGGCAGGGGGGGTCCCTGGCACACAGCCTCGTGGTTGGTGAGCGGCAGGTTGGAATGGAATCCACGTGGACTCTTAACCCAGCACACCGCCTGGGTGGCACGGTCCCCACCCTGCCATCAGCTCCTTAAGGACAAAGCAAGCGCTGTGGGCATCGTTGGAAATGTAGGACTGCATCTAGTTCCTTCTTCTAGCACCCGCTTCCTCCTCCCCCTCTTCTTTCTCCTTGACATGAAACCTTTCCCCATCTCTTCTCCTTATTCCTCTCCCCTTCCTTTCTTCCTTACCTTCCTTCTCCCTTTCTTTCTTTCTTATTTTCTTATTTTAAAGGATGTATTTTTTCTCTTTTTTTAGGTTTTTATTTTTTTTTTTTTTGGAGAGGGGTTTTTTGCTATAGGGCGCGTGCGCTCGCCAGACAGACAGAGAGAGACAGAGAGACAGAAAGCGAGAAATCACCCTCCAAGGGGAATGGCCACGCCACAATCCCTTCTCCATTCTCCTCTCGGGATCTTGGGCACGCACACATGCCCGGTGTGAATTTAAGCCACCGGATCCGGGACATGAACCGCGGTCAACTACGTGGGAGTCCAGCGACATAGCCATCACGCTAACTGCTGATCCCTTTTTAGGTCTATTTTATTGATTGCGAGAGAGAGGGACAGGCAGGGACTAGTGCCCTGACAGGGTTTTGCCACGTTGTGATCCCGGTGGACCAGGACGACCTTGGCTGCCATGTGGCTCCCGTAGAGCAGGCTGTGGCCTGGACCGCTGATTTGGCCTATTTCTCTCTTTTTGAAATAATGCTTGGGAACCAGCAGTTAGCGTAATGGCTATGTCGCTGGACTCCCACGTAGTCAACTGCGGTTCGTGTCCTGGACCCGGTGGCTTAAAACTCATGCTGCACACGTGTGCGTGTGTGCCCAAGATCCCGAGAGGAGAATGGAGGAGAAAGGATTGCGGCGTGACCATCCCCCCTGGGGAGTGATTTCTCGCTTTCTGTCTCTCTGTCTCTCTCTGTCTGTCTGGCGAGCGCACGCGCCCTATAGCAAAAAAAAACCTCTCCAAAATAATAATAATAATAATAATAATGCTCCTCCTTCTTCCTTCTCCCTTCTTTCCTTCTCCTTCTTCTTCTCTTTCTTTTTCTCTTCTCTCTTCTCTTTTCTCCTCTTCTTCCTCTTCCTCCTTTTCTTCTTCTTCTTCCTCCTCCTCCTCCTTTTTATCACCAGAAGGCAGAGATGCTCAGCAGAGAGAGAGAAAGGGAGCGTGCACTCACTCACGGGGCATGGTCCTCCTCTGCACCCCATCCAGACCTTGAGCACTTCCACACGTGCCCACATGTCCTCCAAGTGGAGGCTGGAACCTGCTCACACTCGGCGGCTAAACCCGTGGTCTGACTGGGGTTGACTGTGGACTAGAGAATGAACATAAAGGGACCAGCAGGTGGCGTAATGGCTATGTCGCTGGACTCCCATGTAGTCGACCGCAGTTTGAGAGAGGCCCCGACTTAAACTCACGCTGGGCATGTGTGCATGCGTGCCCAAGATCCCGAGAGGAGAATGGAGGAGGAGGGATTGGGGTGTGGCCATCGCCCCTGGGGCGTGATTTCTCGCTCTCTGTCTCTCTGTCTCTGTCTTTCCGGTGAGCTGAGGTGCCCTATAGCAAAAACCTCTCAAAAAAAAAATAATAATAATAAAATAAAATAAAAAAATAATAAACACAAAGACACACAAGTAGAGGAAAGCAGGGATCGGTGGTCCTGACTCCTCTGATGGAGGCCGCCCCCACTCAGACCTCGCGTTCAGCCGTGTCACTCAGGGCAGGAGCCAAGGTCGGCCATGAGGGACCTTCCAGCACTCAGCGCTCAACCGTTGTGCTGGGTGCTGGCCCTCAGCCCGTTTATCTCCTCATCTCTTTCAGCAAGGCGATATTGTGACACTAGCAATTGCTGACATCGGATGGGGCTCACGTGTGTCCCAGGTCCACATACAAAGCTCAGCACCCTCAGTGGATTTATCTAGGTTTACAGATCTAGGCAGGAAACACCCACGGGAGGTAGAAGGCCCAGGGCCTCCTCCCAGCCGAGTTTCCCGGGGAATGGAGTTCCCATCGCTCAGATCACTGGTGCCCTTCAGGCTGTCCCTGCCCAGTGCCATGGTCACTGTGGGTGGAGTTAAAGTGAGGGCATCAGAAATGCATTGAGAAAGTGCCCACCTTTGGGAAGATCCGATGTTTGACTCATCCTTACTCCGCAGCGATCTTTTGAGGCAGAAGGGTAACAGAGGGAGGCCTCAGTGCCTTCCACGGGCTCGCCTCTCGGCACCTCAGTTTCCCCATATGTGAAATAGGGTCAGTCTAGTACCCACCTCATCCTCACTGCTGGGAAGACGGAAAGGATGCTTACCAGAGAGCACACACGAATGTTTCACAAGTGTTTCCTGGCGTCGAAGGTGGTGCTCCTCAACCCTGGTTTGCAGAGCCGGTTAGGACCCCCAGGGAAGCTCTGCAGAGTGTGCCACCTCGACTCTTTCTGACCTTGAGTTTCCATACTAGAATTGTCCCTGAAGGCGGGATAGCCAGGCCCTGCTGGCAGCCCCCAACCTCAGGCATTGCTGGGATTTTATTGCCCCTCTGCCCAGATGTTAACCGTGGGAGTGTGGATGCTCATATCGGGACGGGCGGACCCTTGGGGTCTCGCCAGGGGAGCCCTCCAGGGTACAAGATTCATGACTGTGAGCTTCACATCCTGACTGGCTGACAGGCTGGTGTTGCCACAGAACCCACCACCCCGTGGCTTCCTCCACCCTCTACTTCCTTCCTTCAGAGGCGAATTGCAGTCCTCGCCCTTGCGATTTCTGCGCCTCTTCACAAGATACTTATCCCACGGTTTGTTAGTTCTACCCACAGCGCCACTCTGTTTTGACTTCCTGTCCTGGAAGGGAGGACCTGATTCATACTGTGCCCCTTCTGGTGGACCATACCCCTCAGCCTCCCTGGGTCTCGGTTTTCACATCCGTAAATGAGAACAACAGTATCTTTCATTTTCTCTCCTTTTCTTTCTATTTTTTTTTTTTATCTTTTTCTTTTTTTGGGGGGGGGTTTGCTATAGGGTGTGCGCTCACCAAAGAAGAGAGACAGAGAAAGACAGTGAGAGGAAAAGTGAGAAATCACCCCCTAGAAGGAATGGCCATGCCATAATCCTTTCTCCTCCATTCTCCTCCCACACATGTATACGTGTTTGGTGTGATTTTCAAGCCTCCAGGTCCAGGATTCGAACTGCAGCCAACTGTGTGGGAGTCCAGTGCCTTAGCCCCCGTGCCACCTGCTGGCCTCACCAGTATCTGTTTTGCAAAGCTGTTGTGAGCAGTGAAGAACTGATCAATGCACAGCACCTAGGACAGAACCTCACTCACTGCATTGCTGTTCATAATTAACATCATCATTTCCGGTTTCTCTGTTAGTTACTTTGTAACATCGACAATAGAAGGCAGAGGAGTGGATAGGCAACAGGAGCTCACACTACTGACCTCACAGTTCCAGCTCCGGACCTGGCGGCTTAGAAAACACACTGGGCAGGGACCAGCAGTTTGTGTAATGGCTATGTCGCTGGACTCCCACGTAGTCGACCACGGTTTGAGTCCCGGACCCGGTGGCTTAAAACTCACGCCGGGCACGTGTGCGTGCATGCCCAAGATCCCGCCCAAGATCCCGAGAGGAGAATGGAGGAGAAGGGACTGTGGCGTGACCATCCCCCCTGGGGGGGTGATTTCTCGCTTTCTGTCTCTCTGTCTCTGTCTGTCTGGCGAGCGCACATGCCCTATAGCAAAAACCTCTCAAAAAAAAAAAAAAAAGAAATAGAAAACACACTGGGCATGGGCCCAGTACACGTGCATGGGCCCAAAATCCTGCAAGGAGGGAGAGACGGAAGAAAGGGATTTTTGTGTGACAGTGTGGCATAGAGGATGCGTTGTTGCTCTCTCTGTTTCTCTGTGTCTCTCTGGTGAGTGCTTATACCCTCTGGAAAATTAAAGTAAATAAATAAATAAGTAAATAGACAAATATAAGGGAAGTTTCTCATCAGAAAGTTCATGAAAAGTGCATATTATGAAAACTATACATAGATTTCAATTTTATTGGTACCCAGATTAACTCAGATTTTCGTTCCATTTTCCATGAACTGCTTGACCAAGTCTGTACTCCTTGCTTTGCCTGGTTCTCAGCCTGGAACGTAGGCTTGGTGGTCTTGAGCTGCTAAGAGCAGCATCTTTGGGTGGCACAACAGCAGGAGAGAAGGAACTGGCTGGGCTATCACTGAGAAAAACACAGATTTCTGCCTGGTTTGAGCCATGATTATTTTGGGTGTTTGGCATGGTGGTAGATTCAACTTTTTTTTTTTTTTTGGAGAGGTTTTGTTTTTGTTTTTGTTTTTGTTTTTTGCTATAGGGTGCATGTGCTTGCCAGAGAGACAGAAAGTGCGAAATCACCCCCCCAGGGGGGACGGCCACGCCGCAATCCCCTCTCCTCCATTCTCCTCTCAAGATCTTGGGCACACATGCACACACGCCTGGTGTGAGCTTAAGCTACCAGGTTCGGGATGCGAACCGCTATCGACTACGTGCGAGTCCAGCAACATAGCCATTATGCTAACTGCTGGTCCCTTTTTATTTTTAAAGATTTTTGCTGTAGGGCACTTGCACTCATCAGAGAGATAGAGAGACAGAGAGACAGAAAGTGAGCAAGCTCCTCACAGGGAAGATGGCCACGCTGTGATCCCTTTTCCTTCATTCTCCTCTCAGGATTTTTAGTACGCACGTTCACAGGCCCAGCATGAGTTTCAAGTCATGGGTTTGGGACTCGCACAGCAATTGACCATGTGGGAGTCTAGCACCTTAACTACTATGTCACCTGCTGGCCCCACAACTTCTTAACTATACACAGGGTCTTCAAAAAGTTCAGACAAAATGCATATTATATAAAAATATATATATATGCATGGGGGCCAGCAGGTGGCATGGTGATTAAGGGCTCTGGACTCCCACATGGCAGACTGCGGTTCGAGTCCCAGACCTGACGGCTTGCTTTCTCTGTCTCTCTCTAGTGAATATTTATACACTATAGCAAAAAACCTTAAAAAAAAAAAAAAAAGAAAAAAAAGAAAAAATTCCAAGGAACTTTTTTTTTTTTTTTGAGAGGTTTTTGTTATAGGGCATGTGCACTCACCAGAAAGAGAGAGACAGAGAGACAGTAAGCTAGGAAGAATGGCCATCCCACAATCCCTTCTCCTCCATTCTTCTCACAAGATCACGAGATCTTGGACATGCACATACATGTGCCAGGCATGAGTTAAAGCCACTGGGCCCGGGACTCAAACCACAGTCAACTACATGGGAGTCCATTGACATAGCCATTATGCCAACTGCTGGTCCCAAATTCCAAGTATCTTAAGTAATAAAGGCCTTTGTTATTTTATAAAATAACTCGTTCCACAAAGGTAGGGAGGTCTATAGCTGAATAGTATCTTTACAGATTCAGACTCAGTATGTCGACAGTATCATTCTTCATGGCACCAGTGTGGCTGCCACAGCTCCGGCCATTACTTCCTATAAATACAAGGCACTATAACCTACACATCCTTTCGCTAAAATCTTACCCTGCTGATTTCCTTGCCAGTTTTTAAGTCCTCAGCCTCTCTGATTTTACTCTTGGTACTAACAGAATCTTGCTCTTAAAGATCTTAGGCTCTTCTAAATGCTGATGAAAAAAAATTGCAGAAAGATAAGGAGAACAATTATCGCTTTCTCTTTGCAGCTGCTAAATCAGATGCTTTTCAGCACCATACAACTCCCCTAGCAAATATTTTTTGTAGGCCGTAGACTTCAGAGACCATTGGTGTGTCATATGAAAGGGCACTTTAACCTTCCAACATCTGTAACTTCTGACTTATTGTCTTGCTTCATAATTTATTGTCCCGGGAATAATACTGAAATTGACATGTAGCTTCTGAAAAGGATAAATACGAATTTTTCTGTGTTAAACTAGAAGCTGTTATTACCACCGCCTCTTTTCCCACACATATGGTGGAGAAAACAAAACGTAAGACTTGGTTATCATTCTGCTTGAGGCTAAGAATGTGGAAGAGTCTAATTTCATGCAATGAATGCGCCTTACACTGCCACACTTTCTCTTGGAGGAAGGAAAAGAAAGTTTCCTTCCTCTGCATTACTTCAAAACAAAACAAAACAAACTTTATTTATTTATTTCTTCAGAGCGAGAGAAAAGAGAAGCCATGTAGAACCCTGATACTGTGGCTTACTCCCAGCTTCAGTCAGCCCCGACCACGGGCACACGCGTGCCCAGTGTACTCAGGAAAGTCTCTGTATGCTAACCTGGAAATTCCCCACGTGGGCCGGCCTTGCAGAATGTCGTGTTTACCAGCGTGCTGCCACCCAGCCCCTCCTGCGTTACTTTTTTTGGTTATTATTATTCATGACAGAGCGTGTGCGAGCTCACAGGGGAGAGGAGGGAGGAGAGAGAGAGCATGAGCGAGATGAGCACCCTCTGCGAGGTCTGTGGTCTGCTTCCTCCAGTCACCCAGTGCATTGGATCCTGGACACTTACACATGTGCCCAGCTCGTTTCAGGCTGACAGGGCTGGGGATTTGAACCAGGGTCACCATGCAGGATCCAGCTTCTCTTGAACAATGCATTGTTGCTGTGCCAAGGAGCCGCCCCCCCTGCACCACTTTTTAAGAGCAAAAATATTTCACCCTAGGGCTAACCCATGGCCTGGTAGTTAAGGGAGCCGAGCACCATATGGCTTACCACACGATTTGGGTCCTGGACCCGGCAGCTTGAAAAACATGCTGGGCATATGTGTGTGCATGCCCCAAATCCTGAAAAGATGGAGAAATAGAGGAGCAAGGATTACGGTGTGATTGTTCCCGTGGGGTGGGGGAGAGTGCTGTCTCTGTCTCCCTCTCTTTCTGGCTAGCACATGCATCCTCTGGCTAAATTTTTTTTTTTTAATAATTTTATCCCAGAAACCTCCAGCCAACTGGCCCCAGCAGAGTTCCCCTCACATCTTGGCCAAAGAGTGCTACAACCTTTTCCAAAACCAATCACTAAGGTGGAGACTGGAGAACTGTGATTGGGTTAGACCACGCAGAGACTGAGGCTGCTTTTCCTGAGCTCACAGCCAGAGCTAATAAACAGGCTAGTAGCATCAGGACTCTGCGAAGAAGCAAAGGAAAGGACCAGCAGTTAGCGTAATGGCTGTGTCGCTGGACTCCCATGTAGTCAACCGCAGTTCGAGTCCCGGACCTGGTGGCTTAAACTCATGCCAGGCACGTGTGTGTATGTGTGCCCAAGATCCCGAGAAGAGAATGGAGGAGAAGGGATTGCAGCGTGGTCATCCCCTCTGGGGGGTGATTTCTCACTTTCTATCTCTCTGTCTCTCTCTGTCTGTCTTGCGAGCGCACGCGCCCTATAGCAAAAACCTCTCCAGGAAAAAAAAAAAGAAGAAGAAGCAAAGGAAAATGGATTTGTTTATTAATAACGCAGACTACCGGTTCCTGTTACTAGCTGTGTGTCTGCTTCTGCAGTCACTCCGCCTCTGGCCTGGTGCTTTGCTTCTGCTTTTATGTCTCAAGCTGAATGAATCTCAGACACTCAAGCCTCTTAGAATAGAACCCTCCAGAGGGGGAGTGGCTTCTGAGAGAAGCAAAAACCAGCCCACATCCCTCAAGAGGAAAGTACCTAAACTTGACTGCCTGCCTATCTCTGAGGCTTCGTTTTCTTTTTTTTTTTTTTTGAGAGGTTTTTTTTTTGCTATAGGGTGCATGCGCTTGCCAGACAGACAGAGAGACAGAGAGACAGAAAGCGAGAAGTCACCCCCCAGGGAGGATGGCCACGCCACATTCCCTTCTCCATTCTCCTCTCGGGATCTTGGGCATGCATGCACATGCGCCCGGCTTGAGTTTTAAGCCACTGGGTCCGGGACGCGAACCGCGGTTGATTACGTGGGAGTCCAGCGACATAGCCATTACGCTAACTGCTGGTCCCTGAGGCTTCGTTTTCAGTCAGGCCTTCTATCACAAGTGACTGAAACATAAAGGGAATGTATTAGCTCTTATTATAGAAAGTATGGGGAGTTGGGATTTCAGGTATAGCTGAATCCAGGTGCTTAAACAGTCCGTTCAGGACTGTGCCTCTCTCCCTCTCTCATCTTTGCTTTCATCCTTTTTCTTTTCTTTCTGCTAAAAGTCATGTGCACATGCAAAAAAGAGAGACAGAGAGACAGAGAGACAGAGAGAGAGAATCCCCCCAGTGGAGTCTGGTCATGCCATAATCCTTTTTTTTTTTTTCCCCAATTCTCCATCTGGTCAGGATCCTGGGCACATGTGTGCATACCCAGCATGAAGCTGATGGGCCTGGACGCGAACCGTGGTTGGCCATGTGAGATCTGGCTTCCTCTGAGTAGCACCTCACCCCTATGCTGTGGGGCTGGCTCCTGCTTTCATCAAGATGGATTTCATTTTCATGCAGGGTCTCTCCTCTGAGGGGCAAAGATGGCCCCCAGCCGATTCAGCCTAATAGCCTGGCTGATAATAATCACAGCAGAACAAAACCCCCCATTTTCCTGATTCAGCAGAAGTTCTACCGACGACGTTTCTGTTGGCCTTACTTGGATGATGGGCTCATTTCCGGGTCTAGAGAATTGGGTACCCTGTCCAAATCACATAGACCGAGAAAGGGAAGGCCAGCTCCCAAAGGAAAATGAGAAACTCCCAAAGCTGAATGAATGCCCACCAGGCTAACCTGTCTCTTACAGAGAGAGCGAGACCCCAGGAGCACCAGCCCGTCCTGAAGCGCTAACAGGGTGATAGGAGCTGAGTCAGCTGGAGGTGGTCAGGGAAGGCATTTTGGAAGATACAGTGTTGGAGGCACAGCCCTGAGGGATAAGAAGACAGTGTTTTGGGACCAGCAGTTAGTTTAATGGCTATGTTGCTGGACTCCCATGTAGTCGACCGCGGTTCGAGTCCCGGACCTGGTGGCTTAAAACTCACTCCGGGCATGTGTGCATGCGTGCCCAAGATCCCGAGAGGAGAATGGAGGAGAAGGGATTGTGGTGTGGCCATCCCCCCGGGGGGTGATTTCTCACTTTCTGTCTCTATGTCTCTCTCCATCTGTCTGGCAAGCGCACGCGCCCTATGGCAAAAACCTCTCCAAAAAAAAGAAAAACCATATCCCAGGGCTAGCAGGTGGTGGTGTGGTTGAGACACTGGACTCCCACATGTCTGACTCTGATTCGAGTCCCAGACCCAGCAGCTTGAAACATGTCAGGTGCAGGTGCATGTGCATGTGTGCCCAAAATCCAAGGAGGAGAATGGAGGAGGAGAATTGCTGCATGGCTATCCCCCCCTTCTTGGGGGAGGGGCAGATCTTACTCTCCCTCTCACTGTCTCCCTCTGTCTCTCCAGTGAACTCAAGCACCCTACAGCAAAAACCTTAAAGAAAAAAAAAGAAAAAAGTAAAACCAGATCCCACATGGTGACCAAGGTTCAAATCCCTAGTCCAGTCAACCTGAAACATGCTGGACACAGGCCTGAGTTCACAAGACAAGCTGGAGGACTGGAGGAAGGGGTCGTGCCTCAACCAGGCCCTGTAGAGGGTGTTTCTCTATCCTTTTCTTTCTTTCACATGCACTAGCATGAGCTCTATCATGAATAAATAAAATAATTGAGCCAGCAAGTAGTGTGGTGGTTAAGGCAGCTGAATCCCACGTGGCCAACTGTGAGGTTCGAATCCCAGACCTGGTGGTGGCTTGAAAAATATACCAGGCCCATGTGTGTGCGTACCCAAAACCCTGAGAGGAGACTGGAGGAGAAGGGATTGCCCATAGCCATCCGCTTGGGGAGCTTTCTCATTTTCTCTCTCTTTCTCTGTCTCTCCCCGGGGAGCACACGTGCACTCTAGCATATTAAAAATAGAAATCTTCAGATGAATAATAACAATGAAAGATTGTACTTCCCTAGAGATAAAGCTACTGCAATAGATGTGTTCTGGATGCAGTGTATGCAAATGAAGTTTCTGTAAATCCAGTCACACTAAATGCCTGAGAGGAGAGTTTTGCTCAAAGGAACAATAAAGTAAATTCTCATCAAGGAAAAAAGTAAGAGGGAAAAATCATCAATAAACACTTGTATAATTCCCCTCCCCAAAAAAGAGGATAAAGTAAAAACATTTTTTAGTTTTGAAGGTTTTGTGAGACTAGCTGCACCAAGGCCGCCAGCGAGGTGGATTAACAACGAAGCCTCTCCAAGGTGCATCAACTGTCTCTCAAACGATTTCTCCACCAAGGGTCCAGTAGAAGCAGGCCCATAGGTGAGGTGGTGTTTGAAGAATTATTTATTTAATTTCATTTATCATTTATTTATTTTAATTTGCTACAAGGCACATACTCATCAGAGAGAGAGAAAGAAGGAAAGTGAGAAAGCAAACCACCAAGTCCAGGACTTGAACCACCGTCGGCCATGTGGGAATCCCACTGTCGCTTACAGAGAGAGCGAGACCCCAGGAGCACCAGCCTGAACTGAAGCGCTAACAGGGTGATAGGAGCTGAGTCAGCTGGAGGTGGTCAGGGAAGGGATTTGATACAGTGTTTTGGGACCAGCAGTTAGTTTAATGGCTATGTTGCTGGACTCCCATGTAGTCGACCGCGGTTCGAGTCCCGGACCTGGTGGCTTAAAACTCACTGGGAAAAAAAAAAAAAAAAAAAAAGACGGTGTTTCAGGTAAAGAGACTTGCTTGGGCAAAAGACCTAAGGCAAATCAATATCTGAAGGGCAGTGGATAAGTACACCCATGATGAATGAATGAAAGCCCACAGGCAGCGACCGCAGACGGAGAGCCCTGTCTCCCGCTCAGGAAGAGCCCTACAGCCCATATGATAATGGGAGGACTAGAGACGGACTGGAGCCCATGCAGGGGAAGTGGAGAGTGCAGATGCTGCCCGGGAGCAGGGAAGGTGGGAAAGGGATGTCCAGACTTCCCAGGAGCCAGGAGGAAGGGCCTACAGGGGACAGCACACTCCTTAGCTCTCTGCACTAGAGGCTTCTGGGCTGCCTCCTCCAATCCAAAACCTCCTCTCATTCCTCTCACAGCTGCCTCACACACACACACACACACACACACACACACACACACTCTGCCCCCACCTCATCTCACTTCCTCTTTTCTGTTCCTCAAACATACCAGACTCACTTCCACCTCAGGGCTTTTCTGTTTGCTGTTCCCTCTGCCTAGAACACCTTTCCTCAGAGCAGCCTTCCCTGACCACCCCAACTGATTATCCACCCTCCATCCCAGCAGCCCCTTTCCAATTGCACCAGCCTCTGCTTTCCTTCCTCTCTCTGAAACTTCCACGTTGTGAACCTGTTACGGTCGCACCTGTCACCCCGGTGTTGAGCGCAACCCCTGGCACAGAGCAGGTGCTCAGAGGGCTGGAGATGGAGCAGCGCCAAGCCTCTCAGGGCCGGGCACCTAGTCCCACTTTACTCCCTGACAGTTCTCCAAGGTCGCTGGCGCCAGCTCTGCACCTCAGTTTCCCCTTTGCTAAATGGGCTGATGGTAGGTGTCCCATAAGGGTTAACCACTATGGTACTATTGTAACTGACTCTTCTTTTCAAGATGGAGTCTTGCCACTTTGTGATCCTCTTGCCTCAGCCTCCAGAGAAGCTGGAATCACAGGCGTGCACTACCACGCCCAGCTCTTTTCATACGGGTCTTACTATGCTGCATGGGACGGACTGGCATTGAGTTTGCAATTCTCCCTGAATGGCTGGGAATACAGGTGCACACCACCACGCCCCGCCTTTAGGTTGGAGCAGGAATAGAAGCCAGGCCTCCTAGGTGGTCCCAGCTTGCAGGGCACAGTGACTTAGCGGAGTGCGTCCTCAGTACTGACTTCTTATTTCCAGCCCAGGTGGTGATGAAGGCAGTTGTGAAGCCTGGGGGCAGCTGTCTGCTAGAACATCCAGCATCCAGGTTCCAGCCCTGACTGTGGCTTCCTGGATCTGCATCTCTGTTCAAGCAATCTCCCTGCTCTGGGGCTGTTCTGTCCCCGCAAGGCGGGGCTCACTGCAGCACCATCGTGCTCTTTTTGCATCTCCTCCACCCCTGTGCAAATGTGCGCATGCACATACATGCAAACACACGCATGCGCATGGCTGCAGTACAGGTTTAATGAGCTCGTGCAGACAGTGTTTAGTGCAGGGGTCTGTGCAGAAAATGGAAGCTGATTTATAACATAATTAGCTCAGCCGACCGCAATCTAGAGAAGGGTTTCCTGGCAGACCAGATGACTTCACCAATGGCCTGGGTCCGGCTTCTCCTCCAACCCACTCCCCACCGTCAGCTCAGCTCAGCGAGGAGCCATCCCCTGCCTGGAGGGAGAATGGAGGGTGGCAAACATCAGCCCCACGCTTTCTGCCCCACCCATGCTGTCATCAGGTGGGGACAGCTGGACTGAAAGGGCTCCCACAATTCTGGGCCCTCATAGCATGGGTGAGGGTGGGGCAGAGCAGAACAGGACGCTCCCTAGCCTCCAAGCCAGGCTTTTCTAGGGGTCTCCTTTTCTCAAATCTGGGCTTCATTCACCCTGAAATCCCTGAAGGAGGACAGACAGGGACTTCAGAAAGTCTGGGAGAGGGGCCAGGAGGTGGCATGGTGGTTAAGGTACTGGATTCCCACCTGGCTGACTGTGGTTCAAATTCCGGACCCAGTAGGTTAAAAACCATGCTAGGCGCAAGAGGAGAATGGAGGAGAAGGGATTGTGGCGTGGCTATTCCTCCCAGGGAGTGATTGCTCATTTTTCTTCTCTCTGTCTCTCTCCAGTGAATGCATGTGCCCTATGGCAAGACCTTCAAAAAAAGTGTCTGGGGAAGAATATCCAACAGAAGACAGAGAAAACAAAACAAAGTTATTAAACTAAAGAACTTTGCTGTCGACCCCAGTGGCTTTCAAACTCTTGTCTGTAAGGAAATCGTTTGACATTACAACCCAGGATACACACACCAAAAAATGCTTCCCCCAACAACACACACTTATGAGTGGAGAATAATTCTGAGGCCCTAAAATTTCTTTTCTCTTGTATTTAATGTAATTTTTTTTTTAAAAAAAAATGCTAGTTATGACCTTCTAACTTGATCTCAGGAACAACTCACAGTTTGCAAAGTTCTCATCACACATTAGAAAATGCGTTTTGATGGGTCAGCAGGTGGTGTGGCAGTTAAGGGACTGGACTCCCACATGGCTGACAGTGGTTCAAGTCCTGGACCTGGCAGCTTGCTTTCGCACTTACTCTCTGTCTCTCTGGTGAGTGTGCATGCCCTATAACAAATCAAATGCTAATAATAATACTAGAATTAAATAACGTAATTCTTTAAAATAACAAAGATAATGCGCTTTGACATCAGAGAAAAATAGGAAAGTTGAACCCATAGAATATTCCTTTATACTGAATATATATATATATATATTTCTAATTGCCAGAGGGCATGTGCAGTTGCCAGAGAGAGACAGAGAAGGAGAAGAGAAAGAGGAAGAAAACACCCGCTAGGGGTGTGGTCACATTGCGACCCCTTTTCCTCCATTTCTCTGTAGTGTTGAGATTTGGGGCACAAACACACTCAACTTGCCAACCCAGAGGGCTGGCCCCTGAATGCACTTGATTTGATGAAAAATGCTTTTTTAACAGTCTGCTGCAGACAAATGGCCAGTGTATCATGGAGAAGCACAGGCAGGGGAGACGCTGCTTTGTGGGACTCGTTTCATTCAACAAACCCATGCTAGGTGCTGGGCGGTCAGGTGCTGGGTGCTAAGCCGGAGTCGGCTCATACCAACTTGCAAGAGCCCATTGTTCCTTTCAGGAATTTTGGTTGAAATCAGATTAGGAGCTTGAAATTGGCCATGGGAAGAGATTCTCACCATGGAAATCAGCAAATGTTGTAACTCACCACCACCTCCCAACTTGCCCGTAAAAACATGATAACTGCTAGGAAGCAAAAAATACAGAAATCTAAGAGCACATACAATATACAGGGCTCCAAGAGGCTTCCCTGGGGACATGAAATTTGAATTCTTTTTTTTTTGAAGAGGTTTTTGCTATAGGGCGTATGCACTCACCAGACAGACAGAGAGAGACAGAGAGACAGAAAACGAGAAATCTCCCCCCAGGGGGATGGCCACGCCGCACACGCCATTCTCCTCTCGGAATCCTGGGCACGCACGCACACGCAACCGGCATGAGTTTAAGCCACTGGATCCAGGACGCAAACCGCGGTCGACTACATGGGAGTCCAGTGACATAGCCATTATGCTAACTGCTGCTCCCATGAAATTTGAATAATGATGTGAAGGATGAAAGGATTTAACCAGGTGAAGAGTGCAGGGAACAGTATTTCAGGGAGGAGAACTAGCATGTGTGAGAGCCCTGGGCCGAGAGGGAGAGGCTGGTTGTGAGTGACGTGGCTGGAGTGGGGAGCACGGGGGAGCCAAGGGAGAAACGGAGAGGCCGGCCTGGAGATGTGAGCATGCAGATCCTGCAGGGCAGGGGGCGACAGCAGGCCTTTGGTTTTGATGCTAGGAGCCATTCACGCATGGCCACTCCCATGCTATCTGCAAGTTGTTCTTGCCCTCTTTTAGACCTCATCCCATCAGATTCTGCAGACTAGATTTATGGTACAGACTGTCCTGGCTCCTTCCCAGCTGCAGGGGAAAGAGATACCTCCATCTCTCCCTGACATGCCTTCTGCTAATGAGGAAGATCTGCACTTAAAAATCAGCCTCTGGAAGGTCAGACGTGGCCAGGAAAAGCAAAAACTGGAGTTGAAGAGTTTAATGTCTCACTGGCCATGAAATAAAGAACATTCGTTATATCATCTGTCTTTTAACCAAAGGTGAGCTTTGAGGTGGTGTCAGGAAATGATTACGTGTGGGATCCAATCAGCCCGGGGTGGGGGGATAAATATAAATATGTTGGGTTGTCGGAAAAGTCATTGCATATTTTTTTCTATGCAAAAATGCATCATGCTTATCTTTTGGAGAGGTGTTTGTTTGTTTGTTTGTTTGTTTTTTACTATAGGGCACGTGCACTCGCCAGAAAGAGAGAGAAAAACGGAGAGATAGAAAGCAAGAAATCACCCCCCGGGGGGGATGGCCACACCATAATCCCTTCTCCTCCATTCTCCTCTCGGGATCTTGGGCATGCATGCACACGTGCCCAGCGTGAGTTTAAGCCACCGGGTCTGGGACTCAAACCACAGTCGACTACATGGGAGTTCAGCAATGTAGCCATTACGCTAACTGCTGGTCCCCATCATGGCTTTTCTGACAGCTGCATGCGCACACACACACATGCACACACAATGGTAGTTTATTTTATGTATATATGGTTATACATGTACTTTTACAGTTTTATATATATAGCCAAAGGACATATGTATACATGAGAGAGAGAGAAATGGGGCCTGGTTATGTGCAATTGTTTCCCTCCAATTTTCATCCTATCAGGATTGGATCCTAGGCACACATTCATGTGCCTGGCCTTTTATTCCCCCTAAGCTGTTGAGCCAGGACTCAAACTTTGGTCAGCCACATGGGGTCCTGCTTCCTCTGCACAGTGCCCAGCTGCTGTGCTATGGGGCCTGTGAGAGAGCAACCAGGAGCGCCTAGGTGTAACAATCAAAGATCTAGGAGTTGGTAGCAAAAGAGAAGAGGAAGGGCACAGACAACAGCTGCCAGCGTCTGCAGGTCTCCATATGAGAAAAAGCCACCTTCCTTCTGACCAGGAGGGCAGAATAAGGACTGTTAGGTAGCAATTATAAGGAGGCAGTTTCCAAACCAAAACGAAAAAGGCCTTCTTTGTCCAGCTGGAAGCCAGAGCCCTTCCATGCTGCATCACAAGAGGTTGTTCTTGGCTAACCTGGTCTAGCGGAAATCAGGGCTCACCCTCTCCCTCTCCCAGCCTGGGAAGGCCTCTCAGCCACTGTCGTCAGTCAGTCCTTTCTGCCAGTGCTTCTTGCTTATTGTATAATCCATTTTCTCATGTGACACGGAACAAACATCAGCAAAGGTTCTAGAGAGAGTTCAGTTTCATTGGCCCCACTTGACTATAGTTCGCCTAGAACCAATGACGGTGACCAGGGTTCAACAGACTCCCACTTCCCAGACCTGGGGCATATCTCTCAGAAATGGCTGCCTAAGCTCTCTGAGCCATGTCTAAACTGGGAGCCATCTTGGTAGCCACATCAAAGGTCATAAGGTCGTTCTGAAGATAACCAGAGACATCACACATAGTGTTTAAAGAGCACCTGGAACACAATGTGTGCTCCATAAAGCTAACTTCCACTGTCAATAGTATCTCCAGCCTCCCTACTTTTGTCCCAAATCAAACTCACTTTAGATGAGAGCAGATATAAACGATTTCCTTGACTCAAGGGTCAGTTTATTAGTTTCAGCCCTGTTGCAAGTCTCAGAACCATAATGTTAGCTACTCTTAACCAGAAAGACAATGACAAGGATGGAACTTAGCGATACACATAACTGAAAAGCCCAGGTATAGCTTCAGGCATTGTTGGATCCAGGATCACATGAGGAGTGTATCACTGTCCCTTCTCCCAGCTTAGTGTGCCTCTAAATTGACCTCATTCTTAGGCTGATTCCCCCGTCTGTCACTTCCGGAGGAAACGGTAGTTGTTAGCAACTTCAGGTTCACATTCTACCAACTGAGTAGACCAAATAAACCATTGACAAAGATCCTAGAGTTGAATCACACTGGCTCAGCTTGACTATAAGTCCATCCCAGACTCCGTGACAGTGGCCAGGGGTTCAGTATGCTCCCATCTGCCAGTTCTAGGGTATGTGCCCATTCTTGGAGCTAGAAAAAGAAGTCACAGCCCATACCATAGGAGCAAAATATGGGTACAAATGTTCCCTAAAGGAAAACAGGAGTGCTGTTACTCAAAGAAGAGAGAACGGTTGTTGGACAGGGTGAAATAAAAAAATGTCCCATACGGTCACACAGACCTCTGCTTGGAGGGCTCAAGGGTGTGACATTTTTATTTTTCTTGCCTCCTTGAGGTTCATAAAGGAAGCGAGCCACTCAGACTTGCTGTCTGGAGTGGAGTGAAAGCTCCTCTTTCCTTTACTTTCTTGGCCTTCCTCCCGCAGTCCTCTCTTTCCAGGCCTCCGGTCAGCTTCTGAAGCTCTCTTCCCTGTGAAATCCCATCCTCTCATCAACTTTGTTGTTGTTGTTTTAATTGTGGTTTCAGCAAGATGCTAATAAAGGCTCTCCTCTGGCCAGATCTCCTAGTCCTAATGGGTCACACCCCGTTTCAGGCTTTGGTTCTTAAGCAACCAGAATTGGGTGGTTGTATCAGTTAAGCTGCAACCAGAGAAGCAGGAAGACTAGGCTATAGCTGTAGATAGAGACACTACTACGAAAGGACTTGTGACTGGTTTTGACCTTATGCAATTTGGGGAGCTGGTTAAATAGTCTCTCTGGGTGTTATCTCCGGGTCTGATGCTGGAGCTTGAATCCCACAAAGCAAAGAGTCAAAAGGGGAAACTGGAAACGAGGTCTGGGAGAACAAGGAACAGGCTGGGACCCCCAAGGACAGGCTGGAGCCCAGGAGGATGGTCTGAACCCATGTCAGTTCTTGATGCCTTTGACCTTGATGATACGGGTATCTTCCTGGACCTTGGGACCTTCACCATGGGACTAAGCACACATACCAGGTCCAGGAGTGGAAGATGCTGAAAGAGGATCCAGGGGAACGTAGAGCAGTTGCAGGACCTATGAAGTGAGCCAGCAGGTAAAAGACAACATGGGTGAGAGTCTAAGTGGCTGCCACTTCCCATGGCCTCCAAACCTCCCACAAGGACCTTTTCCTTGGCCCAACCTATCTGGGAACATACCAAAAAGGGAATTCTAGAAACGTAGTTCAGACTAACCAAGTCTAAACTACACGTTGTAAAGTCACCCTCATCCAGCCCATGGCCCTCGTCAACATGCAATCGTATATATCTCCTTCAACCACACTTAGTCTCCAGATAGCCATGAATTCTTTTACCTAAGTGATACATCCATCCCAGACAAATTTAAAACATACCAACCCTTTCCCAAAAGTGGGAATACAGGACCAACAATTGGCGTAATGGCTATGTTGCTTGACTCCCATGTAGTTGACCGCGATTAGAGTCTCGGACCTGGTGGCTTAAACTTACGCAGGGCGCGCGCGTGTGTGTGTGCCCAAGATCCCAAGAGGAGAATGGAGAAGGTATTGTGGCATGGCCATCCCCCCTGGGGAGTGATTTCTTGCTTTCTGTCTCTGTCTCTGTCTTTCTGGTGAGTGCACACGATCTATAGCAAAAAAATCTCAAAAAAAAAAAAAAAGTGGGGATACAATATCCCATTTTTGTCTTCGGATGATACTCATTCTTCTTTCAGCCGATTCATACTACCCAGTTCATATCCTACAGTTTAAATCCTGAGATATAAAGTTAACTACTATGAACACATCTTCTGTTAGGTAATAAAGGTAGAGAAGGGAAGAAATAAAAAATATGAGGTTGGGGGCCAGCAGATAGTATAGTAGTTATGTCGCTAGACTCCCACATGGACAACCCTGGTTCAAAGCCCAGATCCAGTGGCTTCAAACTCATGCTGGGTGCATGTGCATGCATGCCCAAGATCCTGGGAGAAGAACAGAGGAGAAGGGATTGTGATGTAGCTATCCCCTCGGGGTGGGGGGTGGTAACTTCTTGCCTTTTATCTCTCTGGTCAGTGCATGTGCTCTATAGCAAAAATCACTAAAAAAAAAAAAAGTATATATGATTAGGACCAGCAGATGATGTAATGGTTATGTCACTGGACTCCCATATAGTCTACTATGGTTTGAATCCTGGACCCAGTGGCTTAAAACACACACAGGGTGCATATACATGTATGACCAAAATCCTGAGAAGAGGGGACCAGCAGTTAGTGTAATGGCTATGTTGCTGGACTCCCATGTAGTCGACTGCAGTTTGAGTCCCAGACCCGGTGGCTTAAACTCACGCTGGGCGCCTGTGCGTGCATGCCCAAGATCCCGAGAGGAGAAGGGATTGCGGCATGGCCATCCCCCCGGGGGGTGATTTCTCGCTTTCTGTCTCTGTCTCATAGCAAAATCTCTAAAAAAAAAAAAAAATCCTGAGAAGAGAATGGAGGAGAACGGATTGTGGTGAGGCCATTCTCCCTGGGGGTGAGTTCTTGCTTTCTGTCTCTGTTTCTTCAGTAAGTACACATGCCGTATAGTAAAAAGCTCTCTAAAAAATAATAATACTAATAATAGTATGAGGTTAATATATACAAAAACATATTCATATAAAATTTAAGAAGAAATACTTATAACTCCTACAGCCTTTATTTCTGCATCCAGTTGTGGGTTTCACATATAATTATATTTATAATTATCTTTCTTATTACCCAATCCAAACTCACTTCGGCCTCATCAACCATGGGTTTTTGCCTGCTGGGACAATGTAAAACTTCACTTACAGAGAAGAAGACTGAGTACACCATGAGAGCTGAGATCTAGTGATTTCAGAGATAAGGCAATGAAAATGTTGTGCTGAGAATTTACCCTGGTGGAGCTCCTCTGTGACACAAAGGGAGAAAAACACAACGCCAAAGAGTTTGCAGACCACATCCTCCTGTGCTCCTCTGATTGCTCAGACTGATCTAGAAATTCAGAAGAAACAAATAACCCATCAGATGACTAGAAATCACTGCAGGGGCACAAGAAGTATGTGAAACCAAGAAAATACCTCACCCTCAAGGGAAAAGAATAACTCCTCTTCATCCACAGACAGTAAAATCGAACTCATGGAAACGTCTGATAAAGAATTTATAGAGTATTCATAGTGACAAAACTAACAGAGATGGAAAAGAAGAGAGACAATTAACACCAGAAGAAAAAAGCCGATGAGTTCCAGGAGGTGAGGAAGTTCTTGCGAGAGCTGAAAGAGGAAATACACATCATAAAAAAATAATCAAATGGAATTATTGGAGATGAAGGCTGTAATACAGGAAGTCAAAACCTCCTTTGAAAGTATTAAAAACAGAATAGATGATACAGAAAATAGAATATCAGATGTAGAAGACAGGAACACTGGACTAGTAAAATCCACCATGAAGACCGAGAAAATAGCCCCCAAAATGAGAATAATATATGAGAAATACTAGATACCATTAAGCGTCCAAACATCCAGATAATCAGTATCCCAGAAGGTGAAGAGACTAATAAGGGTTGGGAACCAGCAGTTAGCATAATGGCTATGTCACTGGATTCCCATGTAGTCGACCGTGGTTCGTGTCCCGGACCCGGTGGCTTAAACTCATGCCGGGCGCGTGTGCATGCGTGCTCAAGATCCTGAGAGGAGGGAAGCC
>NW_006209766.1:848810-873773 GCF_000334495.1 Tupaia belangeri chinensis | reverse complement strand
GTGGCTTAAAACTCACACCGGGCACGTGTGCGTGCATGCCCAAGATCCCGAGAGGAGAATTGAGGGGAAAGGATTGCAGTGTGACCATCCCCCTGGGGAGTGATTTCTTGCTTTCTGTCTCTATGTCTCTCTCTGTCTGTCTGGCAAGCACACACACCCTATAGCAAAATCCTCTCCAAAAAAAAAAGAAAGATAATTTCCAAAGTCTAGAGAGGCACTCAAGCATCCAGACCCAAGTGATACAAAGGACCTCAAATAGAATCAATCCAAGAAGATCTTCTCCAAGACACATTATAGCTAGAATGACCAAAACCACAGACAAGGACAAGATACACAGACTGGCAAGAGAGAAATGTCAAGTTACCTACAAAGGATATCCCATTGGGCTAACAGTGGACATCTCATTGGAAACAATGTGAGCAAGGAAAGAATGGGAAAATATATTCAAAGTGTTGAGTGAAAAACAGTTTCAACCAAGAATACTATGTCCAGCAAGATTATCCATCATATGGCAAGAAAAGACAAGAACATTCTCAGATAAACAAAACCTGAAAGGATTTACCAACACCAGACTAGCTTTTCAAGAAGTACTGAAGGGAGTGCTATCCCAGGAAAACTAAAGTCAGACATGCAGAAGTAAGAGCTCTAAAACAGCTAAGAAAACAGCCAGCTTAATGGTAGGGACAAGTCCAGAGTTGAACGTTATCTTCCAGAATTTAAACAGAAAGATTGGACCACAGCAGAAGATAAAGTACAGGAGTTTGAGCTGGTGAAATAGAATTTTATGATTTTTGACTAAAACATTACTGACCTTTTATGCTTTGTTTTCCAGTGTTAAGGAGTTTGGTTTTCTCTCAAGTTGTGGACAGGTCCATGTACCTACTATTCGAACAGAATCCTAACCTGTTTCCTGGCTTTACGTATTAAGGAAAATTCTCTTAACATTTTTTTATTTTGATTTATTAACGCTAAAACTGCCTTTCTTGAAATTAAAAAAGTATTTAAAAATACCAATTTAGTAACTACAGTAAGCTATATAGCCTCAGCTATGTGCTATTATATATTTATTCTACCCACAGAGTTTCATGCCTAAAGTCAACTTTTGTTCACAGATGTGTATATATCAGCTGAACTTACTATTGAAAGTATTTAGATTAATTAAGATACTTTGTGAATCAATACAATGTGGGGAAGAATAAAGGAATGGAAAGCAACTGCAGATACCAGAGACAGGGTGGAAGGAGTATGGGAAATGGAAGAGGGTGAGAAGTAGGCAGAAAAATTATATATGTGTGTGTGTGTGTGTGTGTGTGTGTGTGTGTGTGTGTATACAAGAAACAAGAAATGGAAAATTATTTGTTGACGATAACATATATGATTAAGCCACTTTACAGTGTATTCTGGCTGGAAAATCACATTTTGTATGCTGTGGTGATGTTCAGTGAAAGTATGTAAAATAAGTTAGTTAATTAGAAACAAACAAATAAACTTCCAAAGGGCCTGGCCATCAGCAGCCTTGACTGAATTGAGTTGCTGTAATTTTCCATTGACTTTGATCACAGACATGAGAACGCTGAGAGACACCCTAAACAATCTTCTGTATTCCAGACATATTCCTCACTCTCAATTCCCCTTGATAGTCAGAATCAATCACCTTGGTCAGTCCAGTGACCCCTTTTTTGCCTGTTGACTCAGAGACAAGGAACCCAAAGTGACCAGGCTCAACTTCTGGTTCAATGGAATTGTTGTGTTACCTTTGGAAACAAGAACCCCTAAACCAACAGAGGCTGAAATAGTAGGAACAGGCAGCAAACATTTTGAGAGTGGTTCAGTGGGGTAATAGCAAGAGGAGCTAGTCCATTTTACCCCTTAGTTCATGAGGACATGAATCCTGCACAGGGTCAGACAATGCCATGTAATAACCATTGATTTAAACTACTGTCCTGGAGGACATTGTCCCACACCACGGTGTTGCCACATAGATGATGCTATGGTCTGACTATCTGTGTTTCTCCAAAGTTCACATGTTGAAATCCTAACCCGCAAGGAACTAGGTGAGGGCTTTGAGAGGTAATTAGCCCTCATGGGAAGGGTTAGTGTCCTTGTAAAGGAGACCTCAGAGAGATCCCTTGTACCTTTCACGATGAGGACACAGTGAGAAGGAACTTTTTTTTCTTTAATTTCCAGAGGGTGCATGTGCTCATGAGGGAGAAAAGGAGAAAGAGAAAGAGAAGAGAGAGAGAGAGAAGGAGAGAGAAAATCCCCCAATGGGTGTGGTCACACCACAATCCTTTCTCTTCCATTTCTCTATTCTTTTGGGATTTGGGGCACACACACACACACACACACACGCACACACACACAAACACACACACACACACACACACACACAAACACACACACACACACACACACACAAATGCACCTGGTTTGTTTTTCAAGCTGCCAGGGTGGGGATTTCAACTGCAGTTTCCCATGTGGGACCCATGTTCCTTAATCACTAGACTATGAAGCCAGCCTAAGAAAAAATAATTTATGAACCAGAGTGGACCCTCACCAGACACTGAATCTGCCAGTGTCTTGATCTTGCACTTCCCATTCCACAGAACTGTGAGAATTTTCTGTAGTTTAAGCCATTTAATTTATGGTATTCTTGCTATAGTAGCCTGAATAGGCTGACAGATGACACCGTAACCAAATCGTCAAAGGTCCATTGCAAGTTCCAGTTCTGGGCAAGAAGGAGCAAACAAGTGCCACGTTTGCTTTTCCACCGAACACAGCTACAAAATCGCAGCAGAATGTGCCCAGCTATTTGAAGATTCTGAAAAGTGAACCACAATAGTTAGTCTGGGGAAGGACACAGAATTCAAAGTACCACTGGCTCAATGGCAAATCTGCCATTTTATTTCCTCCTGTATCCCCTTACCTGAACTTGGCACCGTCCAAAACTTGGAAGTGAGCACTGTGGTGCAGACAGGGAGAAACCTAGGAGAAGCCTGACTCAAGTAGGAGGAAAGGAAAACTCCTAAAGCTCAGGGAGAACAGAAAGAACTTCATTTTAATTTTTGTTTCTTTCTCTTTTCCTTTCTCTTTCTTTCTTTCTTTCTTTCTTTCTTCTTTCTTTCTTTCTTTCTTTCTTTTTCTTCTTTCTTTCTTTCTTTCTTTCTTTCTTTCTTTCTTTCTTTCTTTCTTTCTTTCTTTCTTTTTCTTCTTTCTTTCTTTCTTCATTTCTTTCCTTTTCTTTCTCTTTCTTTCTTTTTCTTTTTAATAGGGCTCATGCCCTGGGCAGAGAGAGATAGAGAGGGAAAGTGAGAAATCACCCCTAGCAGGGATAGCCATGTTGCAATCTTTTCTTCTCCAGTCTCCTCTTGGGATTTTGGGCACATATGCACATGCCCTTCGCATGATTTTTCAAGCCACCAGGTCTAGGACTCAAAACGCAGAGTTAGCCATATGGGATCTAGCACCTTAACCTCCACATGACCTGTTGGCCTGGGAGAACAGCTTTCTCTCCCTTTTCTCTGTTCCTTTGCAGCAGCCATCACGGCTAGTAATAAGAGCTGGAAAAAGTAAAAAAAAAAAAAAATGTAAATAGAGACTGTACTTTCTATTCAGTGACAGAGTCAACCCCCGTAAATAGAGACTGTACTTTCTATTCAGTGACAACCCCATTGCATTTTTTCCTTCTCTGGTCTCTTACTCCTTGATCTTGGATCTGGAGCAATTATGGACATGGGTAATTTCTGGCTGGAGGATCATAAAGGAAAGCTCAGGGAACCAGAAAGTACCAGGAAGACACAGAATAAAGAAGGGCTTTAAAAAGTCACCCCATAACGTTATTTATGAACTCCTGGACTCAACTGGCCCTAATTAACATACCACAGACATTGAGAACCAAGCTAATAATTAGACTTCTGACCAGGGCCCAGACTGACCATGGAGTGACTCATTTGTGAGATGATCAGAACAGCGCTGTAAATTCTTCACAAACTGAAATGGCATTGGAACCACAGATCACAGAAGGCAAATAAGAACTTGTAGTCTGAATATATCCAGGTTAATTGACTACTAAAACAAAAATATTAGTAATCTCAATAGGATTTAAACAAGACCCAGGGTATCATAATAAAATATCTGAAATGCACAGGATGCAATCCAAAAATCACTTGGCATATGAAGAATCTCTAAAATCTTCACTCTCGTGGGAAAAGAAAACCAACAGATGCCATTGCACAAACACTGGAATAATGTAAAAATTACTTTTCAGATAAATATTAAAATAAAGGTATCATCAAATAAATAGAATGTATGAAGAAAAAAACAAAGAGAAAACTTGCAACTAAAGAAAAATAAAACAAAAATAACCAAAATTTAAAAACCACTGTGTGAAAGTTTTTCAAAATCAAAATGGAGTAATTTATGTCAACACTGATGGGGTGAAGATGTTTTTTAACACTAACATACCTGATAACAAGAATTGTTATTTAGAAAATGCTGCCGGAATGAAAATCTTGCTCAGAGACCACTACAACCCAATACAGGGATTAATTCCACAAACATCTGCCCAGAGACTGCCAGTTCAACCTTGGTCTGACACTACTCTTTTTATCCTGCTAGCCAAGGATAATCACCCCAAAACAATTCATATAATTCCCTTTCCCTATACCCACTTCCACTTGTGGCTTTTTAATACCCTTCAAAGAATTGTAAGACCTTGGTGAGCATATTTGGGGCTACCTGATTTACACTCATCCAGGCTGTACCTTGGTTCAGTCCTCAAGCTTGTGTTAAATCAAGTCCTTTTTGCTTTACTTATTTTGCCTTAATTTACTTCCTTTTCTAGGTTAACAACTGGATGAGCTCAATTACAGAGTGAAGATGATAGAAAATAGTCAGTAAACCTAAAGGCAAACCAATAACAATGATCAAATCTGTATAGTAGAGAAAAAACATGTTTTAAAAAAATGAGCCTTAGGAATCTGTGAGACAACAACAAAGGTCTAATATTTGTGTCCTAGAAGACAGAAGAAAGTGCAGTGCTGAAAAAGAAATGGAAAGAAATACAGCTGAAAACACCTCAAATCTGTCAGAAGACATTGTTTAATGTGGAACTAAAAAGAGAAACTGAGGCAAAATGTATAAGCAATGAGTTTATCTGAGATAAGAATGTAGACGGTTACCCAGGAGAACACAGACTGCAACTTCCTGGAAAACATCCACCCAAATGGCGTCTGAATGGGAATAGGTTACACAGGGAAAATGGAGAAGGAGTAGTTTACAAAAGCTTGGGTTTTTTCTTAAGAATTTACATTGATTTACAAGAAAGACACAGGTTTCTGATTTTCTTTTTTTTCATGCATCACACATTCTAGCAACATTGCAATAAGCAGGAGATAGGGTCACAATGTACAATGTGCATTCTGGGGTAAACTAGGGTAATCTGTTCACAGTGTCAGCTAGTCAGGAACCCCTTTGCTAAGACATGTCTTTGAGTAATCATTTCTGATAAGTGTGCATGGGATGTGATTGAGATTCCATGTCCATATCCCTCCTGGCCAGATATGTTTTAGCAGTCCTACTCATTTCTTGGACTACTTAATTTATTAATTACTATTATTAAAAAAATGTTTTAGGTTTTTGACATAGGGTGCACGTGCTTACCAGAGAGAGACAAAGACAGTGAGCGCGAAAGTGAGAAATAACTCCCCAGGGGACTGGCCATGCCACAATCCCTTCTCCTCCATTTTCCTCCTAGGATTTTGGGCATGCACACACATGCACCTGGCATGATTTTCAAGCCACCAGGTCCAGGACTCAAACGGCAGTCAGCCACATGAGAGTCCAGTGCCTTAACCACTACACCACCTGCTAGCTCCGACCTTGGACTACTTTGAACTGTTGTCATTTTCAGATGCTATATATGTAATATGTATAGCTTCTAAAACACTTGGAATCTTCTTGTGTGAGAGTGAGAAGATAGATAGTAGAGGCCTTCTAGATAGCCTGAGGATGAGGGCTAGTTGCCAAGGCAACCAATCATGTGATTAGTTGGCTGGAATTTTCACACCTCCCCCCCTCATCCTGCCACCTCTGGGGAGATTGCCAATGGCCAATCATACAAGTAATCATTCTTACGTGATAAAGTCTTTATAAAAATCCAAAAGAATGGGGTTCTGAGAGTTTCTAGTTGCTGAACAAGTGGAATGCTCGGAGGGTAGTACAACTGGAAAGAGCATGCAGCTCTGCACTACTTCCACCACGTCCTGTCCTACGTGTTTCTTCCACCTGGTTGCTCCTGAGTTCTGTCCTTTATAATACTCGAGTAAATATAAGTAATGAATTCCCTTGAGATCTGTGAGCTATTCTAACAAGTGGTTGAATCCAAGGAAAGAGTTCTGGTGCTATTGAATGTGTCTCCCAAAACTACATGTGACGAAATTTGGTTGTGATGGATTAAGAGAGAGTGGAAATTTAATCTGGTTATGGAATTAAGAGGTAAGGTCTTTGTGAGGTGATTAGGATGAAGGTCATTGGGGTAGGGAAGAGCCCTCATGAATGACGTGGGGCCTCTTAAAAGTTCCACCTCTCAAGTTTTCAACCCTATGAACTTTGGAGGACACATTTAAACCATAGCAACTAAATGCAAAGGAAAGATCTGAAAAGAAACCAAAGAAAAGCATGACATGTAAACAAGTCAAGTGATAGTAAATTTCTGTGGCTCAATATTTTGTTAAAAGCTGAAAGTAAAGAAGCCTCAATCCAAAATTCTATCGTCAGAGAAAATATCTTGGAGAACGAATGTGAATAAAGACAAACTCAGATGAAGTAAAACTATGAAAATTCATAGCCAGTAAAACTGCTCTAAAACGCATTGCTAAAGGAAGTACTTCAGACAGAAAGGAAATAATACGGGAAGGAAACTAGGAACATCAGAAATAAAGAGAGACAAAAAATGACATCTACCTAGGTAAATATACTACACCATTCTCCTGACTTGTCTAAAATCTATCTGACAGTTGAAAGAAAAAAAAACAAAAAAAGACTACTGTTTATGAGATTTTTTTTTTTTTTGGAGAGCTTTTTGCTATAGGGTGCGTATCCTCGCCAGACAGACAGAGAGAGACAGAGAGATAGAAAGCGAGAAATCATCCCCCAGGGGGGATGGCCACACCGCAATCCCTTCTCCTCCATTCTCCTCTTGGGATCTTGGGCATGCATGCACACGCGCCCGGCATGAGTTTTAAGCCACCAGGTCCGGGACATGAACCGCTGTCAACTACATGGGAGTCCAGCGACATAGCCATTACGCTAACTGCTGGTCCCTGTTTATGAGATTTTTAAATGAGTGTATATGTAACTCAGGATAATTATAACATAAGTTGGGGAAAGGAAAGGAGCTTATTAGTGGTAAGGTTTAAGTGGGAGAATATTTTTTTCTATATGCACTATGAAAAGTTAATTATGCGTTTTGTAGAGTTACCACCAAAAGATGACACAAAGAGATACAGTCACAATAATAATAGACGACTTAAAAATGGAATGCTAAACAATGTTTAAACAAGCTAGAAGAATTCAGAAAATAAAGAGAAGAGCAAAAACAGAAGAAACAAAACAAATAGAAACCAAATTTTAAACTGGTATACGAAATCCAAGCACATCAACAAGTGTTTTAATTGTAAATGATCAAAATACACCAAATAAAAGACAGAGATTTATCAGAACAGATTAATAAAAAGTATCACCCAATTATACACTCTCTTCCAGAAACTCTCTATAAATTTAAAGACATTTGTAAAAAGACAAGAAAAGTTACACTATGTAAACAAAACATTAATCAAAAGATAACTGGGGTAGCTATATTACAGTCGGACAAAGTAGACTTCAGAAAAAAAAAATACCAAGAGTAAAGAGAATATCAATATCAAATTTCACATTGATAAAAAGGTCAATTAACAACAGCAGACTATAAGTCTAATTCTAATCTAACAAAAATAGACAAAGCCAAAACTGACAGAAATAATAAGAGAATATAAATTCCACAGATTTGGTTAGAGATCTATTGGTCTTTAACT
The DNA here is from genome assembly GCF_000334495.1 of Tupaia belangeri chinensis. Taxonomy (NCBI): domain Eukaryota; kingdom Metazoa; phylum Chordata; class Mammalia; order Scandentia; family Tupaiidae; genus Tupaia; species Tupaia belangeri. Next base: position 865,701 of record NW_006209766.1, on the reverse strand, counting down.
TCCCTCTCTGAAATAATTAGTAATAATAAAGAGAAAATAGGGACCAGTAGTTGGTGTAATGGACTCCCATTATGTCACTGGACTCCCATGTAGTTGACCGTGGTTCAAGTCCTGGACCTGGTGGCTTAAACTCACGCCGGGCACATGTGTGTTCATGCCCAAGATCCCAAGAGGAGAATGGAGAAGAAGGGATTGTGGCATGGCCATCCCCTCTGGGAGTGATTTATCACTTTCTGTCTCTCGCTCGCGCTCTCTTTCTGGCAAGTGCATGTGCCCTATAGCAAAAATCTCTCAAAAAAAAAAGAGAGGAAATTAAGAATACAGAAGATTTTGGGGCCAGCAGTTGGCGTGGTGGTTAAGGGCACTGGACTCCCACATGGCTAACTTCAGTTCAAGTCCTGGACCTCGCAGCTTGTTTTCTCCCTTTGTCTCTCTTTCTCTGTCCCTCTCTGGTCAAATTAAAAGAAATAAATAAATAAAGTTAAATAAAAATAATTCTAAAAAAAAAAGAATACAGGAGATTTATATCAAGGATATTGAAGAAAATGAACAAGACATCAGATAAATAAATGTAACATACATCTATGGAACACTCCACCCAACAACAGCAGAATAAATATTCTTTATATAGACCTGTAAGCATTCTACATGACAGAACATATTATGAGTCATCAACAAAAATTAAGAAATTGAGACTATTTTAAGTTCTTTGATCACATGGAATTAAATTAGAAATCAATAACAGAAAGATAATAGGACAATCTTCAATTACCTGGAAATGAGCATTTTCCAAAATCACCCATGGTTAAAGAAGCCTCATGAGAAAATAAAAAATATTTTAACAGGAAGAAAATGAAAATAAACATATTAAAATTTGTGGACTGTAGTTAGAGAAGTACTTAGATGGCAATTTGTAGTGTTAAATGTTATATTAGAAAAAGAGAAAAGCCTCAAGTCAATAACCTGTTTTAACCTAAAGAAAAAAAAAAAAGAAAAAAACTAGAAAAGGAGGAGAAAAATAAATCCAAATCAAGCATAAGGAAAAAAATTAAAATAAGAGCAAAAATCAATGAAAACAGAAAGTAATAGAGAAACTTAATAAAATAGGGACCAGCAGTTGGCATAATGGCTATGTCGCTGGACTCCCATGTAGGCGACCGCAGTTCGAGTCCCGGACCTGGTGGCTTAAACTCACGCTGGGCGTATGTGCGTGCATGCCCAAGATCCTGAGAGGAGAATGGAGGAGAAGGGATTGTGTCATGGACATCCCCCCTGGGGGGTGATTTCTCGCTTTCTGTCTCTCTGTTTCTCACTGTCTGTCTGGTGAGTGCACACGCCTTATAGCGAAAACCTCTCCAAAGGGACCAGCAGGTGGCGTGGTGGTTAAGGCGCTGGACACTCCCACATGGCCGACCAGGGTTCAAGTCCTGAATCTGGTGGCTTGCTTTCTCACTTCTTCTCTCACTCTCACACTCTGTCTCTCTCTGGTCAAATTAAAAAATAAATGAATGAATGAATGAATAAAAAATATTTAAAAAAAGAAAAAAGAAGACCTCAAAAAAAAAAAAACCAGAAACTTAATAAAATAAAATCAAGGCTTTTTTTTTTTTTAAATATAGAGTCTTGTTATGCTGTGATCCACCTGTCTCACCCTCCTGAATAGCAGTGACTGCAGACAAGTGCCACTATGCCCACCTCTTTCAGACAGGGTCTTGCTATGTTGCCCTTATTGGTCATGAGTTTCCAATCCTCCTGCCTCAGCTTCCTGAGTAGCCAGGACTACATGTGTATGCCACCAAGCCCAGTTGTTTAGGGTAGGCTAGGAAATGAACCGAGAACTCTGCCTGCCAAGGAGCAGTATCAACCAGCATGTGCTAACATGGCTGAACAAAAAGCTTTGAAAAATTCAGTAAAATGTATAAACTTCTATCAAAACTGAAACTATTTTGAATAGAAAGAAAATGAAAATAAGCATATTAAGATTTATGGAATGTAGTTAAAGAAGTGTTTAGATGGCAATTTATAGCATTGAGTGTTCTATTAGAAAAGAAGAAAAGTTTCTGAGGTTAGGGGGTTATCGGTATTGGGTAGGAAAGAGGAGATATCACTACAGACCCTATAATTATTAAAAGACTTATAAGGAGGTCAGCAGGTGACATAGTGGTTGAGATGCTGGGCTCCCACATGGACAATGACGGTTCAAGTCCCAGATCTGGTGGCCTGCTTTTTCTCTCTCTCTCTCTCTCGTCAAGTCGAATAATAATAAATAAATAAATAAATAGGTTTTTTTAGAGAATAGTAAAAATAATTCTATACACAAAATTTTTTTCTTTTCTTTGGAGAGGTTTTTTGCTATAGGGCATGTGCGCTCGCCAGAAAGACAGAGAGAGAGAGACAGAGAGGCAGAAAGCGAGAAATCACTCCCCAGGGGGGATGGCCACGCCGCAATCCCTTCTCCTCCATTCTCCTCTCGGGATCTTGGGCACGCACGCATACGTGCCCAGCATGAGTTTAAGCCACCAGGTCCAGGACTCGAACCGCGGTCAACTACATGGGAGTACAGCGACATAGCCATTACGCTAACTTCTGGTCCCTATACACATAATTTTTAAAGTTTGACAAAATGAACCAATTCCTGAAAAACTACCAACAACCAAAATTTACCATTGACTTAATAAAAAGGAAGGTGTAAGAGATTTGTAATTGTGGTTACTGCCTTACCCCAGTGAGATGACTCAGCACATAAGGACAACCTGGGCTACAAAATGGCTTCTACTCCTCTACTCAGCAAATCCCACACAGGAATGTCTCCTGTGGCCTCTCCTAATCAAACAAGCACATAAGGAAGAGAATTTTGGAAACTCCAGTTTAACCTAACTAGGTTGCCACTTTGCAAAGGTGCCTCAAACCCAATTCAAATCCTGTTTACTCTCCCACCCTCAGGAGCCAGAGTCATTGACTCCCCAATCTCTTTAGAAGCAAGCATACCTCACGGAAGCAGACACTGGAGGTCCCTCCCAAAACCCTGAGAAAGGCACCGTCTGGTCTCGTATGAGAAAAGCAGATTTCTTTCAGTAAATGTGATTTGGCCTCAGTTCTCCCCAAACGAGAACTTTGACAGAATTGCACTCAGGAGACTGGCTGAATTACCAGAGTCACTCCATTAGTTCTTGGCAAGAATCTCTCCTCTGATGTAAGAGTGGAGGAGGAGAAAGTTTCGGTTCAGACCACGATGTAACAGAAAAAGGTGTCTTCTGGAGACAGCGTGGAAGGAGGGCGGAAGAGGGGAAGAGTATAGGGAAGGAAATCAGGGAGAAAAAAATAGAGAGGCAAGACATTTGTGGGACACAGAAATGCTTTATTACCTGGTGATGATAGTGAGTGTAGTATTTTCAACTGAACTGGTCTGAGGTGTATTTCATGTTGGGTAAATGCTCTTTGCAAGCCAAATGATATATAGCAATCGAATGTTTAAAAAGTAATAATAACAATAATAATAAGGAAAAGAAAAGGAAAAGAAAGGGGGGAAAAAAAAGGAAAGAAAAGGTGTCTTACGCCAGAAGGGGTTTGGGCAGCAAATGAACAGCCTTTTAGGAACCAAGACAGAGCCTTTCGGGAGGCTCCATTGAAAAGGTCTCTGTAGGTATTTTCCAAGTTCAAGACTCAGTACTACTGTCCCCTGGAAGTTTCAACAGCCCCCAGTCTTAAGAGTTATCTTTTTGTGGGAACCAGCAGTTAGCGTAATGGCTATGTCGCTGGATTCCCACGTCGTCGACCACGATTCACGTCCCGAATCCAGTGACTTAAAACTCACGCCAGGCGCGTGTGCGTGCGTGCCCAAGATCCCGATAGGAGAATGGAGGAGAAGGGATTGCGGCATGACCATCCCCTCTGGGGGGTGATTTCTCGCTTTCTGTCTCTCTGTCTCTCTCTGTCTGTCTGGCGAGCGCACGTGCCCTATAGCGAAAACCTCTAAAAAAAAAAAAAAAAGTGACTTGAACCCCCATCTCCTGACTTGGGGAAAACTCAGTTTCCTCCTCACCATATCAGCAAATTCTTGGAGGCTCTTGCTTTCCCTGGTGGTATTTGGAGGTGTCATGGAATCTGCTAAAAGACTACATTATTCAACTTCCTTAGCAGGTAGAGGTGACTGATCAGAAGTACAAGTCTCTGGGACAGAATCTGGGAAGTCTCTTTGGGGAGAGGATCTTGAAAAGTCTCTTTTTGAGAAACTGAATCATCTAGTGGTGACTTCCCCCAACAAGTTTTGTTTTTGTTTTTTTTTTTTTCCATTTTGCTATTTCCCCCCGAGGGTGGCACCGTGGCTGAGGCATTTTATGATCTTGAGGTTTAAAGCCACATGCCCAGGGTGGCAGAGGAGGAAGTGAGAGGAGCCTGGTCTCTTGTGGCATTAAGGCTTGTATTGAAGAGTTCGGTTGTGTGAGAGAAATCAGTTGCCTGCTTAAGGTCACTGGTGCTTCTAGCTTGTGTCTCCCGCAGCCGAGCAGTTTCTGCCTCCAAAATTCTTGCTATTTGAGATAATAAACATCCTTTGAGGTGAATTGTGCTAGTTTTCCTCAATTTCCAATTCACTCTCTTCAAGAAGGTGGTAATTTCCTGTCCTATCAAACTCAGATATGGCCACGTGATCTGCTCTGGCCAATGAACTTTTAAGCAGAAAGGATGCATGTCTCTCCCCGGCAGTCTATAACAGCCAGAGAGGGGCGTGTCTCTCCCCGGCAGTCTATAACAGCCAGAGAGGGGCGTGCCTCATTCTCTTTCCTTCTGCCATGATACCCAGAAATAAATCTGATCATGGCTTCCCCATCCCCTTGGACCCCATCGTAGTTCCCAGTTAACCCCTGAGGGACATGTAGTGTGAATGAGAAGCAAACTTTTGCTGTAAATCACTGAGATGTCGAGATTATTTGTGACTTCAATTTTAAACAAAAGTGATGTGGCTTGGGGCCGGCAGGTGGCATGGTGGTTAAGGGCACTGGACTCCTACATGACCGACTGTGGTTTGAGTCCCGGACCTGGGGGCTTGCTTTCTCACTGGACCTCTCTCTCTCTCTCTCTGTCTCTCTCTGTCTCTCTCTCTCTCTCATTCTGTCCCTCTCTGGTCAAATTAAAAATAAATAAATAAAGTTAAGCAAAATAATTCTTTAAAAGAAGGGAGGGCTATATGGCTTGATACCGGAAATTTGAGGCCAATGGACTCTTTGGACAGGCTCATGGAGAAGGTTCTCGACTAAGACTCTGTAGATGATTCCCAGAACATAACCAAGTCTCTAGCCTGGTGTGCTTCTCCCTCCATCCCACTCAGGTGGGCCTCTGTACATGTGAACCCCAGGGTCTCATTGCTCTGTCCGAGATCCAGAGCCCAGGAATGCATCACTACCCAGGACAAAAACTGCCTTTTTACTTTCAATTTTATTGTGTTTTATATTGAGGTATAGTTTACACTTAGTACAGTGTGCAGATCTTGAGTGTGCCGTGGGATCAGTTCTGGCCAATATATACAGACACAGAATCTGCACCACTAGCAAGGTACACAGCATTTCAATCCTTCAGGAAGGTTCCCTTATACTCCTTCACAGTCATGGCATAGTAGAGGCAACTGCTGTCCTGACTTCTATCACCATTAATTAGCTCTGCTTGTTCCAGAATGTCAAGTAAATGGAATTATTCAGTCTCTTTTGTATCTTGTTTTTTCCACTCAGGAAAATGCTTCTGACGTTCACCCATGTGATGGTGTGTATCAGTATTTCTTCCTCCCTGTCACTTGTGCAGATGAATCTTTGGACTGTTTCCAGTTTGTTTTTTTTTTTTTCTATTACAAATAATGCTGTGAATATATGTATATAAGACTTTGTGTGGCAGGACCAGCAGTTAGCGTAATGGCTATGTCGCTAGACTCCCATGTAGTCGACCGCGATTTGTGTCCTCGACCCGGTGGCTTGAAACTCACGCTGGGCATGTGTGCATGCGTGCCCAGGATCCGGAGAGGAGAATGGAGAAGGGTTTGCGGCATGGCCATCCCCCCTGGGGGGTGATTTCTCGCTTTCTGTCTCTCTGTCTCTCTCTGTCTGTCTGGTGAGCACACGCACCCTGTAGCAAAAACCTCTCCAAAAAAAAAAAAAAAAGAAAAGAAAAAAAGACTTTGTGTGGATTTGGATGTGGTTTCATTTCTTTTGGATAAATACTTAAGAGCTGAACTGCTGGGTCATGTGTTAAACACAACACACATTTATCTTTTTAATAAACCACCAGTTTTTAAAAGTGATTGTATTGGGGAAACCAGCAGTTAGCGTAATGGCTGTGTCGCTGGATTCCCACGTAGTCGACCGCTGTTCGCGTCCTGGACCCGGTGGCTTAGAACTCACGCCGGGCACGTGTGCGTGTGTGCCCAAGATCCCTAGAGGAGAATGGAGGAGAAGGGACTGCGGCGTGACCATCCTCCCTGGGGGGTGATTTCTCGCTTTCTGTCTCTATGTCTCTCTCTGTCTGTCTGGCAAGCACACGTGCCGTATAGCGAAAACCTCTCAAAAAAAAAAAAAAAGTGATTTTATTGAGTCCAGCAGGTGGTGTGGTGGTTGGGGTGCTGGACTTTCACATGGCCCATCGCAGTTCAAGTCCTGGACCTGGCAGCTTGCTATCTTATTTCCACCCCCTCTCTGGTCAAATTAAATAATGATAATAATAATAATAATAATTAATTAAATAAAATAAATAATTTTTTTAAATGTAATTGTACCCATTTATACTCCTGCCAACATCTTGTGAACATTCCAGTTGCTCCATATCATTCAGTATTTGCAATTGTCAGTTTGTGATTTTAGCCATTTTAATGGGTGTGTGGTGGTAACTCATTGTAATTTTTAGCTATCTTTATCTGATGAGTAGTGGTAGTGAGTGTCTTTTTATGGTCATTTAGATATCCTTGCATAATTGTCTCAAAATGCCCACAAAACTAGTCATTGTATTAGCCTGCAGAAAACAGCCAGTTAAATAGAAAGAGGGTCCCTTTTGGTCTTTCCAATTGCATATGAGGGCCTCTAATTAACAGAGCTGAATCCACACTCAGCACCTCATCTCAAGGGGCATCTGGGAAGCATAGCAGAAGCTGTTGGGTATTTCATCTCTACCCCATAGGAAGATGGAATGAATGGGGAATGAACACTGAATGCCAATGCCCTGATCATCCTCCAGTGACTTAGCACTGCCCTGTCTGGCCCAAGGAGGCTGTCTCGTGTTCCAAGATGACGTGGTGGCACATGAGGTGGTTTTAGGCCCCAGACAATATTAAATTACATTAAATTGCATCATCAGCATGTAAATCAACATTGAATCTCTCTCTCTCTCTTTTTATGGTGAAAAAGTGTGTATTTAGAAATAGCCAGCAGGACTCAGTTTAGATGATCCCAGCTTTGTTGGCGACATCCAGAGCATCATAATCAGGAGCCCGTCACACATATGCCTTCTTCTCTCCGTCAGGCCTGATCAGGGTGTTGACCTTGGCCACATCAATATCATAGAGATTCCTCACAGCCTGTGTGATCTGGTGCTTGTTGGCCTTGACATCCACAAAGAACACAAATGTGTTGTTGTCTTCTATTTTCTTCACGGTAGACTCGGTGGTCAGGGGGAACTTGATGGCATAGTGGTCAAGTTTGTTTCTCCTGGGGGTGCTCTTCCAAGGATATTTGGGCTGACAAGGGAGTTGATTTTTTTTTTTAAGTGAATAATAGTAGGGCCAGCAGGTGGCATGGTGGTTAACGTGCTGAACTCCCACACTGTTGACTGCAGTTCAAGAGCCAAACCTGGTGGCTTGAAAATTGCACCAGGTGCATGTGCATGCATGCCCAAAATCTTGAGAGGAGAAGGGTGGAAAAGGGACTCTGATGTGGACATTCCCTCTGGGGAATGATTTCTTACTTTCGTTCTCTCTGTCTCTCTTTGGTGAGAACATGTACCATAAGGCAAAGAAACTAAATAATAATAATAATAATAATAATAAGGGTAGGTTGAAAAAAAGTGGCAAAAATTTGGAAGAGGGTATGTGATACCTGAAGTTTGGAAAATACTGTCCTAGAATCACATTGTGTTGGCTACTCAGCCGGGGGGTGACATGGTTGTCAGCATTTCCCATTTGAAGAAGTATTTCTGTCCCTTTACCACAACCTATACGCCCCTCTCCAGTGCTTTTCAGTGTTTTTTAAAACGGTGGGCCAGCTGGTGGCGTGGTGGTTAAGGCAGCTGGATCCCACATGGTGGACTGCACAGCTCAAGTCTGGACCTAGAGGCTTCGAAAACACACAAAGCACATGTACATGTCTAAGATCCCAAAAGGAGAACGGAAGAGAAGGAATGGCATCTCCCCCGCGGGGGGGGGGGGTGCTTTCTTAATTTCCCTCTTTGTCTGTCTCTCTCCAGAGAGCATGTGCCCTAGAGCAAATTTTTTTTAAATGAAGAAAGAAAAGCAATTCACAGTATGAAATTCATTTTATGTCATTACCATTATGTAATTAGGTTGAGCTATACGAAACTGCTATTTTTGTGGGTGAAAAATATTTAAATAGTGAGACCAGCAGTTAGTGTAATGGCTTATGTTGCTGGACTCCCATGTAGTTGACCACGGTTCGAGTCCCAGGCCTAGTGGCGTAAACTCACGCCAGGCGCGTGTGCCTGAGAGGAGAATGGAGGAGAAGGGATTGCGGCATGGCCATTCCTGGGGGGTGATTTCTCACTTTCTGTCTCTCTGTCTCTCTCTGTCTTTCTGGCGAGTGCATGCGCCCTATAGCAAAAACTTCTAAAAAAGATTTAAATAGTGACTTTTTAAAATGATTCCCTTTAATAGATATAATACATTATATGAATATGTACGTATATACAAGGGACTTCAAAAGTTTGTGGAAGGGGGCCAGCAGGTGGCATGGTGGTTGGAGTAATAGATTCCTACATGGCTGACCTCGGTTTGAGTCTTGGGCCTGGTGGCTTGCTTTATCACTCTCTCTATCTTTCTCTGGTGAGCACATGTGCCCTATAGAAAATTAAAAATAATAATAAATAAAATAAAATAATTTTTGTTTGTTTGTTTGTTTTTAGAGAGAGATTTTTGCTATAGGGCACATGTGCTTACCAGAGAGACAGACAGACAGAAAGCAAGAAATCACCCCTGGGGGCATGGCCACGCCGCAATCCCTTCTCTTCCATTCTCCTCATGGGATCTTAGGCATGCACACACAGGCACCCAGAGTGAGTTTTAAGCTGCTGAGTCCAGGACTCGAACTGTGGTCAACTACATGGGAGTCCAGCAACATAACCATTACAATATCTGCTGGTTCCCAAATTACATAATTCTTAAAAAGAGAAAGAAAAAGATGTCTACTTGAGAGAGCTCAGGACAGCAACTCCCCCACCCCACCCCCCCACCAAAAAAATGTTTATGGAAAACAGAATTAAAGTATGGTTTATTCTGGTACAAAATAAGTCCTGAAACTCATTCATAGTTTTTTCATAATACACATTTTCCACGAACTTTTTAAAGACCCTCCCCCATATAGAAAACGTTGCTTCCTGATTAGTTGTCTATCCTGATTAGTAGGTGGTGGATGCCAATAATAAAATACTTTTATGATCTCCCACATACGTATAATATATAAATTTGTATAAAACATACTATGTGCGGGGGGGTATATCTATATCTACATATAGATCGATAGATGCCCACTCTTACATTTATTATTTGTGATATACTCTGTATTTGATTTTCTATTACTTTTTTTTCTTTTCTTTTCTTTATGCTACTGACAGCCCACCAAACTGATTTCATGACCCAGGAATGGGCAGTGCCCTGACGCCGGTGAGGCCCTGTTGTGCAACCACCTGTGCGTGACTAGGAGCTTATCTCTTTGCTTTGGCACGATCCTGAAACCCAGTAAAGGCCCCTGCCCTAAGCCCTGCACTTCAGACGGCTCATTTTTTACCTGATCTGACTGAACCTCTCTTCATGGGCTGTGGAACCCAAAGGCCTTCAGGAAGTTCCTACAGAGCCTCTTGCACCATATCCCCAGGACCCCAGAATTCACACCCCCATTGCTTTGAGCTCATTCCAGGGCCCACATGACCTTCTTGGTGGGCATATCCCTAGGCCAGGAGGTTGCTCAGCGCTGGTCCTGTGTGGTCCGGGGAGTGTGAATGGAGCTAAGACGTGCAGGCTGGGCGAGGCCCACAGTGTGAGGGTAAGGGGGCCATGATGGGTCATGATCTCCCCTGCCCTTGATGAAGGCCCTACCAATGTCTGGGTGAGCTGGCTTTAGGTGCTCTGTCTATGGACCAGACTGCGGGTCTCAAACTGCCTGTGGGCAGAGTCTGACCCTGGCTCTTCCACTGGCCAGAGTCACCTGCTGCCAGCCTCCCGAGCCCCTGCCATCCTGCCTGTGTCACTCCCAGTGGCCTTCCTCACTATCCCCCGCGTTAATTTTGTAGCCCTGGCCTTTCTTCCTTTACTCTCACAGCACCCGAGTCCTTCCCTGTCGCCGTGGTCCACTCCCCCATCATGAATGATCAGAGACCGTGGGTGAGACCATAGTGCTTTACTTTTGACTGAACAGAGTGCACAACTTCAGGGGAAGCTGCCAGGGAGGCTGGCAGGCCTCGGAGGCAGGTGGGATTGGAAGGTGGGGACTCAGGCCAGCAGCCCAAGCTCTGCTCCATCCATCCATCCATTCATGTCTTCCAGCACAGGCTGGGCTTCTCATACTGACCATTCTGTAGGCTCTTTGAGGGGAGGGAGGAGGCTGAGCGTGGTGAGTTGGTGGAAGGCTTGGTCTTGGGATGTCCCTCAGGTGGTCGGCTCCCATAGCCAATGGACTCACCTGCAATAATTCCGGCACAAACGGGACCACTGCCTACATTTGCCACCTGTGGTGAAAGAAAAGGTCCAGTCATGAGTGGGAACAACCCTGATAAGCGCGTGTGCTCTAGGTGCTGGGACCCAGGCTGCTCCATGCAGCTCTCAGCAAGCTTGAAGGCCACCCTATACAGAGGTGAATGAAAAACATACGAGGAGGAAGAGAACAGCCGAGCCAGGGCCCTTGAGGGAGGAGCTTCCCATGCTTACACACAGAGGAGCCCTTTGAAAACTCATACTACTTTGGGACCAGCAGTTAGCATAATGGCTATGTTGCTGGACTCCCACATAGTCGACTGCAGTTTGAGTCCCGGACCCGGTGGCTTAAACTCACGCTGGGCGCATGTGGGTGCGTGCCCAAGATGCTGAGAGGAGAATGGAGGAGAAGGGATTGCGGCGTGGCCATCCCCCCTGGGGGGTGATTTCTCACTTTCTGTCTCTCTGTCTCTCTCTGTCTGTCTGGTGAGCGTACATGCCCTATAGCGAAAACCGCTCCAAAAAAAAAAAAAAGAAAGAAAGAAAGAAAACACATACTACGTTGTGTATGAGTCGGTCAGTCAGTGCATATTCACTGTGCAGCTATTATGTACCCGGCAATGGGGACGCTGCTGGGAATAAGAATGGCAACACTCCCACCCTTACGGAGCTCACTGTCGAGCAAGGGAGACCAGACAATGAGGAATATAAGCAAGTCAGACAGATGGAGGGCGGTAAGCCAGACGGTGATCGGTGCTGTGAAATACAACAAAGCCAGGGAGGCCAGAGCATCCTGGGGACACACGTGGGGATGACTAGGGAAGCCTCATTGTGGAGGTGACATTTGAGCAATGGCCTGAAGGAGATGAGGGGAAGCCATGTGGACATCTAGGGGAAGGGTGTTCCAGGAGAGGGGACAGCCAGTGCAAAGGCTCCAAGGTAGGGGATACAGATAAGCTCAAGGGACAGGAGGGAGGCCAGGGGCTGGATCCTGAATGCCATCCTCACCTTCCCACCACTCACCTCTCTGGCGTTGTCTTTTCTCCCCTTGGTTACCTGGTCCCAACCACCTTGGCCTCCTTGCCCTGCTGGTGCAACCTGCTTGCCTCATCCCTGCCTCTGCAGCTTTGCACTTGCCATTCCCTCTACCTATTATTCTCTGTCATCTTTTCATAATCAAGAATCAATTCTGATCTCACCTTTTCAGAGGGGCTTCTCTCCCTGCCCCGCAGGCTAATGGCTTTATTGGGCAAATATCTCCCTCTGTATCCACTCTGCTCATCCATGCAGTGACTTGTTGATTGTCACGTCCCTACCAGATGGGTGCTCTCTGAGGAGGGCCTGGTATGTTTTTCAAGCCACCAGGTCTGGGATTCAAACTGCATGGCCAGCTCTGTGGGATCCAGCTTCCACCATTAGGCACAGGGCTAGCCCATAGATCTCTGTTCTTGCACAGCTAGGTGGGTAGGCTTGTTCTCTCTGGATGACCCATCCATCCCTGTCTCTGTCTCTGTCTCTGTCTCTCTGACCCCTGCCACCACCATGCGAAGCCCAGGATAGCCTAGTGGAAGATAAGACTAGAAGGGGAAGAACCAAGGTGCACCTAGAAACAGAATGAATCCAGCTGAGATCAGAAGAACTATTCAGCTGAGCCCAGCCTACATTTCTTTTTTCTTTTTCTTTTTTTTTTTGAGAGGTTTTCGCTATAGGGCACGTGCGTTCGCCAGACAGACAGAGAGAGACATAGAGACAGAAAGCGAGAAATCACCCCCCAGGGGGGATGGTCACGCCGCAATCCCTTCTCTTCCATTCTCCTCTCGGCATCTTGGGCACGCACGCACACACACCCGGTGTGTGTTTTAAGCCACCGGGTCCGGGACGCGAACCGTGGTTGACCACGTGGGAGTCCAGCGACATAGCCATTATGTTAACTGCTGGTTCCCCCCAGCCTACATTTCTAAACTGCAGGCTTTATGCTAAATAAATGGTCGGTACTTTAAGCACTGACTTCTGGGATGGTTTGTACAGGTATATAGCTAACACATACTTTATTTAAAATAACCCTGCCATTGAAAGGACTAGACACTCAGTCATAGAATAAGCCAAGCCCTCCCACTCCCAGTCTTAGCCCCCTTCCCACCCAATCCTGATTCTCACTGGTGAGGATGGCAATGCCTGTGATGAACAGCACAGCCGCGACCAATAGCCCCCGTTTCCGGAGAGTGTCTATGTCTGTAGAGAGAAAAAAGAGGAGTACGGTCAGAGAGACCTTCACTCTTCCCTCCCCCATATCTTCCCTTGAGCAACTTACCATAGAGAAAGGGGTTGTCCTCATCCGTACCTGGAGAGGGCAGACAAGGAGCAAGTCAGAGTTCAGCAAAGTGGAGTGGAGTGAAGTGAGCAAGGGAATGGCAGTCAGGGAGAGGGGGCAGCCTTGGTAACTTTAGGACAAAACTGCAAGCGCTCCGGGTGGCGTACAACCCGGCTTCCATCCCTCCTGTCGTCCCCTCACTCCCCTCACTCATTGCCCTCCAGCGCCGCTAGCCTCCCTGCCGTTGAACTTGCTGCACGTTTTCTCATCAAGGTCTTGGCACTGGCTGTTTCCTCTCCCTGGAACACCCTTTGCCTTGACATCTACATGTCTCTCTCTTTTGCTTTCTTCTCAGTGAGGCCTTCCCTGGTTCTCTCTATAACACACCTCCCAGTGATTTTCTGACACTGCTTTATTGTTCTTGATAGCAAGTTAAAATCACCTGCTCTATGATTATTATGCAAGATTGTCGTTTGTTGTCTTGCTCCCCTGACTAGACTGTCAGTTCCATGGAGGCAGAGATTCCGTCTGTCTTGTTCTCTGCTCTATCCTTGCCACCTAGAACACTGCCTGCCACATAGGCGGTGCTCAATCAATATTTGTTGAATGAACTCTCTGTGTGGAATAGACCCATGGGAATATAATTTCCATTCATTCATTGGGGGTTGACTGGGCAGGAAGTGGAGGTTAAGGCTAGTGATGCCCTTAGAAGTCCTGCTGATTTGAAATTGACCTCAGATGCCTGGACTACATCCAGGTGAGCTCAGAAGAGCCACCCTGCTGAGCCCAGCCTATATTTCCAAACTCCAGACTTGAGAGCTAAAGTATTAGGTTGGCATTTTTCTCTGTTTTTCTATGCAAAAATGTGTCATGACTTTCCCAACGACCTAATAGATAGTTATCACTTTAAGCCACTGCGTTTCAAGGTGGTTTGCATGCAGTGTTCATTGATTTGTTTCTTCATCTCATTGCATATGTATTGTGTGTCTGCCCTCTGCTAGGCTTGAAGTAATTTATTTACCCAGTACGTGTCCACTGAGGTGCAGGAAATACACAGTGAGTAGAACATAGCGGGCTTCCAGTCTGAGAGGGGAGTTACTAACCAGGTGGCCTGGGAGTCTGTGGGTTGTTACTGCTGTGTTTGCTCGGGGATCGTCTCATGGAGAGCATTGTGGTACCTTCAATGGACAGGAAGAGAAAGTGACCAAAGGACGACAAAGGACAACACGAGTCATGAGGGTAGAAACAAAGGACATTATTGACAGTCTGCATCTGGGAGAAAACCCCTCCTGCATCTACACATCACTGTGCAGGGCCCAGGCGCCCCCCCGCACCCCCACTCCACTCCTGAGGGCAACAGGTATGGCAGGTATTGGAGCACTGAAATAAGCCTGCATCCCCTGGCTAAGACCAGCTTCCCAACCCCCGAGTGACCCCGGTCATCCTCCTAGACCCTACTCCTGACATCCTATAATTCAGAAGCTCAAGGTAGCTATAGCCAGAGAGGAGGACTTCTAGGATCCTAGAGCAGCCTGGATGGACATTCTTTCTTTTTCTTTTTCTTTCTTTTTTTTTTTTTGAGAGAGGTTTTTGCTATAGGGCATGTGCGCTCGCCAGAAAGACAGAGAGAGACATTGAGACAGAAAGCGAGAAATCAACCCCTGGGGGGGTGACCAAGCAACAAATCCTTCTCCTCCATTCTTCTCTTGGGATCTTGGGCACACACGCACACGCGCCCAACATGAGTTTAAGCCACCAGGTCCAGGACTTGAACCGCGGTCAGCTACATGGGAGTTCAGCGACATAGCCATTACTCTAACTGCTGGTCCTGTAGACATTCTTGTGGTACAACATTTTGAATGTCATTTTGAATGTCACTTCTGCCCCCAGACTCAAAATACCAGAGTTCCTCCCATAACACCAACAAGAAATCAATACCCAAAGAAAAGACCTTCCTTCTGGCACGGAGAAGGGCCTTACTCCTGTCTGATGCCTCAATGGGAAGCCGGCAGGTAGAGAAGCTGCCTCATGAACCCCAAGTTCCCTGGGCCTCTCTCAGCACCTCACCCTTAAACTTGAACTTGGCAGAACATGGCAGCCAAGGATTGAGAGGCTGGAGGAAAGCACTGCCCAGAGAAAGGTATGAGCAAGATGAAGAGCCGAGACCATTGACGATGCAAAGGGCAGGCACAGGGGTATGCAGTGTTCGTGCGCCCTGCAGCTAGAGCGTCCGGACTCAAATTCTGTTTCTGCCATTTGGGGCTATGTAGCCCAAGGCAAACTGAGTAACCTCCCTGGGTCTCGATTCTCTTGTGAAATGGAGGTGTGACAGTGACCATGATGCAGGGTGAGCATTGAATGAGTGAACACATGAGCTCGGCTCAGTGCTTGGCATGGAATAGGTCTCAGGCAATGCTAGCAGCTGTTAGCTTCTGGGAACAGCTCTCCCTTTTGGGGGAGGACTGTTCCTCTCTCCTCAGTTTCTCTGGTTCCCCAGTTGTAGGCTACTAGGGGAGCATGTGACCCCAATTTAGTCTTTCCCTGGACCTTTCAGATCCCAAGTAGGGAGTCTGAGTGAAAACTAGGTACCGGGGGCTGCACGGTATGCTTCCCCCACATCTGTATGTTGAAGCCTAACCGCTGATGGATTGGTATTTGGAGATGAGGCCTTTGCCGTAATTAGGGTCAGGTGCGGTCATGAGGCTGGGGCTGTTATGATAGGATTAGTGCCTTTACAAAACAGAGGCCAGAGGCAGCCCCACAGGACCGCAGCGAAGTGCTGTGCAGAGGACGCTAGATGCCGTATGGCTGATCAGAGTTTGAGTCCCGACCCTTGTGGCTTGAAAAACATGTTGCGTGCATGTATGCGTACCCAGGATCCTGACAGGATGGAGAATTGGAGGAAAAACGATTGCAGAGGGACCTCCGCTCTGGGGAGGGGTGCCTTCATCTCCCTTCTTCCTGTCTCTCTCTCTCTCTCTCTTTTTTGTTTGTAAGCATGTACCCTCTGACATTTTCTTTTCTTTTTTCTTTTTTTAATTAAGAAAGCTGGCTTTCAAGCTCTCTCTCTGCCCACACACACTGGGTAAAGGCCATGGGAAGGGGAATGCAAAAAGTTTGTGGAAAATGGACTTAAAGTACAAGTTTATTTCAGGGCAAATTTTAAAAATCTATGCATAGTTTTTTCATAATACGCATTTTCCAGAAAACTCTTTGAATACCTCTTCTAGCAAGAAAATGGCAATTTGCAACCCAAGGAAAGCCCTCACTGACACCAACCCTGCTGACACCTTGATCTCAGACTTGCATACTCCAGAACTATGAGAAATAAATTCCTGTTTCTTTCTTTTTTTTTTTTTTTAAGAATTATTTCATTTTGGGACCAGCAGTTGGTGTAGTGGCTATGTCGCTGGACTACCATGTGGTTGACTACGGTTCAAGTCCCAGGCCCGATGGCTTAAAGTCACACCAGAAGCATTCCCGAGAGGAGAACGGAGGAGAAGGGATTGCGGCATGGCCATCCCCCCTAGGGGGTGATTTCGCACTTTTTGTCTGTCTCTCTTTTTATTTTTTTTAAAGAATTATTTATTTTTAATTTTATTTATTCATTTTACTTATTTTATTTTGACCAGAGAGAGACACAGAGAGAGAGAGAAAGTGAGAAAGCAAGCCACCAGGTCCAGGACTTG
>NW_006209766.1:839882-848740 GCF_000334495.1 Tupaia belangeri chinensis | reverse complement strand
TCTCTGGCCCCCCAGCAAGTTCATGGTCCCCAAAGGAAAAAAAAAAAAAAAAAAAACCAACCTCTCAAAAGAAAAAAAAAATCTCCCCCCACCCCAAAATAAAGAATTATTTCATTTAACTTTATTTATTTTAATTTGACCAGCAAGGGGGAGGGAGAGAGAGAGAAAGCAAGCCACCAGGTCCGGGACCCGAACCACAGTTGGCCCCAGAGGAGTCCAGCACCCTTTATCAAATGTCACCTGCCAGCTCCAGTAAATTCTTGTTTCTAAAGCCACTCAGTCCATAGTATTTTGTTTTGCCCACTTGGACAGAGTGAGACACCGGGTGAGGCTAGGAAGCTCTGAGCCAGGAGATGCCAGGAGCCTTTTCCTCATTAGGTGGGAGAGAAGCCCTGGACCAAGAGAAGAACAGATGGAAGAAGAGGCTCTGGGGACACTCACGCCCCAACTCAGGCAGCCCTCCACAGTGCTTTTCACCCCTTGGCTCCGTGACCCCATTGGACCATTGCATTTCAGTCACGTAGAACCGGAAGTGTGGACAAGTACACAGAGCAACTGAGGTCAGCAAAGACTCCGAATAAATTAGTGCAGAGATGTGAAAACGGTTTACCAACTGGGAAGGAAGTGTGGGCACGGCCGTTATCCCTCACCACCATAAGGGCACTTTTGTGCAAAACAGAAAAACTTCCCTTCCCAAGACACTTTCTTTCCATCTGTTATAATATAAAATCATTTTTAATAGATTCTGGAAGACTGAAGTGCTTTATTGCCATCACTGGGAAATTGGACCAGTTCTCAAGACTGACAAGTGGAATGGGTGGCCTTAGAGGCGATGCTCTTGTGCAGAGCTCAGTCTGCACAGCCATGCACGCCTCTCAGCCTGGGGACCGCCTAAGTGCCAGGACTCGGCACAGAAGACTGCCTTCACAGGGGTCAGCACACAGGAAATACGGGCCATCTATTGCCTTCATCTCAGGTCAGCGCCCTTTCCCATGTCTTCTTTTCTATGATTGATTGATTTATTTTAAGATTTATTTCATTTCATTTCATTTATTTATTTTAATTTGACCAGAGAAGGACAGAGCAAGAGAGACAGAAAGTGAGAAAGCAAGCCATCAGGTCCAGGACTCGAACTGCAGTCGGCCATGTGGGAGTCCAGTGCCCCTAACCACCATGCCACCAGCCCCTCCCATGTCTTCTTATAACATTAATTCACTTGTCTAGAGAAGGACTGCCTCTTCCTTGATTCTAGGTTTATTTGGTCTAGGTGGAGTTTGACCCTGTCCTCCAGCCCCAGTATGGAACCCAAGACTCAGGCCTGGCCAATCAGAGTTGTCCATTTCCCAGGTTCCTATTGGTTCAGATATGGGCCTGTGACACCAAGTAGACCAATGAGAGTCAATCGTATGCCTTGAGCTGGAGATAATAAGGAAGAGATGCTCTTTAGCAGCTACTTTTGTGACCTAAACTTATGGGGCCATCTTTGCCACCAAGAGAGGAAAAGTCAGCTGAGAATGAAGACCATCAAGCCAAGAGAGGGAGCAAATAAGTCTTCATTAAACTCCTCAAGCTCCTTGATCCAGCTATGCCTGAAGCTGGACATCTCTATACTTTATAGAATATACAAAGTCAATAAATCTTTTTTCTTTTCTAACTTGAGTTTTTTGTATGTTGTAACTGAAAAGCTCCTGCTCTAACATTAAGAAGACATACACAGAGGAAACAGCCACTACTGCATATCCCAGTACCAGTTCTGTGAAGGTAACTGAATAAAAGGTGGCCCCCAGGGGCCGGCTGGTGGCATGGTGGTTAAGGGTGCTGGACTCCCACATGGCTGACCACAGTTCGAGTCCCAGACCTGGCAGCTTGCTTTCTTGCCTTCCCCCTCTCTCTCTCACACACACCCTGTCCTTCTCTGGTCAAATTAAAAATAAATAAATAAAGTTAAATAAAATAATTTTTTTAAAAAAAAAAAGAAGGAAGGAAAAGAGGGTCCCCAAGCCTAAGTTTGGGAAATGCTGCATACTCGATGTTCCTTCTTGGAGATTCTCACTGCAAATTAGCTTTATTAAAACTCTGAGAAGTCCTGACATAAAGAAACATGTCTAACTTTAACTCAGAGTTCCCCAAATACCTTTGAACATAAACAAAAAAAAAAAATTTTTTTTTTTGAAAATGTATTAACAATTCCCCAAACAGGCGCTCCAAGGAACCTTTGGGGAAATGTTGACCTAGATGGAGAATTAAACAAAAACCGTCGGCGGCTGCGCTCAGCCAGGCTCTACCTTCCTTGCGGCTGGTGCTCGTCCCTGGATCCGTCGTTAGAAGAGCATCTGTTCTTGTCGGTTGCTGGGTCAGGGTTTCTGTCTGGTTTTGTGTTGTTTCTATTCAGTTCAGAAGAACGAAGAGACACAGATTAAGTTAAAAAAAAAAAAAAAAAGGAGGGGGGATGACTCAGGGATAGGGAAATCCATGGAACAGCAGGGGCCATCCGTCCATCAGGCAAACTTCAGATGCGAATGCACCAAGTGGCATTGCAGGGGAGGGAAAGGGACTCCCTCCTGCCTCAGTAGAGTAATGTGAAAAGTTGGCATCCAATTGAGAGGTCACTTGGAAATCTAACTTAAATGTTTATGTCCTCTGTAACATAGTGTCCAAATAAAATCACAGACTCCGAAGCCGGATGCCTGGACTCCAAGCCTAGCAGCACCCTTGACTTGCTGCGGGACCTCGGGCAAGTTACTCTGAGCCCGTTTCCTATCTGTACGGTAGGGATGGATCATGGCAGTTCGACATCACGGGGTTTGCGTGAGGACTGAACAGGTTAACAGAAGCATATTTAGAACCATGACAAGCACAGAGTAAGTGCCGTCAGGGTTTGCTCAAGGAGGAGGGGACACGGTGGTTTGTCGTGATTCTGTATGTAGCAGGAAAAATGAGAAGCAACAACTATGCCCCGAGAGAGGTGTGTGACTGTTTAGATCAGCACAGGTACCCGGCAGGGGAAAGGAGCCGATGAGTCTTCATGTAGTAACGTGAAAAGAACTTCCAAACACTCTATTGCGTAACAAAAACAAAGCAAGTTACAGAACGATCATATGACATCCTTTATTCTTTTTTTTTTTTTTTTTTTTAATTTTTGCTCTAGGGCACATGTGCTTACTGGAGACAGAAACAAGAGAGAGGGAAAGTGAGAAATCACCCCTCAAGGGGGAAGACCACACCGCAATCCCTTCTTGTCCAATCTCCTCCTCTTGAGAAGTGGGGCACACACGCCCAAGAGTCCAGTGTGTTTTTCAAGCCACTGGGTCCAGGACTCAAGCCACGCAGCTGGCCACGTGGGATGTACCTGCCTTAATCCTACACCATCTGCTGATCTACATATGACAGGCTCACAGAAACGTAGTCCAATTTCTCCAGGTAATGTACATGTGATATAGTATCAAGACACTACCCCCAATGCTCATGGTGGAGGAGAAGGAGGATGGGATGCCGCAAGATTAAAGATGGCGGTTGACAAAGGGATGTAGTTTTGCCTGCAATGGTTTCATTATGTCACAGGCGACGTAATTATATTCTATTGTGTCCTTCAACATCAACTGAAAAAAAAAAATTGGAGAGCACTTTCTGAATCAAGATATATTCCAAGAAGAAGTTTAAAAATTAATTGAAAATTCAAAAAAGGAAAAAGTAGTGGAGCCAGTAAGTGGCATGGTGGTTGAAGTGCTGGACTCCCACATGGCTAACTGTGGATCGAGTCCCAGACCTGGCAGCTTGCTTTCTCACTTTCTGTCTCTCTATGGAGAGGACACATACCTGAGAGCAAAATTAAAATAATAATAATAGAAAGTAAAATTAAAAATTAAAAAAAAAACCTCTATTCTGAAAAAAAAAAAAAGAAAAGTAAAAAGCTTAAAGACACAGATAGGATTGGCACAGTGGGTTTTTCTGGGTGTGTCTGTGAAGTTCTATTCCCTGACCTGGGTGGTGGTTAAACAGGGGTTTGATTTCAAACAAGTCGTTACGTTGTACATTTAGGGGGTTTGTATTTTTGTAAATGCCTGCTATATTTTAACCATTTCCAACAGTTGTTTTTTTGTTTTGTTTTTTGGGTTTTTCTTTTTTTGCTTTTTTTTTAAAGAAGTGAATGGAATGGATTTGGCTGGCTGCCTCACCACAAAGTAATCCAGGGATTCGGCTGGGCCACGGGGAAGGGGGCCGAACTGGGTAACTGAAGCCACAGAGTCAGAGAAAGGGGGGAACTGTCCTAGGTCGGTCCCAGGCCCACCCCCACCTCCTGCCCCTGCCCCACTCACCATCAGCATGTTGGGTGGAGGTCTCAGGGTTAGATTTGGGTTCTGGGGAGACTGGGCCTGGCGTCTGGACTAGGGAGAGAAGAAGAGAAGGCTGTAGACCGAGATCGGGAGACTGCCAGAGCAGCTCAGCGTGGATGTAATGAAAATGACCTAACTGCCATTCGCAAACTGCCCACATGGGGCGCCAGTATCTCCCCCTACCTTGGGCCCTCAATCCCACAGATGCCATCCTGAAGACTCTTTCTTGGGGATACCTGCTGCAAATTATTAGGTCGTCAGGAAAGTCATGGCCTACCGTTCTGTCTTTCTATGCAAAAATGCATCATGACTTTCCAGATGACACAACGGCTTTCTCAAAATGGGTTTAGCTCCATTGTCCAAGGAGATCTGATCTCAAACCAGCACCCATCTGCTCTGATATGAGCCCCCAGAACTTCCTCTGGGGAGCTAGCCTTTCTGGATCTTGGCCCACTTTATTCAGTAGGGCTGGCACCAGGCAGGTTCAATCTGCTTGAGGCTGAATACGAGACCCAGGCCTGGCCAATCAGCTTCTGTGGCTGTGGCCACAGTGATCAGCTGGGCACAGAACCTAAATGTGGCCAATGATACTCAGTCCTGGGACATTCGCCGAGTTTGGGAAGGGGAAATTCTCTTGCGTGGATTCTTAGTAAGATGGGAATTCCGGGCCTCTGGGGACCATTCTAGGTCCCTAAAAGAATATTTCTGAGAATAAAGCGAACACAGAGAAAACAGAATTAAGACACGGGGGCAGGTTCCTGATAGCATCATTTGAGCACCTAGACCGAGCCACACCTGAAGGTCTGTCTCTGGGTCTGTCTTTTTAGTTACATAAGTTCATAAATTCCCCTGTTTAGTCCAAGTTTGGGGGGGAGGGGGTCGTTGTTGCTTTTGTTATTTGTACAAGATCTTGACAGACCTGGCTCTCTTTCCGCACCTGGGTCATGAATGTTTACAGTCGTTGAGTCCAGTGGAGAAAGAGATGGGGCTTCCTCTGACGTCTGCCCTGGGGAATCAAAGGATGAGAAGTTAGGAGGAAGCCTTTGGTCTCCCTTCTCTCACCACAATCCCACCCTGCCCTCCCTTCTGAAACCTGGGGGGCAGCTCCGGAAGTCCTGTCCTCTGGTGGGACCAATCAGCTTTGGCTAGATCTGTCCATGATCCTGAAAGTGTTTGAAGCTTTGCTAACACCATCCCCATGTTCCCTCCAATCCCATCTCCCTGCCCATCCTTGCGGGGTGGAAGAGGTGGTCTAGTGAGCGCAGGCCCTAGGGTCAGCCAGGGCCATGGTTTCCAGTTCTACACCAACAACTTCCTCGCTGTGTGACCTGACACACTTGAAGTTCCCTCTCTGAGCTTCGGTGGCCTCATCTGCAAAATAGAGATAACTGCATCTATTTTACAGGGCTAGAGACAGGGTGAGCTGAGACAGAGGAGGAAGAAGGTCTTCCCCTGCCCCCAGGCTGCCCAGCCTGGACAGCCAGCAGCTCCTCCCCGGTCTCTTGCACCTGCGCCTGCCCCTACCCTACCTGCAGGCAGAGGGAGCCATCCATGCTCAGAACTCTGCCCTGACTGCAGATATAAACCTTGCTCCAGGTAGAAAACAAAAATAAAAACAAAAACAAAAGCCCAGGACCAGCGGGTGGTGTGGTGGTGAAGGCACTGGATTTCCACATGGTCAACCATGGTTCAAGTCCCAGACCAGGCAGCTTGCTTTCTCACTTTCCCTCTCTCTCTCTCTTTCTCTCTGTCTCTGGTGACTGCACATGCCCTATAGTGAATTTAAAAAATAATAATAAATGAAATAAAATTAAAAATTATTATTATTTTTTTATTTTTAGAGATATTTTTGCTATAGGGTATGTGTGCTCGCCAGAGAGACAGAGAAAGGTAGAGACAGAAAGCGAAAAATTCCCCTCCATCTGGTCCCATGTCACTTCCTTGAGCTTTCTTCTTCCCACTCTGTCCCTTGTTCACTCCAGTCACCTTCCTGCCTGCCAGTCAAGCTCACCAGACACGCTCTATCCCTTAGATGAAGGCTCAGTCCCTCATCTTCTGCAAGTATTTCCCCACACATCGCCCTCTCGGTGAGGACTCCCCTGACCGCCCTGCTTCAACAATCGTCATCATCCTCTGCAGCTGTCCACAGCAGGTATGGCCTGCCGGCATTACGTATGATGTACTCATCGATCTGTTTTCTCCACTAGCATATGACCTGCTGTTTCATTTGCTGTTTCTGCAGGGCATAGAAGATCTGACACACAGGAAGTGCCCAACACATGTCTTTAGAATGACTGGGGGGGGGGGAATGTGAAAAACACTGTATCAGAGGTAAATGGGGAGCAGCAGGTGGTTAACCTGCTGGATTCCCACATGGCCAACTGCAAGGTTTGCGACCCAGACCCAGTAGCTTGAAGAACGCACCTAACATGTGTGTTCAAAATCCCAAGAGGAGAATGGATTATAGAGTGGCCATCCCCCCTGGGGGATGATTTTTTCACTTTCCCTCTCTCTGTGTCTGTCTATTTCTGGCAAATTACATGTGCCTTATAGCAAAAAAAAAAAAAAAAAAAAAGAAAAGAAAAGAAAAAAAGAAAAGAAAGAGAGAGAGAGAGAGAGATGGGAGACTGGCCCCATGGCCTAGTGGTTAAGGGAGCTGGATCCCTCATGGCTAAGTGCAGTCTGAATCTTGGACTGATAGCTTGAGAAATCTCCCAGGCACGTATGTGTGTGCACCCTAAATCCTGTTAGGATGGAGCCATGAAGGAAAAGGGATTACAGCATGTCCATCCCCATTGGGAGGTGCTTTCTCTCTCTCTAACCAGTGCACACACTCCTAGCAAGTTTCAAGAGCGAGAGGGAGAGACGTGGGGTACCTTCAGTGGAACATGTGCCCTGAGTTCCGGGGACAGGCAGGACAGCTGTAACTCCTGCTCCTCCACTCGCTAGCCTCTGGCACAGGGCATTTCTCCTCCCTGAGCCTTCATTTTCTCGTTTGTAAAATAGGCATGGTGGGACCAGCAGGTGGCAGGGTGGTTAAGGCGCTGGACACTCCCACATGGCTGAGAACGGTTCAGGTCCCAGACCTGGTGGCTTCCTTTTGCACTCAACCCCTCCACCACTCCACCACATGTGTGTCTCTCTCTGGTCAAATTAAAATAAAATGAATAAATAAATAAAATAATTCTTTTTTAAAAAATAGGTATGACAACATGTATAACAGAACCGAAGCCTAAACAGACCAGCGCACACATCTGCCAAGTCTCACGCATCGGCAAAGGCCGGCTGGGTCATTGCCTTTGGGAAACACTTCCCAGGCAAGGCTCGGATGTCTCCCACTCTTGACCAGTCCCAGCTCAACCATTCTGCCTAGCTATGCATTGCCTGGGGGTCCAGGGATGCGCTCTGCGGGGAGCCCAGGTTTCCTGGCTGCTGAGGAGAAAACTGACACCCATCTCCCAGCCAAATCAAACTCAGTCTGTTCTTCTTGGAGGTGAACAGGAGGATGCTCAGCAGGACAGGCTCTGGCCAGACTCCTTGGAAGCAGCCACCCAGGGCTGAGGTGTCCATGGAGGGTAGAACCCCACCTGGATATAGGAATCCCCACCTCCTGCTTCTTGGCACTACGGGGGCAGGGTGGATCCAGACAAGAGCTGGGTCTTACCTCTGGTAGGGAGAATCAGGCCCACGATGGTGAGGAGACACAGGCGACCAGACGGCGACATCTATGGGGTGAACCAGAGCTGGGTAAGCCGAGAGGTCAGAAGGCAGGCCCAGGGCAGCCCCATTCTCTACCCTGAACAGGCCCCTCTGGCTTCAAGGACCCTCTGCCTGGGCTGACAGCTGGTTTGGGGAGAAGGGAGGTCTCAGAGGTGGGGGTCCCAAGCCGCCACCCCCTTCTTCCCTGTGTAGGTCCCCAAAGAAATCAAGAAGCGTCAGAGCGAACTGGCCTCCCGGCAGCAGCGACAGCACAGGAGCAGCAAGGAGCGGGAGAGGAAGATGAGTAATGTGCTCCTGACCTCAAGGAAAATGTGAGCTGGTGTCAGGGGCCGCGCGGCAGAGGCCATGGGGCAGGATGCGGATCGATCTGAGACGGCCTGGCCCGAGAGGGCTGGAGGGAGCTGGGGAGACTGAGGCAGGAGGAGGTTGGGAAGCAGGGCGGCCCACTGAAGGCAGAAGAGACAGAGAGAAGAGCATGAATGGGGCTCCGAGAGGCACGGAAAAGGTCAGCCTTCTACCCACCTGAGCCCGGCCCCAGGGCAGGGCGGCGGATGGAGGTGGAGCGGAGGAGGAACTTACGTCCGAGCTGGGGGTCCCTCTCGGGCAGCCTCGTGGGGAGAGGGCAGCGGCAGTAGCTGCGTCCAGGCGGAGGGTGTGGCCAGGGGAGCGCGGGCGGGCGGGACGAGACGGGCTCAGTCATTTCCTCTTGGGTTTCCTGGCTTCAGAGCCCGGGGTGGGAGCAGGAGGGGGAGCCGCTGAGGGCGACGACGAGGGGCAGGGGTGAGAGGCAGGACAGCGGCCCCC
>NW_006209766.1:831548-835860 GCF_000334495.1 Tupaia belangeri chinensis | reverse complement strand
GCCGGGCGGCGGGTGTGGCCAGGGGAGCGCGGGCGGGCGGGACGAGACGGGCTCAGTCATTTCCTCTTGGGTTTCCTGGCTTCAGAGCCCGGGGTGGGAGCAGGAGGGGGAGCCGCTGAGGGAGAGGACGAGGGGCAGGGGTGAGAGGCAGGCCTGTGGCCTCCACCCAGCCAGCCTGGGAGGGTGGGGACGGGGAGCAGGGGCCGCAGGTCTTGGCTCGGAGGGGCTCCGTTAGGGAAGAGAGAGGAGGGGTCTGGAATGTGGGCCGGGGTGGGGGAGAAGGGAAGGCCCTGCCATCTGGAGGTGTGGAGGGTGGGGAAGGGAAACTCGAGGGGTGTGAGATAGGAGGGGAGGCCCTCGGGGCGCTGGGGGAGGGGAAGGAGAGCCCACTCCGGGAATCCCAGGTCCGTGCTGCGGCACCCACCCCACGTGTCCCCACAGATGAGAACACACAAACAGAACGGGGGGAAAAACCAAATGCACATTTATTAAGCTCAAGACATGGACACCGAGGGGGCGGGGGAGGGATCTTCGGGAGGAGACGAGGGGGTGCAGGGAAGCAGTACACGGGGATTCTGGGGGGCCGGGGGCGGACTCCCGGATCCCAGGAGCTGGAGGCCTGAGTCCCTGGGTCTGGGATGCAGACGGGCTCTTTGGGGGATCGTCATTGCCAAGGCCTGGGGAGGGACAGCAGGGTGCAGCGGCTCCAGCCTTGGGGTGGGTGGGGCGGCTCATTCGGGGGAGCACTCCCCGGCGCAAGGCTGGGGTCCCCCCCGCCTCCACCCGGTCCTCAGGCTCCCGCGCTCAGGCAGGTACAGCAGCGGAGATTTCCGGCAGGTTTTACACGCCGCCACCGCCAGGGGCTGGGGAGAGAGGAGCGGGTGTCAGCCAGCAGAAGAGTGGGAGCAGCCCTCCTCTGGCAACCAATGGGCTCTGGGTCCCCCATGGACAGGGACGCCAGGCCTCCAGGGGTGTCATCCTTGAGCTCACGCTGCCACCCCACACCCTAGTGACTGGTCCAGTCCACCTTCCTGGCTGCTGTTCTGCCCCACGTAGTGCTGTCACCTGTGGTAGGCTCAGCAACCCCAGGCCCATCCGGCCTTCTCTGGGGCATTCCCCTGCCAGAAAGGGAGTCCTCACCCCCTTCCTCCACCCCAGTCTTGCCCTACACCCCCAACCTTCCCTGTACCGGTGTATCCTGAATAGGTAGACAGAACAGGAATTCCCCCATTCCCCTCCCACTCAGGACTCTCATTCAGTGGGATGGGCCAGGGTCCTGGACATACGCTTAAACTGTAGCCAGGGACCAGAGCCCAACACCCCGCCCTCATCATCCACTCACCACCCCATGAATGTTTCTAAATCTCATTTTTAAAACATGCAACAAAACACATGTCATTTCACATCAAATTCCCCAAAACAGCGAGTATGCTCAAACCCCTCCCTCGTTTTTTTCTTTGTTGTTGTTGTTGTTTTCAGTTATAAGAAAGTTTTAAGAGTCAAAGAGAGTCCCATCTCTGATTTTTAAGTCCCTGGAAGGATGCCATTGCACTAAAAACAGGTCAGGATATTTTTACATCATTAAAGTTAACACCTCCAAGGAGTCACAATCTTTCCTCTCCATGTTTATCTCCTCCTGCATCCTACACCCCCCCATCTTCTTGACTCCTTCCAGGCCCACCAATCCCTCCATTCCCCCCTCCACCCCCCCATTCTCTGCTCCTGCATCCTCCACCCTTCCAACACCTCCGCCCTCTTGAATCTCCATCCCTCTCTGTCCTTCCCATCCTTCTCCAACCGCATGCTTCCTACATCCCCATATGTTCTTTTCTCCAACGTGAGTTTTTAAGTCTGGATCCTACACATCTCTTTTTGTTATTTTAATATAATTATTCAGAAACCCTTTCTCCTCCTCCCCTCTTTCTCCTCTCCCTCCTCGCCTTCTTCCCTCCCTCCTGCCCTCCCTGCTCTTCCTTGCTCATGTCTTCCTAGACCAGCCTGGCTGCACACCAGTCTGGAAACAGTCTCTCCTCCCATCTTCCCTTCTGCTTGACTCTTCCTTCCGACTGGCAGGGCCTTCTCTCCTGGGTGTGTGTGTGGGGGGGGGGAGCTCTCTTCACAGGATTGTGGCTTTCTCCGGGAAATCAGTTCCTCCTGGTTTTTAGAGGCTTATGTATTTATTTGGGGGAATCTTTGTGGACTCCTAAGGACATTCCACAGCCCACTGCCTCCCTGTGGTTTAGCATCTTCCATTGCAGGGGCTCAACCTCCTATCATTGTGCCATGTATCTCTGTGGGTGGTCCCACTCTCCGTCCCAGCCATAGCCAGAGCTACTCCCCTTCGAAGACTCCCTACCCCCCCCACATCCTCTCAGAACCCCAAAAACCGCACCTTTGTCACTCTCACCTGAGGAGGGAAGCTCCGACTTACAAGATTTGCATGTTGGGCTGTAGAGGAAGAGATGAGAGAGAAAAGCATCAAGAGATTCAACAGCCACCAGCTTCTGCAAACCCAGGACAGGCCCAGGACCCTTGGTTTGGGGAATTCCCACAGGCCCCAAGCTGCTCCCGCCCACTCGCCCCCAGTCCCTACTGCTGCCAGACCTCTCGGACCTGGAGTCCGCCTTTCTGCACTTCACCTTCTTGCCTGTGAGGAGACAGAACAAGGACATAGAGGGTGAGGGTACGGACAAAAGCCGGCAGGACCAGGACCGTAGGTACCGCGGAGGGGAAGCCCAGGCAGCCTGGGAATGGGTCGGACTTACTGATGATGATGAGAATGCCCAGCAGGAACAGGATGGTGGCCAGAGTCATGCCCACAGTCTGCACCGTGTCGTAGTCTGGGGAAGGGAACGAGGGACGTCAAGGCAGGGGCAACACCTGGGCCACACCTAGAGTCTCAGTCCTGACTTCAGGCCACCCAGCCAGGGCCCAGAATTCACTGCGTTGGGTGCTCCTCCAGTGGGTGAGTGTGAGGCTGAGAGCAGGGCTGGGCCTCGTGAGCTGCCCTGGGCCTCTCCACTTCTTCCCTGTTTTGGGCCCTCTGGATTCCGTACCCTTAGCTATGCACAAAGGGGCTGCAGAGAGCACTTGCAAGAATGGATTGAAGTTTGGCTTTTGTTTGGTACCAAAACCTTTTTGAAATCCATGCCAAGTTTTTCCTTTTGAAACATTTTTATTTATTTATTTCCGTTTTCTTGCTGTAAGGCACATGTGCTCACCGGAGAGACTGAGAGCAAGAGAAGGAAAGTGAAAAAATCACCTCCCAGGGGAATGCAAATTCCTTCTCCTTTCAGGATTTTGGGCATGCATGCACATGCACCCCGTGTGATTTTCAAGTGTCTGGGTTTGGGACTCGAGCCACACAGCCGGCCATGTGGGGTCTAGTACCTTAACTTCCACACTGCATGCTGGCCTGCAAAGTTTTTTTTTCCTGTACACATTTCTATGTCTGTGAGCTCTTGAAAACCCCTTATACCTAATGGGCTTCTTCTCCTGCCTCCTCCCATTCTGGTCCTGTTCTTGATGGTCACCTGTCCCGGCTCTTGCAGCAATCTTACCTTGTTGCCCAGCCCCACCCCACCCTCCTATAGTCAGGGGGCCCCTGCTTACATCTGAGTCAGACCAGCTTCCTCCTCAGGGCAGCATCCTGCTTGTCTCCCACTGCACTCCCACGATGCCCTAGGCCCAGGGTCTGCCCAGACCTCCTCTCGCTCCATTCTCTCCTCAAGCCTCTATGATCCAGTCACTCTGGCCTCCCAGCTATTCTGAAGCATACCAGGCATGGTCCTACCTCAGGGCCTTTGCACTTGCTGTGCCTTCTGCCCAAAAGCTCTTCCCTAGATATCCACACGGCTCTCTGCCTCACCAACTTCCAGGCTGTATTCCAATGTCAGTGAAGCCTTCTCTAGGAGTCCTATTTAGAATGCTTCATTCTCACCTCCACACTTTCTAATCTCATTCCTTCCTTTACTTTCCTTCGTAAGAATTAGTCTTAGCTGATATTTCTACATAATCAATCATTTTTGTATTTATTTTCTTGAGTATCTGTCTCTCTACCATTGAGTATAGGGTCAAGGAGGGCAGGGCATCTTGCTGGGTCTGCTCACTGCAGTGTCCCCAGGTGTCTGGAACATTGCCTGCATGGTGCATGTGCTCAGCCAGTATTTGCTGAAATACGAATTTTTTTGAGAGGTTTTTGCTATAGGGCGCGTGCGCTCGCCAGACAGAGAGAGGCATAGAGACAGAAAGCAAGAAATCACCCCCCAGGGGGGATGGTCACGCCGCAATCCCTTCTCCTCCATTCTCCTCT
>NW_006209766.1:825253-831517 GCF_000334495.1 Tupaia belangeri chinensis | reverse complement strand
TTCAGTTGTATTCTATTATTATTATTATTATTATTATTATTATTATTAATTTGACCAGAGAGAGACAGAATGAAAACAGGAAAGTGAGAAAGCAACCCGCCAGGTCCAGGACTCGAACCACGGTTGAGCATGTGGAAATCCAGCACCTTTAACCACCATGCCACCTGCCAGCCCCTGATATATGAATTTATGGAGCACTTATTCTTTACCACCAGTAATTCAGGCCTCTGCCCTCAAGAGCTTGGCTTTCATATTGTGATAAAGTAAGAAACAAACAAAACCCCCGATGTCCTGTGACTAGCTGGGTGTGGTGTGGCCCCGCTTGCCTGGGAGGCAGGGAGGCCCTTTCCCAGGAGGGTGGTCAGGATTTGATCTGAGTCGGGAAAAGGAAAAGGAGCCCTGGCCGCATGTGTGGAGAGTTGGAGGAGTATTCTCGGCAGCAGGAACACCAAAGGCCCTGAAGTGATAAAGTGGATAAATTGGAGGAACAGTATGAATGAACAAGGGGAAAGGGAAAACAGAGGGTTTTTAGAGAGGAAACAGCCAGATCCACCAGACTTGGGGGTAACTTTTTTGAACGTCAATGCCCCGGGGGTGATTACATGGCATCACTCAGGTCATTCTCTTCCACAGTCCTCATAGGTGGGAACCAACACCATCCCTTGTCTACCAAAGGGCCCAGAGAGGCGAAGTTCCTCAAAGGCCATACAGCTGGTAAGTGGGTAAGCCAAGATTCCAAGCCAGGCAGCCTGGCCTCGGAGTCAGAGTCGTCGTGTTTAAGCGTTCACTTGTGTGCTTCTCTGATGACTTCAATGCCCAGCCCAGATTCCTAGGGAGGCTGGAAGGTGGCCCAGAGAAAGTGTGAGACCACACTCCATCCCCAGTCTGGTTTTGCCTTCCATGAAGCCAGCTGGTGTGACGGTTCCCACACAGTCACACGGCCAGTGGGCCAGCATGTATCATGTGGCAGTAGGTGAAGCCACTTCAGCCCATGACCCTCAGAGGTCTGCAGCTACCCTTCCATCCAACCCCAGACACCCCCCCGTAACAAACTGACACTCACCATAGTGAAATGGGTCAGGTTCCTCGGGCACTGTGAGAAGCAAGGCAGAGAAACAGAGGAGAAAAAGATTTCAACACTGGCTTTCTTGACATTTTTGAGGATCCAGATGGGGCCCCAGCCTTGTGGTTTCTTTGTGGAAATCCAGATCAAAGAGACCACTTGTTCTAATGGTATCGCCTCATGGCAGGACCCGAACCTGGAGTGGAGTGTTGGCTGGATTCTGGTCCCCACTCACTGCATCAGCAGGTCCCCTGTGCAGTGTACGACCTGCCCAACTGTACATGGCAGTCCTGGCCTCAGCCCCCTGTGGAGGTCTGAAGCAAGCTATGGATTCACTCCCTGATTCAGAATGGATTCTATATTAGCTTTCCGTGTGTGCGTGTGTGTGTGTGTGTGTGTGCTCATGCATGTAACTCTACCACATGAAACACACTTGTACATTAAAAGACCTGCACTACGTTCAGAAATATTCATGTGTGGATAAAAAGTGTGTGTGTGCATGGATCTTCTTTTTCCCATCTCTCATTCTCCTGCCCCAAACCATATTCGCCTTCAGGAGAGCTCAGAACATCCTTCTCCTTCTAGAAGTCCATCCTGAGGGCTCTGCAATTCCTCTGCTGGATGTTGGTGCATTCTGCCTTTCCTAGAGCAGAATTCGACAGTGCGTGTCACTAGGAGACCAAAGTCTGTGTGTGTGTGTGTGGGGGGTGTCAGGGTGAGGTCAGAGGTTATCATTAGTGTTCTTCTCTCTTCTGGATTCAGGAAAGGATGACTCCCCTGAGGCTGGATGCGGCCATGTGACTGATTCTGGCCAGTGGACTGTGAGTGGAAGTGGTGTCATGCAGGAGCTCTCTCAGCCTCCAGCCCAGTAATCTGAATGTTCAAGATGGTGGCTACTCTAGTTTTCTTTGGTGAGTAGAAATCTTCCTGTACTCCAAGTCAATTAGTGATGAACTGAGACTTTTGGTACTTTTTGTTACTGTAGCACACACTAGCCTAAACTGACTGATATTAAGTGGTCCCAAGGCAAGACTCTGAATAGCACCACCTCATACAATGTGTAAGGTCTGTGTTCAACCTTTGAAGAAGTCTTAGGCTGGTGCTAAGGTGCCTTTAACACTTCCCAGCCCTTGTTCATTCCCCGCCCCGTCCCCACCCAGCAGAAAACAAACCTCAGACTCAGAGCCACCAGAAGGCAATGATATCTAAGAAGACTTGTGTGCCATTACCTGGTTCCCCCCACACACTTTTTAAAAATTGTTTCTTTTTTTAAGGTTTTTGCCACAGGTCATGTGCACTCACCAGAGAGAGACAGAGACAGTGAGAGGGAAACTGAGAAATCACCCCGCAGCGGGGATAGCCACACTGTAATCCCTTCTCCTCCATTCTCCTCCTGGGGTTTTGGGCATGTATGCACATGCACCTGGCATGATTCTCAAGGTGCCCGGTCCAGGGCTTGGACCACAGTTGGCCATGTGGGATTCCAGTGCCTTAACCACCCACTATGCCACCTGCTGGACCCACCTTTTTTTTTTTTTTTTTTTTTTTTTATGGCTGACTTGCTCTCCGAAAGGCAGAAATCACCCCCCAGGGGGGATGGCCATGCCACAATCCCTTCTCCATTCTCCTCTCGGGATCTTGAGCACTCACACACATGCACCCAGCATGAGTTTTTTTTAAGCCTCCGGGTTTGGGATGTGAACCGCGGTTGACTACATGGGAGTCCAGCAACATAGCCATTACGCTAATTGCTGCCCCCCACCTTTTTTTAAAAATCTAAACAGCAATGGACTGCACCAGCTCCAGGACAGATTGTCTTCTAAACACTTTACACATACTACTGTATTTCACCATCACAGCAGCTCTCTGATGTAGGTGTTATCTCCATTCCATTTCACCAAAGGGGAAGGCTGGATCCAGGTCACTTGCTTGAGATTGTTTATATGCCTGTCTTCCATTTAAAATTTTTAAAAATGACTGAATTTTAACTGTGGTGGTGATATAAAATAAAGCCTATTGGTACCAGCAGGTGGCGTGGTGGTTAAGGCACTAGACTCCCACATGGCCAACTACAGTTCAAGTCTTAGACCTAGTAACTTGCTTTCTCACTTTCTCTTTCTCCGTTTCTCTTTGGTGAGCACATGTGCTCTCTAACAAACTTATATAATAATAATAACAAAATAAATACATATTTAAAAATAACTAAAAATATAAAGCCTATCAAGTTTAAAATATTGTAATCATTTATTTAATTGCATTTAGTGATTATTACTTTGTATTTGACCAGAGAGAGACAGAGAGTGAAAGAGAAAGGGAGAAAGCAAGCTGCCAGGTCTGGGATTCGTACTGTAGTTGGCCATATGGAAGTCCAGAGCCTTAACCACCATGCAACCTGCTGGCCCCGATCTATTAAGTTATTCAATGTTCATATTTTGGGGGCCAGCAGATGGCATGGAGGTTAAGGCAGTTGAACACCCACATGGCTAACCATGGTTTAAGGCCTAGACCCACAGGCTTGAAAATCACCAAAATCCCAGGAGGAGAATGGGAGAGAAAGAACTGCAGCGTGGCCATCCACTCTAGGGAGTGATTTCTTTTTTCACTTTGCTTCTCACTGTCTCTCTGTTTTTCTTTGGTGTGCGCATGCACCCTAAGGCAAGATCCTTTTTTTTAAAAAAAAAAAGTTAACATTTTGAAGGAAAACTATTAAATAAATAGCAGCGTGGGGGAACACAGGAATAGGGTAAAAATAGTGAAGGTGGTACTCAGAAGTGTCAAAATGGGGAAACATTGCTTTAGAGTCACCTACGGTCTGTCTTAGCTCCCCCTCCCGACAGTGAGAAGATGTGTTTGACTCATCTCGGCTGTTAACCCTGGCGTTTATGAAAGGTTCTCAGAGAAGTTTTCTGGAATGAATGAATGAAAGAATGAAAGCCCCTCCAAGGCTACAGGAAGCGGCCTCAAAGGTGAGGCAGTTGAGTTATCTCACTTTGGTCTCCTGCTTTGCCATAACCCTCCTTCCCCCCACAAGTTATCAGGAACCCTCTCGAATGAGTGCCTGTCCCAGAATCTTCTTTGACTCCACGCTGAGTGTCTGGTGCTTCCCGCAGAAGATCCTCTTCTGGTTCCTGCTGCCCCAGCGCTCGTCCTGGTCCTCGGGGTGAGGCTGGGCTAAGGGTGGAGCCAGGAGGCAGGAGGAGGAGTATGCACTACTCCTGGCCAGTCGCCAAAGAGAGATCAGGAAGGAGGTGGTTGCTATGGCAACTGGGGCATCTTGAGAGGTGGTGAGTCCAGGCACCCCAGGTTGGGTGAGGTCCTGTGTGAGGTTTGGGGATTGGGTTTCAAACTCCAAGTCCAATCTCGACTCCCTTCTGTTGTTGCCCCCTGCAGAGGTGGCTCCTGGCCAAACTGAGGGTCCCTCTTGGGGACAGGGACCTAAGCCAAGTTGTGCTCATGCGTCCCCTGGCTGTTCTCTCTCAGTTTTCCCTCCTGTTCTCTGGCAGGGCAGAGAGCGTCTCTCCCCTTCTCTCTTCAACAATTCATTAATTAGTTTCCTTTAAGCAGCTTGCCATACACAACATGCTTTTCCTCCCCCGGGGTTTCCCAAGCCCTGCGGTCCCTTCTCATGCTCTAACTGGGAAAAGGAGGGGCTGAGGCATCTGTCCTCCCACCTCTGCTCGTCTGCTGCCATTGATTCTGCTAACCACAACCTCTGCGAAAAGGAGCCCTGGGCTCCCGCCAGGCCTGCTGGCTCAGCCCTGCCCCCTCTCCCTAGGGTGGCTTCCAGCCTCTGCAGCCCCCCCACCCCGCCCTGCTTCGGATTCTGCAGATATGGCTTCAGTGCAGCAGCCCCCGCCTGCTGAGAAAGGGGGAAGGGAAGAAGGGATGGGGTTGGGATTGAGGTTCCCTTCACCACCAGGGACACCTCGGCACCCCTGCTCTATCCCCTGCCCTGCCCTCAGTGCTCGAAACCCGTGTCCTGCCCCCACCTTAAAGCTGTCCATGTCTTGCTCTTCTGCAGAAGCAGGCTAGGCAGAGGGGGTGTCGGGGGCCGCGCGACAGGAGGCCGTGGTGGAGTGGGTGCATAACTGGGTTAATAGGTGTGAAGTGCACATCGATGTGTTGGCTGGGTAGGGGTGGCCGGGGTGCCCATGTGCACCCCCAAGTACACCTCCGCACTGGAAGACACCACTGGACAAGGGCTGGGAAGGAGGTCTCACCACCCCACTCCCACCCATGGAGGTTCACTGCAGTGGTTCGAGCCCCACCCCAGGCTGCCTCCCCTTTCTCTGTATTCTCGCATCCTGTGGCTCCAGCTCGCTCTCCCTCTGCCGCTGTCTCTATCTCCCTTTCCATAGTTGTCTCGGTCCCAGATCTCTGTCTCTGCTCCTTTCTCGGCATCTCTGCCTACTACCCTCTGCCTCCCCCTTCTCTCTCCGAGTCTCTCCGAATCTCCTAGCTGCCTAGCTCGCTGAGATTCTTCTCTGTCTTAGACACACTCTATCTCTTTCAGGCTGCCGTCTCTGTCTCTATTTCGTTCTCTCTCTTCCTGTCTCCATCTCTCTCTTCCTATCTCCATCTCTCTCTTCTCTTTCACTTCCTTCAGCTCTCCCTTCTTTCCTCTAAACCTGCCTGTCAAGGATTGCAAGAAACTCCCACCATAGGAGACTGCGGTGGGAAGAAGAGGGATATGGACCCCCTCCCCCTCGCCACCCCAGGGCCCCTGAAATCTCCCCAACCCTCTCTGGCCGAAGACCCACCTGCTCCCACCCTGGAAGCCCCTCTCTTCCCAGCGGCTACCATCGCTGCTGGACCTGCCACCCGGTTGCCATAGCGACCTGTCCGCGCATCCTTTCTCCCGGGACGGCCCCTCTCTAACAGTGGGTCCCGCACAGGGACGCCACCTCCAGGGAAGAGGTGTCCAAGATCCCCCAGGGACCTTAAGGGGTGCAGGGGCTTATGAGCAGGGGTTTCTGCTCATAGGAGAAAAGGACATGCCCTCCCCACCCCTCTCCCTTTCCAATACTGGAACCTCCCCATGCCCTCTCCTCTCAGCTCTCAGAGCCCCCAGCGCCCCCTCCCCAGGCGACGCTCACCCTTCGTAGGGGTCTGGGTCGGGGTCGCCATGCTGGGCCGGAGCGAGGGACCGCTGGACGCTGAGGCAGAGAAGGCGCGGTTGCAGCAGCTGGAAGCAGGACAGA
>NW_006209766.1:823523-824896 GCF_000334495.1 Tupaia belangeri chinensis | reverse complement strand
CCTAGTCGGAGCTGCAGGACCTGGCTGGGTTCCATCGCGCCAGGTGTCTCTACCGCCTGCGGGTGGACAGACCTGAGAGGGACAGAGTTCGGGGTCAGGAGGGGCATCTCCAGGTCCTGTGGGGGAGGGGCCACTGCGGCCCCACCCCCTCCCGCACCCTCAGGTTTGAGATCAACCCCCTCCCTCTACGCACCCAGGGGCCGCCAGAACAGGGATTCTAGGAACCAGCTCCAAACCCCTCAAGCCCCTGCCATCTCCCTAAACTCACGGCGGATGGAGCTGCGGAAAGTCCCCTCCTCTTCATCCGGTTCCCCGGTCCTGGAAAGGGAGAGGCAGAGGGAACTCGGGATGGAAAGGAGAGAAGCAGCCGCTTCCAGGAAACAGAAGCCTCGCTTCTCGAACCGGTGTGCCGAGGCCAAGACAGCGCGAGGAGCAGGCGCGAGTCCCCCGTAGACGAGGAGCCCCGGCAGCAGGGAAGGGTGTGGTCAGAGGCCTCCCTAGCAGGTACCTGAGTACCTCCAGAAATGCTGGGCAGGGGACTCGAAGTCGGCGGGGAAGGGATGGTCAGAGAGATCTGGCAGACTGCCAGGAGATGATCTGGACTGGGAACCCAGAACCCCACCACCCCCTATTTTCCGGTTGAGTGATCTTGGGTAAATGACTTGACCTCCCTGGGCCTCAGTTTCCTCATCTGTAAAATGGGGTTGATAACAGCACATAGAAGCGGGGTGAGGGGTAAGCAAAATAATCCACAACGCAAAGTAGCTGGCACGTGGCACACACCCAGGAACTGGGAGGTATTACGGTGACATCGGTCACCGTCTTCACCGGGAGGAGGTTTTCATCCACTGCCTGTGCTTTACATTTTATGTAAAGATGAATCCAAGAGCCAGGCACAGAGCTGAACTGGGCCGCCGCGCGAGGTGATCTCATTTCACCGCGGCTTTTTCTTTCCCAGCGCTTGGCGTTATCACGCTTGGCGATGTGATAACTACGGGGCTGTGGGAACCCACGGCCACCGCCACCACCGGGCTGGGAGCTCAGCCAGGCAAGGCAGGAGGTTTCTTCGTCGCTTGGTCCCAGGGCTTGGCTTGGCGTTTGGCACATAGTAGGTGCTTAATACATGTTCGCTAAAGAGTTCTGGCTGCGGGATGGAGGACTTCCGGCCTCGTCCCCAGCGCGATGGGGCGAATGAGGGCAGGGAGGGGCCTCTTACCTCTGCTGCTGGTTGAACTTGCACCGGCATCTTTTGCCTGTGGGGTGGGCGGGGAGGGAAGGCTGAGATTCCCCTCTAGGCTAGCGCTGCGCTGCGCTGGTGCTCCCGGGGCGGGGCCTGGGCGGGGCCTGGGCGAGGTGGGGCGTGGCGTGGCCGG
>NW_006209766.1:821309-823503 GCF_000334495.1 Tupaia belangeri chinensis | reverse complement strand
GGCGGGGCGGGGGTGGGGGGACTCACTGAGGACGATGAGAATGCCCAGGATGAAGAGGATCCCCGCGATGATTAAGCCTCCGATCCGCAGGGATTGGTAGTCTGGGCAGCAGGGAGGAGGATGGGGAGGAGGGAGGTGGCGAGGGGGACAGGGAGGGGCCAAAGGGCAGGAGGCAGAGAGCACAGGACATCAGATACTGAGAGAGCAAGGCAGGAGAGAGACAGAAGGATCAGAGAATCGGATACACATGGAGTCAGGGAGAGAAAGGGACAAGATCAAGAAAGAAAGCCAGAGCGAGAGAATGACAGGTTGTAACGAGAGTCAGAGAGACAGAGAGAGAAAAGAGACAGAGAGGGAGAAGGAATGAGGACAGGATAGCAAGCCCAGGCCCTCCCCTTGGACCCCGAGGAGAAATGTTTCCTACCGTAGGTGAATGGGTCGTGTTCCTTCGGAGCTTCTGGTAAGAAAAAAAAATCAGATTGAATATTTCTTGGGATCTTGGACAGGGAAGCACATAAAAAGACCTTCTTTCTTTTTCTGTTTCATTTTTTCTTTCTCCTTTTTAGGGTTTTGCCATAGGGTATGTGAGTTCACCAGAGACAGAGAAAGAGAAAGTAAGAAATCACTCCCCAGGAGGTTTGGCCACTCCACAATCCCTTCTCCCCCATTCTCTCCTCAGGATTTTGGGCACACATACACACATGCCTGGGATGATTTTCAAGCCACTGGGTCTGGGGTTAGAACCACAGACAATCATGTGGGAATCCAGCACCTTAACCACCACGCCACCTGCTGGCTCCTAAAGAGACTCTGGGCAGTGGGAGGTGGGAGGGTGGGCTCTACCTTCCCAAGCTGAGAGTTGAGGGGCTGTTGGACCCAGGGCAGGTTGCCTGCCCACTCTGGTCATGGCACTACCCTGGGTGGTATGGGGGCACTTAATTGCCCCAGGACCTAGACTCCTGACCGGATGCCTATGATTCCATCCTTCGATCAGGGAGCCGCCTCCATCTTACCTCCCACCTTTGCCTGACCTGGGCATCCTCTGCCCTCCCTCAAATGCCAGCCTGTGACTGGACCCCACACGGAGATCCCTCGATCTCCCCACGGGACTCAGTTTAAGTGGGGGTCAACAATTCAGTTCTCTCACAGGGTCCTTGGGGCCCAGGCAGGTAGTGGGCTGCCTCCCTGAGACTCACCTGCCTTGGCCATGGTGAGGAGACCCACGGAGAGAGCCAAGATGTGGCCGAGAGGTGCCATCGTCCTGAGGAGACACCAAAGATCAGGAAATGGAGACCCTCATCGGCTTAACCGTCAGGGCCTGAACCTGAGGGGTTAAGTCAGAGACAGTCTGGGGACTTGGTCACAAAAGCGGCAGTCATCTGGCTTGGTCTGGTCGCTGAGAAACAGGGGCACCCCCGGTTTCACGGGGACACGGCGTCACCAAAACAACTCACACAATGGTGGTCACACGACAGAACACAGCAAGCAGGGAGAGGATTGAGACACAAACAGTCCCCGGGGGTCTCCCCCCAGGCCTCCACCTCCCACAGCAGGCTCAGATCCTCAGACCTACCCTAGCAGGGGACAGCGAGATGCCGCCTGGGACACTGGAGATACAGTGGACACGCCCAAGTCCCACCTGCCCGCACACTCGGCCTCGCTGTGGCCTATACAACCCCGGCCCTCCTGCCCTCGGCTACTCGCCCGCTCCCTGCCTGACCCTGGGTATAAATATCTCCCACTTCACCCTGGAGGAATTTGCCTCGCACAGGCCACCATGGCAACAGCCTTCCTCCCCCCCAACCAGGGGTCACGCACGCCCTGCTGGCCGGCAGGGTGAGGCCTGCCCGCCACACTGCCATGGGCCACCCCTGTGGGAAAGGCCATCCCTCTCTCCTGGACGCAATGAGACAAGAAAAGACACCCCCTTCCCCACCCCCCGCCCACCACTGGGTGACCTCTTTTGCAAATGGACAACCCAGGCCAGTGACATTAGGCCGGGCTAGTGGGCCCGAGAGAGAAGTTGGGGACACACACACACAGTGGGACCACAATGGAGAGGGAACAACACCTTCTCCCCAAACTTCTGGTCGGAGTGGGAAATGGAGTGTAGACACGGCAGGCACACATGGTACTTGGCCTGGGGCCTCCGGGGCCCCCAGCAGTGACGCAACAAATCCCACATATGTGAGCT
>NW_006209766.1:818940-821152 GCF_000334495.1 Tupaia belangeri chinensis | reverse complement strand
CCTGCTCCCAAAATAGGCAGCCCAGCCAGGCGAGGGGTGAGGCCTGGAGGGGAGGGGTGGGGACGCTCACCCCAGTCAGGCTGTCCCCTGCTGAAGGAAGGCCCCCAAATGTCCGGCTGTGCCCTGGGGGCTGAGCACTTTGGACCCCCTGGCCCAGAGCTGGACGCACTGCCCCGGCAGGCTCCCCTCCCAGCCCCACCCTAGCCTGCCCTCCCCAACCAGCGGCTGTAACTGGAGCCGGGGCTGGAGGGGGGCCAGGGGGCGGCCCCCAGCCCAGACCGCCCTGGCCCGCTAGGTTAACTCTCTCAGCTCAGATGAGAACAGCAGGCAGCGGTGTGGGGAAAGGCGGGGACTGTGGGGGACTGGACTGCGGTCACACACACACGCACGCACACGCAGGCATACACTCGTGCTCTCAGAACTTTTGAGCTGGGGCGGGGCCATGAGTGTCAATGATTCAGCTTCCTGGGAATTGGACATGGCCGGGACCTAAGGTCACCTAGCCCCAAATGCTTAGAAGCCCACTGATGTCTGCCCCCAGTGCTTTCTGAGCCCTGGGCAGCACCGTGAGACTGTTTTGGGATGGAATTCAGTGTGTGTGCATGGAGTGGGGGTGCACACAGAGTCTGCTGCTGCCTGTGAGGTCCCCAGGGATGCACACCACACACAGATACACACAGGCATACACAAACCCAAAGACCCAAATACACTGACCACGTGGGGTCAGTTGGCGTAGTGGTTAAGGCACTGGACTCCCACATGGCCTACCCACGGTTCGAGTCCCAGACACAGTGGCTTTAAAACCATGTTGGGCACATGTGTGTACATGCCCAAAATCCCAGGAGGAGAATGGAGGGCAAGGGATTGTGGGATGGCCGTCCCCCCCAATTTCTCTTTCCCACTTACTATCTCTCTCTGGTGAATGCACACACACTAAGGTAAAAACATTAAAAAAAATAATAAAACAACCACATGTATGTGCACACATACAAACATAGAGGCAGACACAGAATAACACACCCACGAGGAAACCCAAAGACACAGTTACGCAACTAGCACCTCACATACCAGGCACGAAACACCCAGGAAGCACACTTACACGCACTCCCTCCTGTGGATGCCCGCACAGAGACAGTCACACAACCATCTGCTCTTACCAGCAGCCACAAGATAAATACTTCACGGGGCCAGCAGGTGACGTGGTGGTTTAAGGCACCGTACTCCCACATGTCTGACCGTGGTTCGAGTCCCGGACCTGGTGGTTTGCTTTCTCACTTTCTTTCTCTCTCTCTCTCTGATCAAACTGGAAAACAAAAATGATAATAAATAAAGTTAAATTTTAAAAGATACACACTTTGCAAAAACACTCTCACAGATGGTTGTGCAGAAACACACCACACACCCCACATAAACACACTCAAACATAACAGACACTTAGCCGGCACCCCTACCTATCTCAAAAATATGAACATCAAAGATTTTATGTACACACACGTTTCCACGGGCACACAGAGGGGCAGATACACGAGCAGAAACATTGTCAAGCACACAACCCAGCTGCCCTTACACAGAGCCACAACCTACGTGCACACACACACACACACACACACACACACTCACACAATGCATAAACAGACTCAGGGCTGACCACACAGTCACAGACATACAAGCCAGCACGCTCCTGTTCACACCCTCTGGAAACATGGACATGTGTTTGACTCTGAACTTTTCTTTCCCGTAGCTCGCGTGGCCTCTCTGACCCCCCAGGGGACAATACGCCTGGCATCCTTATGGGCAGGCCAGGTGCGTGGGCCCTGGTGACAAAGAAACCCAGTATCGTATCTAGGCTCTGCGCTTGTGGGGGTGTCACCTTGGGCAGCTCTCGTGACCTCTCCGTGCCTCAGTTTCTTCTATTATAATGTCATACGCGTAACCCTGGGCTGCTCTGAAGCCGTTATTAACTCCATTTTAGAGTTGAGAAGTGAATTTTAGTCAAGTGGCACACATTCTCCAGAGGGCCCCCTGGTGGTTAAGGATGGGAACTGCCCCGCCCTCAGGCCCAGACTTAGCAGGACACACAGAGGCAGGAGCAGCTGGCCGTGATCACACTCAGGCACAGGTGTAGCGTATCTCACACACACACACACACACACACACACACACACGCACACACACACACACGTACACACACACATGCACACTCCACATAACT
>NW_006209766.1:809458-818128 GCF_000334495.1 Tupaia belangeri chinensis | reverse complement strand
GTATCTCACACACACACACACACACACACACACACACACGCACACACACACACACGTACACACACACATGTACACTCCACATAACTTCACAGGATCCAGGCAGCTTTGAGGGCCCCCTCCGTCCCAGTCTGAGCCCTCTCAGCCTCTGCCCCTGGTGGCCCTACATGCCCAGGTCACCAGAAGTCCCTGGTTAATGATAATCCTGGTGTTTATACAGCACAGGGAGCAGGTCAGGGGAAGCCAAAGGGTAGTTGGGGAGGGAGCACCTGGCCAGCTTGCAGTCAGTCCAGCTTCCCTCCCTCATTGGCCAACTCTGGGCACCAACTGCACACGTGGAGTGACCCGGCACTTCCTGGCTGTGTGATGTTTGGAAAATGACTTAACCTCTCTGTGGCTCAGTGTCGCCTTCTGTCAAACGGAGATCGTACCAGTAGTGGCCTCTGAGGGGACAGCGATGGAGAGACCGGTAGCCATCATCATCCATCATTGTCATTCTTCCTCCTCATCAACTGCACAGGCAGCCCTGCTGGGTGGCACTCTGCAGGGGTGGGTCCAAGCCTGTCTTCATCCCCTCCGTCGCGAAGCTCTTTACGTGAATGCTCAAAGACCCTGCAAAGAGGTTCCTCATACCCAGCTCACAGCCGAGGGACCCAGAAGCCAAGGGCCTTGTTCAAATCACAAGCTGTTTGCTATAGAACCTGGAGCCAGAATCTACCCCCAAGCCTACCGCCCACTGTGGGGTGCCCACCCTGTGCCATCCCCGCCAGGGTGAGTTGGCTCCGTCATTTCACATAGTCCTCTCTGCATGAAAGAAGTGGGTGCCGTATTGCCTCCATGGGACAGACAGGAAAACTGAGGACCAGGGCAGTCAACTGATTGACCTGAGCCCACACAGGACTGGGCCTGGGAACCCAAGTCTGTGGGCCCTTCGGGCTGGTGCTGTTACCCCAGTCTCCCACAGGTGTTCTAGGCGTGTGCACCAGTGCGGAAGGAAGCCGTGTGTGTTCTCGGTTTCAGGAAGAAACTTCCCCATCTCCGGCAACGAGGTGGTAGGCCTAGCAGTTGGGATAGCTCCGTGAGTCTAGTCATTTAACGTCACATGCCTTGGGTTCCCCATCTGTAAAATGGGCATAGTAACACTACACCCCTCAGAGGGTTGCTGTGAGGACTCTGTTAGTAACTTCCTGTAAAGACTGGCATGTAGTAAATGTTTGATAAACATCACTACTACGTCAGGGTGAGTAGCAGGTGTCATGTGTCTGCTTTTCTTCTTACCTCATGGGCAAAATGTAGCCAAATGGCTGAAAGTTCCATCCAAATGAAAACAACCAATTCTCCATACATCCATGAGTTCTGATTTAAAAAAAAAAAATGCAAAATAACACAAGAAACCCTGGGGCCAGCTGTCTGGATTTGACTCATGGCTCTGGCCCCAACTGGATAACCTAGAGCTCAGGTTATTTGGGCTCTTCCCTCCGTGTCTCCAGCTATAGAATACTGATGATAATAGGACCAACCTCAGCGGGCTGTGGTAAGATGACAATAGTTCATGGATGAACATTAAGTTTCCCGGTGCAGAGTGAGTGCTGAAGGAGGAGGTGGCATTGTCACCGTCATCATTTCTGCAGTTGGCTCCCTACCCACAATGGGTTAATTTCATGTTAGGAGCCAAAGGTCCTTGGTTTGGGGCAGGACAGTAGTTCTGCCGTATGTGGCCACCAGAGGGAGCAGCTAGACCTGAGCTGGCCCCTCCGCCTTGGTGGCAGGGCCCACCACGCCCTTGGAGAGCCAGGGGAGGGGGCAGGCTGGGAGTGGCCAGAATATCCCTAGCCCCCTGGGGTTTCTCCTCCCATCCCCCTCCCATCAGCAGAGCCATCCGGTCCCCACCCTGGTGACATCCTCCTCACAATCCCCAAATGGAGTTGAGTCAGGACTTTGGGGAGGGGGCTGACTGGGGGTAGCAGGGGTCGTTCCAGCTCTTG
This sequence comes from Tupaia belangeri chinensis, assembly GCF_000334495.1. NCBI lineage: Eukaryota > Metazoa > Chordata > Mammalia > Scandentia > Tupaiidae > Tupaia > Tupaia belangeri. The sequence goes on along the minus strand of NW_006209766.1, from coordinate 816,146 downwards.
GTGGCCCCTCCCCCATCCATGAGGCCATCTGGGCCCTTCCCCAGGGTTGCTCTTCCTATGGCCTCTGACCCCCCTCCTCTTCCTACTCCGGGAGCCTCCCGGTGCCCAGTGAGTCCTCTCCCAAACCCTCGGGGAGAAGGGGCGTGAGAGGAGGCGAAGGAGCTGCAGGGAGCTGGGGGAGGAGGGGCAGGGAGACAGAAATAAAGACACCAGGCAGAGGGAGACACACACACATGCAGAAACCAGCAGACAGACAGAGACCTAAAGAGACTGCAGGACAGACAGAGACAGGGAGATGAAAATAGAGAGACATAGAGACAAAGACAGAAATAGAAAATAGGGAAACAGACTAACTCATTGAGTGGACTGAGAGAGAGAACTAGACAGAGAGAGACGCAGGGAGAAAGGCAGGCCGAAGGCGAGACGGAGGAAGAGCGCGAGGGCCGGCAGAGCCAACCAAGGCAGATGGAGGATCGCCTGGCGTAGGAGATGCGGTGTCTTGGGCCGAGCTGGGTGCAGAGCAGTGGGGGCCTCAGCCAGGGGGTGAGAGGGCATGGCAGGGACAGGCATTCTGCTGCTGTTCCTGGCTGGGGCAGGGGTGGGGGCAGCCTGGAGACCCCCAAAGGGAAAGTGCCCCTTGCGCTGCTCCTGCTCCAAGGACAGTGCCCTGTGTGAGGGCACCCCGGACCTGCCGGAGAGCTTCTCCCCAACGCTGCTGTCCCTGTGAGTGTCAGCCTCTGTGAGCCTGAGACAGGAGTAGGGGGCGTCCTAGGACCCTAGGGGTTAGGGCAGGGTACAGGAGTCCCCAAAGGAACAAGGACCCACAGGATCTTGGGAAGTGGACGGCAAAGGATCTTGGGATGCCTGGAAGGGGTCTTCTGAAATTTGGAGGGGAGCAGGGTGGAAATCTCCTAGGGCAGGGACAGCACTTGGGGCCCAGGAGAAGGAACAGCCCGGGCATGGGCCCAGTGCTGCCAGGGTCCTCGCCAGCAAGGAGAACAAGTGCCCCCTCCCCTGGGTTGCAGGGGAAACGTGGTGAGGGTCAGGGTGGCGTGCCGAGTCTCCCAGGCAGCAGAGAACGCTGATCCAGACTGGGGCGCTGGAGTGTCTTCCTCCTCACCCGCCCCACCCACCTCCCCAGCTCCCTCGTCAGGACCGGGGTCCCCCAGCTGAAGGCCGGCAGCTTCCTGAGGATGCCGTCACTGCACCTGCTGTGAGTGGGCCTGGCTGGGCTGGTGACTAGCTCGAGGGAGTGGGCGTTCACGCACGTGCCTGCCGGTGTGCACAGGCATGGAGCGGGTGTTCGTGCACGTGTGAGGGTGTGTGCTCAGGTGTGAGGTGGGTGTCCATGCATGTGCGTGTGGGGTGTGCAGAGCATGGTGGGTGTTCATGCACATGTGAGGGTGTGCACAGGTGTGGGCTGGGTGTTCATGCATGTGCATGTGGAATGCGTGCACATGTAGGTACGGGGTGAGTGTTCATGCACGTGTGCGGGTGTGTGCACTATTTGTACACATATTCACACCTATATGCGTATGTGTACACGCCCACGCTCGTGTGAGCCAAGGGTGGGGGCTGAGGTTAAAATGTCAGATAGGGGCAGCGACTCTGGAAAAATTTCTCTCTGGCTCCCTTCCCAGCCTCCTCACATTCAACTCCTTCTCCATAATTGAGGACGATGCGTTCACGGGCCTGTCCCACCTGCAGTACCTGTGAGTGAAGCCGGGGGGTGGGATAGGTGGGCCTGGGGGGAGGAGGGACCCTTCTGTGAGGAGGTAGGGGCTGTGACCTTGTGCAGGAGGGATCTGGACAAGGGCCCCTCCTCCGCTCCTTGGGTGGGGTCGGCTACTGACCGGCTGTACCATCTCCACCTGCTCCCTCACCTCTGTGTGTCAAGTCCACAGAGGGCCTGGATAGCCAGAGCCTGCCTCTGGCCCCACCTGACTATGGGAGCCCAGGGAGGATGTGTGTAAAGAGCTAGAGTCGGGAAGTGTCTCAGAGTAACAGCAAGTGAGGCTGCCATGGTGACAGTGTTAGTGCTGATGGTGTGGTACTGATGGGGAGGACGGTATCACAAGCTGTCATTGGGGCTGGTGTCTTTGGTACTGATGGTGGTGGTGGTGACCCTGTTGCTGCTGTCAACAGGGAAGCAGTGGCATTATTGATAATGATGGAGCGGGGAAGATGTGGATAAACATGGCGGACCCAATGGGGACAGCGTTATTGGTGACACTGATGATAAAGTGGGTGGGGGTGGTGATTATGGTGTTGGTGTCAATGTCAGTGACAGCTGTGTGTTGGGGGTTGGTGACGGTAGCAGTGGGACTATCGCTGGTGATGACGGTGGAGGTGGTATTTATGAAAATTGTGGCAGGGGGGTGCTGGTGGTGGGTGAAGATGTGAGTGTTGGGGTAATGGTGTAGGTTTGGCAATGCTGGTGCTAGTGTTAATGTTTGTGGTAACGGTGGCAGTGTTGGTGACGATGGTGGCATGGTTTGGTGTTGGGAGTGACAGCAGTGACTGGTACTAGGGTCGGGATGATGATAGAGGCCCAGATGCTGGGGATGCCAGGGATGGTGTTGGTCACAGGGATGACCACGGCGGGTGAAACTGGTCGGTGGTATCGGTGCTGCTCGTGTTGGTGATCATGGTGGCCGTGTACACCGTGAGGCTGGCAATGACCGCAGGGCCAGGCTCTTGGTTCCTGGGGTTGTGGGCTGAGACCCTGGCAAGGAGAGGTTTCTGAGGAAGCTTCCCCTGGGATTGTTCCAGGTATTGGAGGGAGAATTCAGCCCTTCCAGTAGCCTATGGCTTCCATGGGGTGAGTTTTCCCCCCAGGGAGCAGCGGGGCCTCTCTTCACCCCTCCTTCCATCCACAGCTTCATCGAGGACAATGAGATTGGCTCCATCTCTAAGAATGCCCTCCGAGGACTTCGCTCCCTCACACACCTGTGCGTGCCTCCACCACCCCAGCCCTCCATGACAGGCACCCCACACTCCACCTCTGCAGCTCCTGACAGCTCCTCCTTCTCTTCCTCCACCAGGAGCCTGGCCAATAACCACCTGGAGGCCCTCCCCAGATTCCTGTTCCGAGGCCTAGAGACGCTGACTCATGTGTGAGGCTCCAGGGGGCTGGGAGGGTGGGGGACAGGGGACGTGTGTGGGACGGGAGCCTCTGTGCCCATTGTGGTTGGCATGCATGAGTGTGGCTGTGATGGTTCTTGTCTGTTGTTCGTGTCACTGGTCGGCCCCACCGTGGACCCTTACCCGGGGAGGGGGTGGGGAGCATGGCCTCCAGGGTGGAAGCCGGGTCGCAGCCCCTCCCCGGCCTCTTACCCCAGGGACCTCCGTGGGAATCCGTTCCAGTGCGACTGCCGTGTCCTCTGGCTGCTGCAGTGGACGCCCACCGCCAACGTCAGCGTGGGGACTGGGGCCTGCGCGGGCCCTGCCGCCCTGACCCACATGCAGCTCCACCACCTCGACCCCAAGACGTTCAAGTGCAGAGCCATAGGTGGGGGCTTTCTCGGCGGGGTGGGAGGGACAGCAGGGGTTCCCAGGAGAAGGAGGGAGACCAGGGGAACAGCTGCCGAGGCTGAGGGTTGACCTCACTCCCTACCCTGCCACTTCCTGGCTATGAGACCCTGAACCGGCAGCCTCACCTTCCTGAGCCTCAGTTTCCTCATCTGTAAAATGGGGGTGGTAACGGTAGGTTGCTGGGAGAATTCAGTGAGGCACCCACATCTGTACAGCATTTGGGGTGCAGGGCCTGGGATGGGAGGCTCGCTCTCCTTACAGAACTGACCACTTTCTGAGCACCTCCTCTGCACCATGTACTGTGCTAGGAACTGCACGAGCAACATCACCTCGCTTGTGTTTCCTTCGCTCCCATAAATACATCTCGTGCTTCCGAGGGTGCTGGGCAGTGCAGAGAGCACAGCGCTGGCGAAGATGGCCCGAGTCTCGCCCTCCCAGAGCCCACAGTCCGGAGGAGAGCAGGCTCAGACAGTGGTGGCCGGAGTGATCGGGGCTGTGCCGGGGAGGCACAGGCCGAGGGGTCAGACTGGGGACAGGGAAGGCTGTGGGAGTTGAGGGAGCCCAGAGTTAGGGTCAGGGCCCCAGCCAGGGCCAGAGAGAGCTGGCAGGTCAGAGAGGGATTCCTGAAAGAACAGACACTTGAGTTCAAACCAGGAGGCTCTTTACGAATGCTATTCTTCATATAACAATAACAATAATGATTTACGTGTAAGGTATAATTTTGGTCTGCAGGACACACAGGACAAGAGGCTTCACCTTAGTGGTCATTCATTATTCAGTTCTTCAACAAGCATTCAGCGAGGTCCACCCTGTGCCTGTCTTGTGGGAGGTGACAGGCACACCATGATGTCTAAGACAGCCTGAGCCTTATTCTCATGGGACGTACAGTCATGGGGGTTTGGGGAGACAGACATGAAATGAGACATTGCGCAGTAAATAAATGTATGCTACACACAGTAATAAACACAGGGGGTGACAAGAGAGGTTATGGGGGCTCCTGGGCTGGCCCCCTAGTTTGGTGACGAAGGGAGCCAGATCTCACATGGCAGACCACTGTTCGAATCCTACCCTGGTGGCTTGAAAAGAATCCTGACGGGACGGAGAAATGGAGAAAGGAGTGTGGCATGACCACGCCCCATTGGAGGTGCTTTCTCTCTGTCCTCTTCTCTGTCTGTTTTTCTGGTGGGCACACACACTCTCTAGCAAATTAAAAGAGAGAGAGAGAATTTGTTCCTGTCTTATGTAGGAGGGGGTAGATGAGAAAAGGTTTCTCTGAAGAGGGCCACAGAACGGAGGGCACCTGGAGAGAGGGGATGCTGTGGGCAGTGGCCCTCAGGTGGCATAGAGCTTGTCCTGCTGAGAATCAAAAGCCAGCGGGTGTGTCCAGGGTGGATAGTTTGTGAAGGAAAGGGCACAGATGAGTTGACGGTGGCATAGGACTTCCTGGCAACAACAAGACTTGGAAGGCCACAGAGAAAAGAGTGAACTTCGCTCTGAGGGCCAGAGGGTCTTGAGCAGGAGATGATGTGATGTCATTTTTTTTTTTTAAGTTTTTGCTATAGGGTGTGTGTGCTTGTTGGAGAGACATAGAGAAAGAGAGAAAGCAGGCCTCAGGGAGATGGCCATGCCACAATCTCTTCTCCTCCATCCTCCCCTTGGGATTTTGGAAATGCATGCACACGCACCCAGTGTGATTTTCAAGCCGCTGGGTCTGGGACTTGAACTGCATCGTCAGCCATATGAGATACAGTGCCTTAACCTCCACGCCACCTGCTGGCCCTATGATGGACATTTTTTTTTTTTTTTTGGAGAGATTTTCACTGTAGGGCGCGTGCGCTCGCCAGACAGACAGAGAGAGACATAGAGACAGAAAGCAAGAAATCACTCCCCAGGGGGGATGGTCACGCCGCAATCCCTTCTCCTCCATTCTCCTCTCGGGATCTTGGGCACGCACGCACACGCGCCCGGTGTGAGTTTTAAGCCACCGGGTCCAGGACACGAACCGCGGTCGACTATGTGGGAGTCCAGCGACATAGCCATTACACTAACTGCTGGTTCCCTATGATGGACATTTTTAAAAACTGCCCCTCGGGGTGGGTATCCTTAGTGATATGGCACCTGGAAACAGGACCTGGCGTGTAGAGTGAGGTAGCACCCCCTGGAGTCCATTGCCTGGCACTGCTGGGCAGCCCTGGTGCATCCATTACCGTAATGGCTAAGCCGCAGTAACCAAGAGGCTCAAAGTACCATGAATTAAAGAAGGGTCTGAGGTGAGCTGTCCGGGCAAGCGCGGCAGCATCTGGTGAAAGCAGGTGGCGGTACAGCCATATGACGGCTCATGAGAGGGACAGGAAGGGGACCGAGTCCAGGATAAGCTGTTTTCGCACACTGGTCACTTCTTCCTTTGGGAACTTGATCTCAACATGGTCATGCCTAACTTCTGCAAAGGAAGTTTACTGAGGGTATTGGGACAAGGTGGCTTCTAGCTGGGCAGCCCGGTGGCCAGCCACCAGCTCATTTCATGGCAGCTGAGACGGATGGAAGTGGTTGGACAGCTGGCCACCTGTACCACGTGGCCTCGGTGACCTGCCTGTAAAGCGGAGAAGAGAGCAGAATGGGCGGGGGAAGCTGTGGGTCGAATGCTGTTTCCAAGGGGCTCCTGGATGCTGTCACTCAGCTGTCAAGATTGCCATGCTGACGGACATACTACATCTATAGGTGAAGGGTCCGTTCTGTGTGGCCTATGAACACCAGGGCTGGCCCTCGGTTCAGAGATGCCCCACTGAGGCTCAGGGATAAGACCCTTGAGGTCCCCGGGGACTGCCTAACTCTCTCCTGCCACCCCCAGAGCTGTCCTGGTTCCAGACAGTCGCGGAGTCGGCGCTGGGTGTGGAGCCCTTCTCCTACCAGGGGGAGCCCCACATCGTCCTAGCGCAGCCCTTCGCAGGCCGTTGTCTGATCCTCACCTGGGACTACAGCCTGCAGCGCTTCCGGCAGGAAGAGGAGCTGTCGGGTGAGCCCCCACACCCCGCCCTCCTGCCTACCCAGTCGCCGCCGCTGCCCAGCCAGCCTGACCCAGCCCCGTGCCCCCACAGCGCCCTCCGTGGTGTCCTGCAAGCCGCTGGTGCTGGGCTCGCGCCTCTTCGTGCTTGCG
>NW_006209766.1:786962-809359 GCF_000334495.1 Tupaia belangeri chinensis | reverse complement strand
GCTCCTAGGGCGGGCCGGGCAGGCCTGCTTCGTGGTGGCTGACGCCTCCAAGGCGGGCAGCACCACGCTGCTGTGCCGAGATGGGCCCGGCTTTTACCCGCGCCAGAGCCTGCACGCCTGGCACCGCGACACGGACGCCGAGGTCCTGGAGCTGGATGGCCGGCCCCACCTGCTGTTGGCCTCCGCCTCGCAGCGGCCTGTGCTCTTCCACTGGCTTGGGGGCCGCTTCGAGAGGCGCACGGACATCCCCGAGGCCGAGGATGTCTATGCCACACGCCACTTCCAGGCTGGCGGGGAGGTGTTCCTGTGCCTGACCCGCTACATCGGAGACTCCATGGTGAGGCTGGGCCCAGGGCGCTAGGAGGGAGGGGACGGAGGCTGGACCCAGTCAGGGGGCCAGGAGGGAGGGAAGGGGCCTGCCGCTGCTGCTGACTCCCACTGAGGGCTGGCGGGTCAGCGCTGACCCTACCTCGCACACTAGTCTCTAAACCCAATCTTGAATGTTGACCTTTATACTCTGATCCTACCCAAACTGACTCCAGCACCATGACCCCTCAAGGCTGGCAGACTCTAAACCACTCCCTACCCCCCAACACTGACCCCAAGCTTCTGATCCTGTCCCCCTCCCCCCAGACTCTGGCTCTATAATCCGATACATTCTCCAGAACTGACATTTAAGCCACGCCCATCCCACCTGATGCTCTGAACCCCCAAGCTGACCTGGTATTAAGCCAGCCCACCCCCTTCAGCACTCTTTCTTGAGTGAGGTGCAGCAGGGAGGGTTCTGAGCCATCAGGGCCCTGACCTGACTCAGGTGCTCACGGGGAACCCTGCTCCAGGATCCCTCTGTAGGGGGCAGGGATGGGAGCCCTGGACCAGGCTGCTGGGATGTTCCAGATGGGAGAGGGTGGAGTGCAGCCCGAGGAGGGGGAGAAATGCGTCACTACCATAGGTAAAGCCGACAGCTTCTGTTGCTGCCAGATCCTGTGTGGCTTGAGAGGGAGAGAGCAGGGTCAGGAACAGTTCTGAGTGTGTGGCCCGAGCAGCTGGGTGGTGACAGTTATGAAGAGAAGAAAGCTGCGGGAGTTTGGGACCTACAGGCTTCTGTTTCCAAGCTGTTCCAAGTCCTCCAGAGCCTCGAGGACTGCAGGCAGGCCTGGCCTCCAGAGATCACAGGCTCTAATTAGCTGCCACCCCCTGCAGGTCATGCGCTGGGACGGTTCCATGTTTCGCCTGCTGCAGCAACTTCCCTCCCGCGGTGCCCACGTCTTCCAACCGCTGCTCATCGCCAAGGACCAGCTGGCTATCCTGGGCAGCGACTTCGCCTTCAGCCAGGTCTTCCGTCTTGAGCCTGACAAGGGACTTCTGGAACCGCTGCAGGAGCTGGGGCCTCCAGCCTTGGTGGCCCCCCGTGCCTTTGCCCACATCAGCATGGCAGGCAGGCGCTTCCTCTTTGCTGCTTGCTTCAAGGGCCCCACACAGATCTATCAGCATCACGAGTTAGACCTCAGTGCCTGAGACTGGACAGAGCCTGGACACAGATGGGACAGGGCTGGGGACTGGCGTGGGGAATCTGGACTCCCCCTTGGCTTGCCCTCCTGGCCCCATTTGGGGTGATGGCTCTTGCTGTGAGATGCTGACCACAGGCCAAGTTCATCAGACACACACCCATCCAGGCCTTAGTCCTCTTGTTGGAGGATCTGGACTCACTGGGGGAAATGAAAGATCCCAGCTTAATGGACCTTCCAGGCTACCCTTCCAGTCTGTAGCAACATCTTGGCTGGCAAAGATTCCCCAACCAAAGGGACATGCGGGCTCAGGTTGGGGTACACGGAGCAAGAATACGGAGGTCAAAGTGGGGGAATGCACAGAGCTCCATGAGGTCTGAAAGCTTCTGCCACAGCGCACTCCAAGGCCCCTGCTGCCTATGAAAATACTGAAACTCAGTCTGGCCAATCGCTTTCACGAGAGAGTGCCTGCCCCGATGACGTCTCAGTCGCCGGGCAGTTTTCCCTGCGGGATTTGCTAACTCCCTCTGCTACTTTTGCGCATGCCTGCCACCAAGGCGGATGCCCGGCTCGTAGTCCCTCTTGCGCATGCGCAGGAGAAAAGGGTGGGAAAGGAGAGGCGCTGCGTCCAGTCCTGGATATCCCTTCCCAATTGGCGACAGGGACAAGAGCAGAGAGTATCTGAGTACAATAAATGCGTTGTGCACTGCCCTGCCCATTGCCGTGGGTTCCCTGGGAGAGGATGACTTGTGAGTGGCAGGGAAAGAAGGCCTAAGTCTGCAGTGTGGCCGCTGCCCCAGAGCCATCCTGGAGTCTCTAAGGAGTGTGGGCTCGTGATGTTGGGGGTCTCATGCAATGTCCAAGGGACATAAGAGCATGGATAGGGGACAGGTCACGGATTTATTGTGGCTCTTTGTGTCATTTCTCAGGGCATGGTAGGAGAGATTTTTGGGTGTTTTGAAGAGTTTTAGGTGTTTTGTGGGGTGGTTTGTGGGAATATTTTGGATGCCTTCTTGAGTACTGGGGTGTCTCAAAGGAGGGTGAGATTCGTTGGAAGTCCTCACACCGTATGGTCGTTGTATATTATTACAGGTGCCATGGGGAATTACTTAAAGGTCTCACACACCGGAGTACTTGGTAAGGTTGCCTAATAAAGCAGGGTCTCAGGGTGAGTACGAGGGTCACCGGGGGCTGCCTGTTGTAAACTGAGCACTCCTGACATGGTAGGGTGGTCTACATCTGAGTTTCCCCAGACTGGCCCCAGCCCACCTGAGCGCCCACTATTCCATCTGGCTAGGGTTCTCGTTCGCTCTCAGCTGCCTCTCCCTTTGTCAACCTGCACATGAGGCTTCCATGGCTGTGGAGGCACAGGGCAGACCCCATGCCCTCCCCCAAGCCAGGAGGGAACAGGCCTTTGGGCTCTTCCCAACAAAGAGATCTCACCACCAGCTTCTGTGCTAGCGCACAGTGCATGCCCACCTTCTGACCCCCAAAGCCCACCCCAGTACACACACAGAGGGAGTCTTGAGGCTGTTTGGGCAGGAGGCAAGATCATTTCAGATTAAAAACTGAACAAGGAGACCCCCTCCCCTGAGATGGGAGGAGGCCCGGCAAGGCAGTCTGAAGACAGGAGGAAGCGTTCCGTCCTGGAGTTGAGGCTCCTGTGCAGAGCCAGAACCGGGGGACAGAGAAAGGCCCCGCTGCTCTTTCGGCAAGTCCGTCCTCAGCAGTTATGGGCAGAGCCTAGGAGAGATGATCGGATCGGCTTGTAAGGGCAGACCCAGTCTCTCCCCCCCAGCGTGCATGAACACACCCCTCACTTCTCATGCTCCCCTCGGCCTCGTGTGGTCCCTGTCTTACCTGGAGTGATGAGAGGTGGAGCATCCCCTGGACGATGACTAGGGAGAAAAAGTGGGGAGACACATTCACCCCGTTTGTCCTCCTCGGGACCAGAGGGGTCTTAGTTTGCCTAGACTTGCTTCCTGGCTGCTTTCTTATTGGAGGTTTGTACCGTCCCACAGGCCAAAGCATTTCAGGATGTGGGGCCCCTGGGATTATCAGCTCAGCATGATCCACCTGGGAAATCCTGGTGGCAGGAACTGCCAGGGGCAGAGCCTGGACCGCTCTTTGCACGAGATTTAGCTTTGGCCCTGACAGGTGTCTATCCAGCAGGAGGAGGACACGCTTGGAACACACCTTACCTGGGCTTCTGGCTGAACTTGCATTTGCATTTCCCGCCTATTGGGGAGAAGAGACTGGTCAGGGGAGGGGACCCTCAGGCCGGCCCGGCCTGTCCCACCAGCTCCCACACTCACTCATGAGGACAATGATGCCGATGGCGCACAGAACCCCTGCGCAGATGAGCCCGCCGACCCGGAGGCTGTACCAGTCTAGGAGAACAGAGAGGGGCCCTCAGTGCCAGCCCGCGTCGCCCCCTTCCAGCCCTTCATCCACCCGACAAAGGTGTATTGAACACCTAGGATGTGCAGAGAACTGGGGAACGTACAAAAGTCCCGGCCCTGTGGGGCGCACGTTCCGGTGTACACACAAGCGACAAGCTTTCTGTGCAGGCTCAGGGGGCTATAAGCCAGCTGAAGAAAATGAAGCGGGGTAGGGGATAGAAGGTCAGAGGGCAGCTCTTTTAGAAGGTAGTCAGGGAAGGCTTCTCAGGGGAGGCCACATTTAAAAAAAAATTATTTATTTATTCATTCATTTATTCTTAATTTGACAGAGAGACACACACACACAGAGAGAGAGAGAGAGAAAGAGGGGAAGTGAGAAAGCAAGCTACCAGGTCCAGGACTTGAACCGTGGTCAGCCATGTGGGAGTATCCAGCACCTTAACCACCATGCCACCTGCTGGTCCCAGGGGAGACCACATTTGAGTAGCGGCCTGAGGGAGGTGAGAGAGGGAGCCATATGATTGGATGAGAGCAGGTGCCGCAGACAGAGGGATCTGCCAGGACAAAGGTCGGAGGCTGGCAGTGAGACTGCCCTTCTGAGAGCAGCGGGAGGCCAGTGTGCCTGGAGGAGGTGAAGGGGGAGCAGACCTGGGAGCCAGGAGGCCGAATGAGGATTTGGCCCATAGCTCACCTCCTCCAGGAAGTGTTCTCAAGTCAGCCCTTCTGTCAGCAGTTGATCTGAACCAAACAAGGGCTTCCTGTGAGCCCTCCCCCTCCCATGAGCGTCTGACTGGAGGAGAATGTTCCCAAAGGCCGGGTTGCCGTGTCTGGTTCCATTAGTCCACCACGTTCACTGTCCAGTGCCCCTGCTAGCCCCGTCCTGCCCTGGCCCCTGCATCACCCACATCAGACTGTCACCCAACCCTGTGTGGGACCCTTGGCATGAAACAGGATGTGAAGTTGCAGGGAGAAGTGGGGGCGGCACGAGCTCTCACCATAGTAGAAAGGACTGTTTTTATCTGGAAAGAAAGAAAAAAGAACGTGAAACCGGGACCATAGCAGGGATGAGGGGGTCGCTGGGGAGAACGGGGAAGTGGGAGGGACAGAGGGGCAGGTCTGACTCACCTTCGGGGTCGTTGGCGTCCAGGGCAGGCAGGCCTGGCAGAGAGAAGTGGGGAAGGTGACCTTGGCTTCAGCAAAGCCCTCGGGGCAGGGCCAATGGAGCCTGGGGTGGGGGGTGTCTTGGTAGAGGCTCCCTTAAGGGACAGTTCCCCACATCCCGAGGGCACAGGTTCCCGTCCCAGAGTAGCTGCCTCCGTCCCGTACTCTCCTCAGAGACGTGAACTCGCCCACTTGACCCCACACCTTGGAGCACGCTGACTTCTGCCACCTGCAGCGGTTCCAGTCTGGGTTGTGAGGGCCACCCCGTGGTCCCATATTTCCAGACATGGCTCATGTATGCCTCCTGTAAGCACGGGGGACTTTCCTTGTCACGTCCCAGGGTTCTATTTCTCCAAGCCCGGTCATTTCCACAGCCCCTCTTCCCAATTCTGTCACACCCACACCCCGCCTGTCCTGGCGTTTGCTCACCGTTCCCCTCCGCAGGGAGTCACTATTATAACCAAAGGATACTTTATTGCAACTTTAGGCCCAGCCATGCCATACAGCCCATGTGGGGCTGGACTGTCATGTCGGAAGCCACACGGCCAACCATGGGTCCACATGCGCCGGGCAGCATGCAAACACTGGTCTAAGGGGCTGGAGGGTCAGGAAAGGGGATCCAGGTGTAAGGAGACCTCACTGAGGGGGCTTCTCTGTCTCTTTCTCACTTTCTCTCCACGCGTGCACACGTGCTCTCGATTACACATGAAAAACCGCAGCTTTCGGGAATCAGCAGTTAGCGTAATGGCTATGTCGCTGGACTCCCATGTAGTCGACCACGGTTCGCGTCCCGGAGCCAGTGGCTTAAAACTCACGCCGGGTGTGTGTGCGTGCGTGCCCAAGATCCCGAGAGGAGAATGGAGAAGGGATTGCGGTGTGACCATCCCCCCGGGGGGTGATTTCTCGCTTTCTGTCTCTATGTCTCTCTCTGTCTGTCTGGCGAGTGCACGCGCCCTATAGCAAAAACCTCTCAAAAAAAAAAAAAAAAAAAGAAAAGAAAACCCCACAGCTTTCCAGCCCTCTCCCAGATGGAATGGCAGTCTTGCCCAAGGGTATGCATTCAAAACAGGAGTGTGGGGACCAGCAGTTAGCGTAATGGCTATGTTGCTGGACTCCCATGTAGTCAACCGCGGTTCGAGTCCCGGACCCGGTGGCTTAAACTCATGCCGGGTGCGTGTGTGTGCATGTCCAAGATCCCGAGAGGAGAATGGAGAAGGGATTGCGGTGTGACCATCCCCCCGGGGGGTGATTTCTCGCTTTCTGTCTCTATGTCTCTCTCTGTCTGTCTGGCGAGCGCACGCGCCCTATAGCAAAAACCTCTCAAAAAAACCCCAAACAAAACAAAACAAGGCTGTGGAAGCCAAGGCGGGGATGGGGGATGGCGTTCTGACTGGAAGCAGCGGCTGCCTTAGGCTCCAGGCCTGCGCTGTTCCGGGAGATGAATGCCTTTCCCTCGCGTTTCCAGCACTCGCACACGGGGCTTCCTCGGCACCAGACACTGCTCTCAGTGCCTTTCCGAGGTGAACCACGGAGCCTCCCCGTGGCGCTATGAGCAGGTGCTCTGACCCTCCTCATTTTCACAGTCGAGCAGACTGACGCACGGAGGGTTTCGGTAACAGGGTCTCACAGTTACTGTCTGTGAAAAGGTGTTAGGGAGTTGTTAAAGACATGGGTTCGGGACCAGCAGTTAGCGTAATGGCTATGTCGCTGGACTCCCACATAGTCGACCGCAGTTCGAGTCCCGGACCCGGTGGCTTAAACTCATGCCGGGTGCGTGTGTGTGCATGTCCAAGATCCCGAGAGGAGAATGGAGGAGAAGGGATTGCGGCATGGCCATCCCCCCTGGGGGGTGATTTCTCGCTTTCTGTTTCTCTATCTCTCTCTGTCTTTCTAGCGAGTGCACACAACCAATAAGAAAAAATACTCTCCAAAAAAAAAAAAAAAAAGACACGGGTTCACTGGACTAAGCCTTCTCCTCGAGGTCTTCAGGAGCGTCACAAGAAAACGAGAAGACAGAGACTGTCCAACTGTGTGGGCCACCGCTGTAAGAGCTCTGTCCTTGTGTGTCCCTTGAAATCACTAGTGCAACATGTCTTACCCTCAAGGAGGTCTTGTCCTGAAAGCCACCACTTCCCTGGGGGAGGCAGACAAGGACAGGAGAAGCAGGGAGCGCTCAGGCACCACCCAGCTGGGTGCAGTGGCAAAGGCAGCAGGGGGGGTGGGCACTCACCTGCCAGGAGGACAAGCAGGCTCACGGCCACCTCCTGCATGTCCAGGCTGGGCCTAGGGAGGTCCAGGGTTAGGTCCAGCTGTAGCAGGGCATCCAGGGTGCCAGGCCCCGTGCCCCAGTTCCTACCCCCCTCCTAACCTGCTTCCTACCCAGGGTACACAGCTGGCACCGGGTAGGAAGGTTGGCATGGAGACTCCCCGGGCTGAGAGATAAACAGGAACTGCAAAGTGGCGTGGGGGTTGGGTGACCGCTCTGCCCTACCGAGGGAGCAGCTATCGTAGCTCGCTGGACGCGCACAGTGGCTTTTTCTGACAGGCCTGAGTAACCAAGGGAGGGAGATGCTGTCTGCTATATTCCCATCTTGCAGACGGGCACACTGAGGCTCTGAGAGATGAAAGGAGGTGCCCAGGTTCCCCTGGCTAGGAAGCCGGATTTAAAGCAGACTGGCTCCCCAGCATCTGTTCCTAACTCAGGACTGTCAGGGCCTCAGGGTGTTTTTGGAACTAGGTACTGTTGGAAGCCAGGTGGCAGGAGGCCTGGTTCCTGGGAGTGTCTCCCACAGACAGCTGGGAGCCTGCCCGGATCTGCCCAGACTTTGGGCTAGGGGTTGAGCTGGTGCCTCAGGCTGCTCAGGGTAGGGTGGGAGGAGGAGAGACCATGGGTGGGGAACAGGGGGAAGGAGACTCCAAAGTTGGCTGGTTACAGCCTGGGCCCATCTTCTCTCCGTCTGTCCCTGCTCCCCCTCAGCCCACATCTGCGTTTCTTCCCTACCCAACCCCAGCCTGGCCTCTGCCTCCCACCCGGCCCTAACCCTGACTCAGCCTGGCCCATGTTCCTATCCCACCCTGGCCCCTGGCCCTACCCCGGGTCCTGCCAGCCTCTGGGCAGAGAATGCCTCCTCTTTCCCCAGAGAGGCCTGCCTGCATGAACAGCACTCTTCTTACTCCTTCTTGGCCAGGCACCCGCCGGCCCTCCCACCACCCTGTGTGCCTGTGATAAGCCCCCTGCCTCTCCCTGCCCTCTGCCGAACCGCCACGTGGTCACGGTCTTGATAGCAAGAGCCCACACTTCCTCCCGCTCGCCTGGCGCTGGACATGCCAAATGACCTTGCTGTGTTTCGCTCATGTCACCCCCAACAGCCCCTGAGGTCATGCCTTGTGTCCCCACTTCCCTGCTCAGAGAGAGGATGGTGCCATCGGCCACCAATGGAGCAGGTGTGTCCAGCACGTTCCCACGACCCCCTCCCTCCCCAGGTGCCCACCCTGGATCCTGAGACTCCTCCCATCTCCCCTCTTAATCCCAGATGCTGGTCTTAGAAATTTTTAATAATAATTATTATTATTCATTTGATTGACATCCCTTTCTTGCAAGAAGAAGGCCTGCAGCTTTGGGAAACATTACTAAAGTGTTTAGAGCCCCCAAAAGTTTGGAGGACAGCTGGAGTGGGTGGTGGGCAGGTCGGAGTGGTGGTTAGGGGCGCAGCCTGGAGGTGGACTGCCTGTAGCCTAAAGCTACCCCATGAGGCTCTGTTAACCCAAGATGATACTAATGATAACAGCTAATGCTTGTCGAGTGTGAACCCCACGGCGGGCACTGTTCTCAGGGCCTTCCACTTACCCACTCCTATCATCTTTGCGGGAGGCTGGTGCTCAGTACCCGCTTTGCTGTTGCAGCCCTGAACCCCTGCGAATTCAGCCTAATGTGGTAGGCCCTGTCACCCCGAGACTCCTGAGCCCCGCCTCTTAAGCCTGTTTCCCTGAGCTCCCCCACGCAACCCCTGACCCATGCATGAGCTTCTGCTACTCCCCGTTCCCACAACTTCAGTGCAGGCGAGACTGACCGATGGTACCAAATGCGCCCGGAACCTGCGTAGCAATCCCCAGGCCGGGCTTTTCTGAAGGCTGCTGGGAGCTGGGAGTGGCGTGTCTGCCCTCCCTGTCGCCGTTCGGGCTGCAGTCTGAAGGGGCCCTGGGCTGCTCCTGGACTGACCACAGTTGGTGGAAGGCATGGGGAGGGAGGCAGTCCTTAGCTGGTGCCCTCTGCCCACCTCTCTCTCTCTCTCTGCTCTTCCCTGGCCGCGGAGGCCCCTGGGCCGGCCTGAGGATTGTTCCCGCCATCTGTCCGCCATCATCCCATCTAGTCCTCCATGGCGGTGGAGAATGGCCGCGTCTCCAGGAGTGTGCAGAGCGACCCCCGCCACCATGCACCCCTGAAATCTAAACAACTCCCCACCGTCTAGCTTCCCCAGGAGGCAACGTCTCCTGTGCTTAAAGGCCTCCAATACCTACACCCTCCAGTACCTAGACACCCCAAGTCTACTCAGTCAACCCCGTCCACCCAAATACTCCCTATCCACCCACACGCCCCTGGTACACGTAGACACCCCACCCACCCGGGACCCTCCTTCCCACCCCATCCTCCCAGCTACCTCGGTTCTCTCAGACACCTCCCCTCTACCCAGACACCACTGGTCCTGGCAGACACCCTAATCCTTAACTGGCTCTTACCCTCACCCCAGCTGGCTCACCCAGTCCCAAGAGGAGAACGATAGGGGAGGGTCCCACTAGGGGAGGGGATTTTCTCTAACCTTCTGCCCCCCCGAAAACCAGACCCTGAAGACGAGTTAGACTCCATGGTCTTCAACGGCAGAGATTCTATTTGGCAGGGCAGTGGCGGGCAGAGGAGAAGAGGGTTTGAAGTTGGAGCTGAGGGCTGAGGGAGGGCCCTGGCTGCCCACCTGTGTGACTCACCAGGCTGGGCAAGGTTCCTAGGTTCCGGCAGAAAGTGAGGCTGCTAAGCCCGAGTCCTGCTTTTATCCACAGCTGCCCCGCCCTCTGCAAACCTGGGCAGGTAGAGAACAAGTCAGACTCCCGGATGCTCAGGAGCGCCCTCCCTGTCGCCGTTCGGGCTGCAGTCTGAAGGGGCCCTGGGCTGCTCCTGGACTGACCACAGTTGGTGGAAGGCATGGGGAGGGAGGCAGTCCTTAGCTGGTGCCCTCTGCCCACCTCTCTCTCTCTCTCTGCTCTTCCCTGGCCGCGGAGGCCCCTGGGCCGGCCTGAGGATTGTTCCCGCCATCTGTCCGCCATCATCCCATCTAGTCCTCCATGGCGGTGGAGAATGGCCGCGTCTCCAGGAGTGTGCAGAGCGACCCCCGCCACCATGCACCCCTGAAATCTAAACAACTCCCCACCGTCTAGCTTCCCCAGGAGGCAACGTCTCCTGTGCTTAAAGGCCTCCAATACCTACACCCTCCAGTACCTAGACACCCCAAGTCTACTCAGTCAACCCCGTCCACCCAAATACTCCCTATCCACCCACACGCCCCTGGTACACGTAGACACCCCACCCACCCGGGACCCTCCTTCCCACCCCATCCTCCCAGCTACCTCGGTTCTCTCAGACACCTCCCCTCTACCCAGACACCACTGGTCCTGGCAGACACCCTAATCCTTAACTGGCTCTTACCCTCACCCCAGCTGGCTCACCCAGTCCCAAGAGGAGAACGATAGGGGAGGGTCCCACTAGGGGAGGGGATTTTCTCTAACCTTCTGCCCCCCCGAAAACCAGACCCTGAAGACGAGTTAGACTCCATGGTCTTCAACGGCAGAGATTCTATTTGGCAGGGCAGTGGCGGGCAGAGGAGAAGAGGGTTTGAAGTTGGAGCTGAGGGCTGAGGGAGGGCCCTGGCTGCCCACCTGTGTGACTCACCAGGCTGGGCAAGGTTCCTAGGTTCCGGCAGAAAGTGAGGCTGCTAAGCCCGAGTCCTGCTTTTATCCACAGCTGCCCCGCCCTCTGCAAACCTGGGCAGGTAGAGAACAAGTCAGACTCCCCGATGCTCAGGAGCGCCCCAACCTCATTCTTGCTCTTAAAGAGACAGCTCCGTCCCCCCACCACGGGTAGCAGGGAACTCCCGTGGGGTCACCAAGACCACAGCGGCCTCAGGTAAAATGGAGGGAGGAGAGGACAGGCTGGAACTCAGGCTGGAGCTCTGAATTAGGGGAGTTAGAGAGACTTTCTCCAGTCCCCAGGGCCCAGGAAAGGACCTTGAAAGGGGAAGGCTCTGGGGTCTCTAAGAGCAGAGCTTCTGTCTAGCGGACTGATGGAGGAAGGTGACACACTGCTGTGACAACCTCGCTTCTCTTACTTAGGCCGTGTGTTGCTCGGGGCAGCCACTGCTGGTGCTGTCCAATGTCGGGCATTTAAAGTCCCCTTCCAGGCCCAGGCAGGAGAAGATGCCGTGTGATCACAGTCCTGAGGCTGAAGCAGCGTGGGCGGGGCAGAGAGGTAACTGCCCTGGAGCCAGGGTGGGGGCCTGGGACCTTAGGCCAGTTCTTAACCCCCACCCTGTCCTGGGCAGACAGAGAATTGGCTCCCCCAGCACCAGGCCAGAATTTCCTAGCCCAGGCTCGTCCCAGGGGTGCTGGGAGCCAGATTGCTGGGTCTACAGAGTGGGTGTTGGGATGGGGCGCTGCCAGATACGGCCCCCACACGGTGCAAGGCTCCTTCCCCTTCCCTCCTTCCTCTGCGGGCCCTCCTCCTCCTCTCAGCATTCCTTCCGCCTGGGGTCTGTGCAGGCCCCCACATGGTTCCAGTTGGGGGTGCCCCCTCCCCCCAATTCCGCCTTCTTAGACAGAAGGACTTTTGTCTGGGGGCTGGAGGGAGAACAAGGCGCCTTTGAGTGGCTGGCGGAGGATTGGGGTCACGGGGAGGGGCAGGCCAGGAAAGGGGTGGCCCTGCACTGGCCACCAGCTGGACTCCAGACGACCCCCGACACCACCGTGGGGTGGGAGGAGGGCCACAGGAGCAGGCCGGGGAGAGGGTGCTGTAGGAAGCGTAGCGCACAGGTCAGGGAGAGGGTGCTGGGGTCAAGGCTCTGCTGGGGACTAGTCTGCTGGGGGCAGGGAGAAGGACCCCCCGCTTCTCATTGGGGCAGGAACGGGGGCAAGGAACCCTTGCCCAGTTACACGCTTGCTTTGTGTGTTCCCTTGGGCAGTTTCTCAATCCCAGCTCCTAGATGAGGACAAGGCCTCCTCGCTCCCTCGCTCCCTCGTTAAGGAGGGGCCAGTCCCTACAAGGAGCTGAGGGAGCACTCTGGGTGGGGTTCAAAGCAGGAGGTGCAGAAGGAGATTGTTTCTATCGCCCCCAGAAAGGGAGGCCTGGGGCAGGATGGGGGCGGGTGGGAGGGTCCAGTCCAGTTAAGGGGTGTCTTTGTGTCTGAGCAGATAGCATCTCTTCCCCAAGGCCCATTGCCCCTGGGAAGGCCCTTTGGTGGTCTTGGGAGTAGAGTGGCGTCTCCCTCTGCTGGGAAGCCTGGGAACTGCAGGCACCAGAGAGCACACGTCCTCCTGGGCTGGTCTGCAAACCAGAGGGGCCAGGCAAGAACGAAGGAGTGAAATGGGACAGGTGGAGACCACAGCCACGGTGGCAGCTGGGCAGCCTGGAGCAAGCTCCCGTGGATAGATACAGAAGCAGCTCCCTGATACCGTGCTAAGGGGAAGAGGTAAAGTGCAGGGAGGCTGTAGGGCATGCTACTTTTATGAGGGGACAAATGATGTATTTGGGGATATTCGTATGTGAATAAAATATCTTTGGCACCCCGGGTTGCTTCTGGGGAGGGGAACTGGCAGGCTGGAGGATGGGGTGGCAGTGAGAGTCACTGGTCATCATATACTCTCTTGTGCGTTTAAATTTTATTTTTTAAAGATATGTTCCCTTAAAACACAAGTTTGGAGGGATTGCGGCATGGCCATCCCCCTGGGGGGTGATTTCTCACTTTCTGTGTCTCTATCTCTCTCTGTCTTTCTGTAGTTTGCATGTGCCCTATAGCAAAAAAAACAAAAACAAAAACAAAAAAAAAAAACCTCTCAAAAAAAAAAAGTTTGGAACCAGCAGATGGCGTCATGGTTACGCCACTGGACTCCCATGTAGTTAACTGTGGTTTGAGACTCACACCAGGCGTGTGTGCGTGCCCAAGATCCCTAGAGGAGAATGGAGGAGAAGGGTTGTGGCGTGGTCACCCCCCTGGGGGGATGATTTCTCCCTTTCTGTCTCTCTACCTCTTTCTATCTCTCCGGTGAGCGCACAAGCCTTATAGCAAAAGTCTCTCTCTAAAAAAAAAAAAGTTTAATTGAGAAAACTGAGGAGTGTTTGGGCCAGTCAGTGGTGTTGGTGGTTAAAGCGGCTAGATCCCACATGGCCAACTGCACAGTTACAGTCCTAGACCCAGCAGCTTGAAAAACACGCAGGTGGGGTCAGCAGGTGGTGTGTTGGTTAAGGTGCCGAACTCCCACATGGCTGACTATGGTTCATGTCCCAGGTCCAGCGGCTTGACATTCACAGCAGGTGCATGTGCGTGTGTGCCCAAAATCCAGAAAGGAGAATGGAGAAGGGATTGCAGCAAGGCCATCCTCCCTGGAAGGTCATTTCTCACTTCTTCTCTCTCTGTTTCTGTCTCTGGCAAGTGCATGCACCCTATAGAAAAAAAGAAAAGAAAATTTTAAATTGAGGAATGGTCTCTTATATAGTTCCAGCCAATTGCAGCTATGTTTTCAATGTCAGATATTTAAATCTTTATGGAGCATTCTCAATATTAAAAGTATATTCAGGGGACCAGCTATTGGAGTAATGGCTATGTCGCTGGACTCCCATGTAGCTGACCACAGTTCAAGTCCTGGACCTGGTGGCTTAAACTCATACTGGTAGCTTAAACTCATACCAGGCATGTATGCGTGTGTGCCCAAGATCCTGAGAGGAGAACGGAGGAGAAGGGATTGTGGCGTGGCCATCCCCCCTAGGGGGTGATTTCTTGTTTTCTGTCTCTCTCTGTCTTCCTGGCAAGCACTAGTGCCCTATAGCAAAAACCTCTCCAAAAAATAAAAAAAATAAAAAAGTATGTTCAGAATTGGGATCAGCAGTTGGCATAATGGCTATGTTGCTGGATTCCCATGTGGTTGACTGTGGTTTGAGTCCCAGATCCAGCGGCTTAAACTCATGCCGGGTGCGTGTGCGTGTGTGTCCAATCTTCAGGGAGGAGAATGGAGGAGAAGGGATTGTGGCGTGGCCATCCCCCCTAGGGGGTGATTTCTTGTTTTCTGTCTCTCTCTGTCTTCCTGGCAAGCACTAGTGCCCTATAGCAAAAACCTCTCCAAAAAAAAAAAAAAGTATGCTCAGAATTTTAAAAAATTATGCAGGTCAAGGCTAGCTCCATGGCTTAGTGATTAAGGAGCTGGTTCTCACATGGACAACCTTGCAGTTCAAATCCTGACCCCGACTGCTTCTGCATGCCCCAAACCTCCGCAGATGGAGATATGTAGGAGAAGGGATTATGGTGTGACCATGCCCCATTGCAGGGTTTTTCTTTCCTGCTCTCTAGCTCTCTGGCAAGTGCACATGCACTCTGGCAGTTAAAAATTATGCAAGTCTGGGGTAGCAGGTGGAGTGGTGGTTAAGGGTGCTGGGCTCCCACGTGGCAAAGCGTGGCTCGAGTCCCAGACATGGCGGCTTGCTTTCTCACTTTTCTCTCTCTCTGTCCCTCTCTGGTCAAATTTAACTAACTAACTAAATAAAATTATATAATATATTTTTAAAAAACTATGCAAGTCAAACAAAACACATCTAAGGGCTGGTTTCAGCCTGGGGGACCACCAATTAGACCACTTATTTTCTGAATCATTAATCACCATGATGTTCCATTCTGATTACAGGCATTTATGGGGACTCTACCCAACTCAGGCCAACCAAGAATTCTTCATAGGCTGGACCTGAATGTGCTGCATCTGAGTGTGTTCGTCTGGGTTGGTGGCAGGAGGACCCTGAGACTCCTGTGTAGACAGGCACACTCAGACCCCGGTGAAGCTCTGTAGCGGGTGGGGTATGTGCAGTGTTACCCCT
This sequence comes from Tupaia belangeri chinensis, assembly GCF_000334495.1. Lineage (NCBI taxonomy): Eukaryota > Metazoa > Chordata > Mammalia > Scandentia > Tupaiidae > Tupaia > Tupaia belangeri. Next base: position 794,168 of record NW_006209766.1, on the reverse strand, counting down.
ATAAGTGGTTGAGTCTTCCAGGCCAGTTGGTCTCATTTAAAATGCATAGAAAGGCCCAGCCCCAGTGGCACAGGCAGTGGGCGCCACTCTGCAGCTCCGCAGTGCTGGAGACGGTGGTTGGGCCCTGGGCCATCCTGAAACACTGGAGCAAGCTCACCTGTGATTCTGGCTGACCGGAGGGCTGGGGGTGGTTTGTAGCATGGTAAGACCCTGTCAAGGCACGTACTTCTCCCTCTCAAGAAATAAAAGCTAGGGCTGGCTTGGTGGTGCAGTGGCAACTGCTCAGTCATCCTACTCGGTGATGCTGAGTCCATATGGAAGATCACGCGTTTGGTTCCCCGGTTGTCCCACGCATGCCGAGAACACACCCACAATCCTGGCTGGCTGGGAAGGCCAGGAGAGGGATCAAGGCTTGAGACCCTGTTGAGGGTCATTGTCTATCACTCTCAGGAGAGAGAAAGGTTCCTTAAAGAGTGATTTAAAAAAAAAAAAAAACTTTAAAATGGGGCCAGCAGATGGCATGGTGCTGGATTCCCACAGGGCTGACTGTGGTTTGAGTTGCGGACTTGGTGGCTTGGAAATCACAACAAATAAATAAATAATTGTTTTGATAAAACTTTAAAAATTAGAAGAAGTGCACAAATACAACATATATTTTATACATGAATATATATACATAATAAAAATATTCAAAGTATTTGCTCCTCAAAAGCAAAAAATATTTTGCTTTTCAAATCAGTTGACCCCTGAAAGAACTTGTTGGAGCTACGACTGGCTATGACTTCTCATAGTCAATTCCTGGGAACTCTTGCAAAAGAAACCCACATCAGGGACCAGCAGTTAGCGTATGGTTATGTCGCTGCACTTCCATGTAGTTGACCGAGGTTCGAGTCCCAGACCTGTTGGCTTAAACTCACGCCGGGAGCGTGTGTGTGCGTGCCCAAGATCCCGAGAGGAGAATGGAGGAGAAGGGATTGCGGCGCGGCCATCCCCCTGAGGGGTGATTTCTCGCTTTCTATCTCTGTCTGTCGGGTGAGCGCACATGCCCTATAGCAAAAATCTCTCCACAAAAGAAACCCACATCACAAAGTTGTCAAGAATGTTGAATTAAAACACAAAATCAGTCCTGCCTTTCTGGGCAGAGGCTACAAGGCCAGGCTGAGGGGCCAAGGGGTTGAGGGGCGGTGGGCACGGTGATACTCCAAGGCTCCATTTCCTGAGCCCCGTGAGTGCAGAGGCCGGTAGGCAGGTGAAGGTGGCTTCCTGGGGCTACGTGGAGCGGTGCCCAGGGGTCTCAGGATTCAGCACCTGTGAGAGAGGAGCATGAGCTGGGAAGTGGCCCCGTCCTGCCACCCGAGGGTGAGGTAGCCAAGGGTGTGTCACTGTCTCCCTGGCTCCCAGGAGGTACCACACGGGGCAGCCAGGGGTCATCCAGCTCCCCGTGTCACTCTGATGTCATCCCCAGATTTTAAAATTTTATTTATTTGTTTATTTATTTATTTATTTATTTATTTATTTATTTTTGGAGAGGTTTTTGCCGTAGGGCGCGTGCGCTCTCCAGACAGACAGAGAGAGACAGAGAAACAGAAAGCAAGAAATCACCCCCTGGGGGGATGGCCACGCCACAATCCCTTCTCCTCCATTCTCCTCTCGAGATCTTGGGCACGCACGCACGCGCGCCCAGCGTGAGTTTTAAGCCACCGGGTCCGGGACTCGAACCACGGTCAACTACATGGGAGTCCAGCGACATAGCCATTACGCTAATTGCTGGTCTCTTATTTTTAAATTTGGTATAGGGCATGTGAGCTCACCAGAGAGAATCAGAGAAAGTGAGAAAGGAAGCTGCCAGGTCCAGGACTCAAGTAGTAGTTAGCCATGTGGGAAGTCCAGTGCCTTAACCATCACACCACCTCTGGCAGGAAACCTTCAGATTTTTAAATGTTTGTAGCAGACTTTTAGTTTTCTTAACACTTTGCTGTTTTGTTTTTTAGGTTTTTTTTCCATAGGGTGCTTGCTGAAGAGAGACAGAGAGAGATGGAGGGAGAGTGAGAAATCACACCTGGGGGTGGGGGAGGAGGAGGCTGGGGGACTCAAACCACTGCACTCATGTGGGAGTCCAGTGCCTTAACTACTGCGCCACTTGCTGACCCAGTTTTCTTAACACTTTGTAGACCAAGTGAAATGTGCCCAGTGGTTGGGCCACAGCGTGAGCCCCCTTCTGCATCTTAGGGACTAGGCCAGCTGAGGGGGATTCAGGACCCCCCCCACTCCTATTAGCACTCACTCTGCTTCAGCCACCAGACCTCCCTGCAACCCCTGCGTCAGCCTAGGCATGTTTTGGCCCCAGGGCCTTTGCAACAGCTATTCTCTCTGCCTGGAATTCTTTCCCACCTTTTCGGTCTCATCCCTTTCCCTTCTTCGAGTCCTGGCTCAAATGCCACCTCCCTTAAACAGGGCGGCCTTCCCAGCTCACCCTGTTTAAAATCACATCCACCTGGGACCAGCAGTTAGCGCAATGGCTATGTCACTGGACTCCCATGTAGTCAATCGCAGTTCAAGTCCCAGACCTAGTGTCTTAAAACTCCCACCGGGCTCATGCGCATGCCCAGGATCCGGAGAAGAGAATGGAGGAGAAGGGATTGCGGTGTGGCCATCTCTCCGGGGGGTGATCTCTCACATTCTGTCTCTCTGTCTCTGGCTTTCTATGCACTGCTGCCCTTTCGTTCCCCATGACTTATCTTTCTCCAATGCATATTCTAGAAAACCTCTCTTCGCTTTCTGGTTTATCTGCCTCCCCAGCTAGCATGTCAGCTCCTCCCAGAACTTCTCATCTGAATTATGGGACAACCGGGGTGCTGAGTGGGAACCCGTGAGGTATTTGTGAAATTACAAAAGAAAAGTGTTCTGGGGCTGCCAGGTGACATCGTGGTTAAGGTGCTGGACGCCCACATAGCTGACCACAGTTAGTTCCAGATCTGGTGGCTTGCTTTCTCACTCCTCCCCCCATCTCTCTCTCTGGTCAAATTAACAAGATAACAATAATACATAAAATTAAATGAAATAATTCTTTAAAGAAAAAGTCGTTCTGACCCCCACCCCAGCCCATCAGCAGAAGCTAGCAGGGGCTGAGGTGGATTGTGATGGGAGAGCTGCTCGTGGGGGAGGGGAGCAGGTGGCGCAGGCCCAGATCAGCTGACAAGCCTAGACCAGCTTTCTCTTCACTTCCAGGTGGGCAGGGGGCAGAGACTAACAGCTCAGGGTCCTGGTTGTGAGCAGGGGCATATGTGGGCTCCACACACCTAGGATGGGGACTGTGGGTGGGGCAGGGTGATCCTGTAGCCTCTCAGCCTGCCTCAGTCTCGAAGACAAGATCTCAAACTGGCGGGCCCAGGGTTGGATCCTTGCACGTTTCTTTTAGCCCACAAAGCTTACCAAAGCCAACAGTTGTCAACTCCCGGGTATTCCAACGTGACCAGCTTTAATTCCACCTTCTCTTGAAATACCTGGTCTAACTGAGCCCACATTCTTTCTTGGAGTGGCAGTTCTGTCTCCCTAGGTGACCCAGGGCCCGTGTTCTCTAGTTTGAAGCTTCACGGGAGCAAGCGAAGGAGAGGGCGGCTCATAGCTGCTCTGTCATCTCGTTCTTTCTATGTGGCCACGCCTGCAGCCTAGACCCGGACAGATCCATGCTCACAATGCACCAGCGAGTGGATCAGAAATCCACTCCCCCTAGTTTTTAAAATAATTTTTCTAGTTGGAACCAGTAGGTGGTGTGGTGGTTGGGGCACAGGACTCACACATGTAGTTTGAGTCCCAGTCCTGGCAGCTGGTTTTCTCACTTTCCTTCTCTCTGTCTTTCTCTAATGAGCATGCATGGTCTGTAGCAAATTTAAAATAATAATAATAATAAAATCAAATAAAGCTTTAAAAATTATAACTTTTCTAGTATAAAAAATGTAAGTAAAAGTTGGGGGAAAATCGAGACCAGCAGATGGCATAATGGTTACGTTGCTGGACTTCCACATAGTTGACTGTGGTTTGAGCCCTGTACTTGGCGACTTAAAACTCACACCAGGCATGTGCATGTGTGCCCAAAATCCTGAGAGAGAATGGAGAAGGGATTGCAGCGTGACCATTCCCCCTAGGGGATGATTTCTCACTTTCTGTCTCTCTGTCTCTCCAGCCAGCACACACACCCTACAGAAAAAGTTTCTCTTTAAAAAAAAAAGTTGGGGGTGGGACCATCAGTTAGCATAATGGCTATGTCATTGGACTCCCATGTAGTAACCGCGGTTCGAGTCCTGGACCTGGTAGTTTAAACTCACACTGGGCACGTGTGCGTGCGTGCCCAAGATCCTGAGAGGAGAATGGAGGAGAAGGGATTGCAGCATGGCCATCCCCCGTGGGGGGCGATTTCTCTTTTTCTGTCTCTCTGTCTCTCTCTTTCTGGTGAGCTCACATGCTCTATAGCAAAAACCTCTCAAAAAAAAAAAAAGTTGGGGAAAATCAATAAAAACATAAAATTAAAATGAACAGGAAATAATATTTCACAAGATAAAGGCAACACCCAAAGAATGGATGGAAAAGTAAATGTAGAATTAGGTGGCCTGGAAGTTAAGTAAACAGAATGTAATTGACTTGAAGAAATTCCATATTTACGTGTATTATACATATTATGTGTGTGTGTATTCTCTTTTAGATAAAAGCCTGTGTTCTTCTTTGCACCTTCCCCCCACTGTCTTCCTTTGCCTTCCTCCGGCCCCGGGCGCCCAGCTCTGCTCCGTCCTAGCTGAGGATGACTGACCCCTCCTGGCTGTCCAGCCCCAGACTAGTGGAGGCTCCAAGGCTCTAGGCTGGCCCTGGGGCTGGCGGGCTCCTGCCTGGCTGCAGAGACAGCAATGACTCGGCAGTTCTGAAATCCTGGCTGGCACCCTCGCCACGGGAGGCTCTGACCCAGCTGCCTACTGGCAGCTCTATCCCCATCTCATCGTCCCCCTTTGCCCTGCACCTCGGAGTCCCAGAAGATAGTGCTCCACCAACAGTAGCCAGCTCTGCATCGCTGGAGTCATTTGCCTTCTGTGGCTGGACAGCCCGTGCACGCGTGTGGCTGCGGGCCCTGCTGCCTGCCGGGTGTGATTACTCCCCTAGCTGAGGAAGCTGACCGGCAGGCTCAGTTACTTGTTGGCAAGGTGCCCCGTTAATGAAGGGGTGGGGTCCAGATTCCAGCCGGGGCCTGGCTCCACACCCTGTGTACGTGTGCGTGTGCGTGTGTGTGTGTGTGTGTGGAGTGGCTAAAGGACCACGGAGGTCCACATAACTTTGTGGGCCCAAGGGACAGACAGCAGGGTTTCAAGAGACAAATCTCGGGAACCAGCAGTTAGCGTAATGACTATGTTGCTGGACTCCCACGTAGCCGACTGCGGTTTGCGTCCCGGATCCGGTGGCTTAAAACTCACGCCGTGCATGCCCAAGATGCCGAGAGGAGAATGGAGAAGAAGGGATTGTGGCGTGACCATCCCCCCTGGGGGGTGATTTCTCGCTTTCTGTCTCTATGTCTCTGTCTGGCGAGCGCACGCACCCTATAGCAAAAACCTCTCCAAAAAATAAATAAATAAAGGAAAAATAAAAAAAGGAAAATAAGAGATAAATCTCCAAAGAATATTCCTGAACCAATTACACCCCCCTCTCATCCCTACCTGGCCAAGGCCCCGCCTCTCCCACCAGGACACCCCAGCAGGCTCCTCTCAGCCTCAAGCTCCTGGCCCCACAGCCTTCCTCCTGCAGCCAGAGGGAGCCTGGGAGCACCTGTGTCAGGGCGGGAGCCTTCCAGGAGGGCTCAGAGCCCCGCCCCAGGCGTACCTCATACAGGTATAAGCTAAGTCCTCACCGTGACCCATGACCTGCAAGTTACCCCTCTATCTGGTCCCTCACCTCTCTGACATCATCTCTTCCCCTTCAACTCCTCCCTTACTCTTGCTCTGGCTCCCACCACACAGGCCCCCTGCTGTTCCTGCAGCACCAGGCACTCCCACGCCGACCTCTGCATTGGCGGTTCCCTCTACCGGATCTGCCCTTCCCCAAGGTACATTCTCCTGTGCTCTTTCTTCAGCCTCTCTGTAAGGCTTCCCTGGCCTCTCCAAATCCCATCCTCCACCTGGAAACCCCCCCGTCCTTCTCTGTCTGGTCCTCGTACTCATGCATGTATTCATTCATTTTAGAGCAGGTCTCTCACTCTGTTGCCCAGGCTGGCCCTGAACTTGTGCTCCTCCTGCCTCAGCCTCCCGAACAGCTGGGACTCTGCACACACGTGCTATTATGTCTGGCTCTCTCTCCTTTCTGCCTCGTAGCTCCTCCTGACACACTGCGTACTTGGTGGTTATTGTTATTGTCTCTCTCCCCTCTGAGATCTTGGCTCTGTGAGTGAGGGGCCCTGCTGTTTCTGCAAAAAGCCAAGGGTCTGGCACGTAGTAGGTGCTCAGGAAATGTTTCTTGGATGAATAATAAAAACCATTCTTGAGAGTTACTATATCCTAGGCCCCATCACAGATGGATCAGGCCCCCTATCTTTCCTAAGTTGCTCACAGCTTTGGGGGCACATAGTAGGCCCACAGGTAGAAAGGAAAGAAACTCAGAGCCAGACAGCATGCATTCCAATCCTCACAAACCCTTTTCTCATTGGGTGACTTCAGGCAAACCAGTCTGCTTTCCCGGGCCTCAGTTTCCCCATCTGTACAATCAGGACACAAATAGCACTCACCCTGCGGGCTGCCCTTTGGATTCAATGGGGCTGTTGTGTGGGATGTGACAGTGTGACTAATTCTGCAAGCTGGTTCCCTTCCTGGAAGGGGGTGGAGTGGGAGGGGTGTGGCTGTGTGTTTTCCAACCACCAACAATGGGACTCTTGTAGGCAGGGGGCCCTGGGGCCGGGAAAACACATCCACCCCTGTGGGTTCTAGACAAAAGTTTCAGGTCTCAGAGCAGAGGTTTACCAGGGTATTTACATTCTGTGAAGATTGTTGTAACAAGAAATACTGGTTTGGGGAATATGAGGACACGGAGTAGGCTCCCATTTTCATCCTTCCTCTACCCCTCAAGGAGCAGCTGTGAAGGTTGTGCGTGTGTGTGTGTGTGTGTGTGTGCGCGTGTGTGTGTGTGTGGTGGGGGATACTCCCACTTACAGCTCCTGAGGATAGGATTAGATGGGTT
>NW_006209766.1:776839-786928 GCF_000334495.1 Tupaia belangeri chinensis | reverse complement strand
GGGTCCAATCAAAGTGAAGCACAGAGGTTTTGTTTAGTACGTGGTGTAAGAAAAGATCTGTACCTTGGCCAGTGGGGAATACATATTTGAGGCCTAGAAACTGCAGTCATTTTGCTACCACAAGAACAAAGTCAGCAGTAGGACAAAGCTAATACAATAGACAATCAGACTAAGAGCAAAGCTGAAAAACGGAGTTGGCACCCTGATCAAACCTTGCCTGATCTCCCTCTGGAAGTTCAGTCATGTAATCTAAAAAGGTGTTTCTTTGCGTTCGTTTTAATGCAGGTTTCTAACGCTTGTTACCAAAATAATCAAACTGGTATACAGAGATCCTGTGGATCCAGAGTTTGACTGAGTGTGAGTCAATGCATTTCTGTTAGCTTAAATCAGTTCAAGGGTCTCTAGATGCAGCCAGGTCAGGGCTCTCTCTCTCTCTCTCTCTCTCTCTCTGCAGATGACCCTGAGTCTTGTTTTCCCAGATGGAATATCCAAAATGAACACGGTGGGCCTGTTCTCCTTCCGAAGTTCCTCCTTGGAAGAGGGTGATGAGCCAGAGGAGCCACAAGACTTGGGAAAAACAGAAGCACTGGTGCCTGGAAACAACTTTCCTCCCATGGAAGGTGGCGATGTGTGAGAGCCGGTTGCCTGGCAGGGGCCGGGGGGCGGAAGCAGACGCAGGGGGACAGATGGAGGGGTGAGGGGATGGATGGATTCCTGAGTCGATGGCAAATCGGATGGACGCCTGAAGGATGTCGTATGAGAAAATGGAAAGACGGAGGGAGGGAGGGATAACTGAATGGAAGAGCCGTTCTATGGGAGGAGGGTGAAGGAACAGATTGATGAACGGTGGGTGGATGGGTACAGCGTGGGCGTAAACAGGAAAGGGCAAGGTGAGCAAGTGGCCTTGACAGGGCTGAGAGCTGGGCAGTTTCCCTTCTGCCCCTCACCTGGACTTGGCCTCATTGCAGGACCGCGTGAGTCTCTAGTCCTAGGCCGCTCAACTGCTCCTCCACGTGGTACGAGGACATGCGCTGGCTGCAGGAGTTCCCGTTGGAAGCCTCCACGCTGAAGGAGGAGCCCCGGGGCATGGGGCCCAGCCTGCAGGAGTGAGCCAGGTGGCAGATGCAGTTGCCTTGAAAGTGGGCTCCTGCCCCATCAGTGGTGAAGTTACGGGGCTCTGGCAGCCCAGCCAGCCACCCCACAGACTACAGATCTCCCCGAAAGGACGGCGCGCTGGGCTGCAGCAGAAACGCCCAGGTCTGTCACTGCCACATCCGTGCATGCATTGGTTCAGCCAGACCAGGTCTCCCACCCAGGGAGAGACGCCAGGTCAGCATCCCCTGAACAGGGCGAGGCGGAGCCCTGAGGCAGGCTTGGCAGTGGGGCCAAAAGACCAGAGGCTGAGGGCTGGCTCAGCAGGAGGACAGGCACACAGGAGATGCTCAGAGTCGACGACAGCGGGACCAGGCTGTGACGATGGCCACGGCCTTGCCCAGGGCACAGCAAACGTGTGAACCTATTTTCCCCTGATGGAAACCACAACCCTGTATTTAAGAGCATAATTCGGGGGTAAGGGAGTCCAGACCTGCCTCTGTCCCTTCAGAGCTCTGTGCATCCTGTAGCCGCAGTTTCGTCCTCTGCACTGCGGGAGAAATAGGGGACTGTCGCGGGTCCGTGTGATCGTGGGCAAGGCGCTTAGCCCCCAGCGGGACACAGCAAGCAAGCTCTCAGCAGGCTCGAGGGAAGAGCTAATATTATTAGCGCTCACATGCTGGCGGGGGCTTGGCACAGAGGGAGTGCACAGAACCGGTTACCTGTATACGACAGGATGACGCGCACAGTAAATGACCAGAATGTATCCCCATTCTTATGCTTGCATGTCTTTTAGTGGTCAATACAGGAACACAGCGCGCGCCCGTGCAGCCTGGCCATCATCATCCTCATTATTATTTTTTTTAATTTGCCAGAGAGCCTGTGCCCTTGCCAGAGAGAGAGGCGAAAACTAAGAAAGCACTCCCCACTCCCCACGGGGAATGGTCGTGCTGCAGTTCCTTTTTCTCCAGCTCTCCCTCCTTCTGGGATTTCAGGTATGCCCAGGCACGTGCCCAACGTGTTTCCTCAAGCCGCCAGGCCAGGGGCTTGTATGCACAGTGGGCCGTGTGGGATTCGACTGCCTCACCTGCCACAGCACTGGCTGGTCCCACGTCATTATGTTACATGCTTACACACAGATGGGTACCTAGCAAATGCCCAAGATAGTTTAGCTCTTATCATTACTATTAAAATGCTTTCCCGGGCATAAACACAAAACGAATGCTCAACGCATTTTCTTTAGTAGTAATATGAGCTCTGACAGGGGATCACTCAAATCCTGGCCGTTAAAATAACGCTAACCACAATAATAACAAAGCATTGAGCATGGAGACCAGTACTAGTATGCCATGTAATGTTGGCTGTTGTGATTATTACTGATTATAATAATAACCACCAGCAAGCATTTAATAGGCACTCGATACGCTCAAACCATTTTTAATAGATATAAAATTTAGCACTTAGCTCACCGTGCTGATCTGAGCACAGGGGATTGGCCTAAGGGATATTAATATTAATAATAGGTCAATTATCAATAATCGAGAGGCCACGACATTGTAAATGCCCAATGCACCATCCACACCAGTTGAATCTGTGTGTCCTGGATTGGGCATCTATTCCTGGCATATTTAGGGGCTCCCTAACCCCAGAGAGCACCTCACAGGAGCAAGACCTAGTGCCCGGTTCACCTGGTGGCAGCCGCCATGTACACAGCTGCACCGCTCACCTGGCCCAGGCCCAGTGGCACGTGTCGTCATGGACACAGCCCTCGGTGCAGGCAGGGCCACTGCTGCTGGGCGGGTGCGTCTGGCCAGAGACACAGAGTCCCACCTGGTGGGGTCCAGGCAGAGCTGGTAGCGGCTGTGCTTAGGGCATGTGGCTCCTGAGCAGGGAGAAGATCCTCGGTGAGCAGATCAGCACGCCCATGCCCAGAACCCCTGACTCTAGGCTTCAAATCCGGCCCTGTCCCCAACCAGGGTTGCATTGCTTAACTTCTGCAGGGCTCAGCCTCCCTGCTGCCATTTCCCCACAGCCTCTTTAGTACTGCCCTCGGACTCTGAGAGTTAAGCAGATTCAGATCAATGAAATGGGTGGACAGAGCTGGCAGGCATGCTGTGAGCCCTGGACAAGCAGGACCCATGTTATTCCTGACACAGCCCCCAGGTGGGCCTACCTTTCTGCCTCAAGAGCTCCGTCCCACCCACCCGCTAGCCTCCTCCAAAGCCTTTGAGGGCTCCCTGCCAGGTGTCAGATTTACATCTGAATCTAACATTCATGGGGAGGGCATGTTTTAGGGGTATCTTGCCCCCAGGGATGATCTTGTTGGAGGTTTTTGGTGCCTTTGGGTTGACAGCGCCCCACCTCAGAGAACGACCTGCCCCTACTGTCCCTCTAATGTTAGAACCGGCTAAAAATCTCTGATATCTCTGTACTGGGGTGGGGATGGGGTCAATAAACATCGGCTCAGGGAGAGCAGGGCATGGTGGGGGGGCAGTCAGAAAGATCTGAATACGGACGAGGCTTTTTGTGATATCAAGGAATTACTCATTTTGATGGGTGAGAGCGAATCATGGCACCTTTTTCTTTAACGTAAGAAACAGCAGCCTTGGGTCAAAGGAAAATGTGGGAGAATAGGACCATGTTGGGTTCGATGTTGCTCGCCTATGGTTGGTACTCAAACACATGCATCAATAAAATACCATTTGAAATAGTGCATTATTTATTAGTTTCATGAATGAGAGAGACAGGGAGAGACAGAGAGACCAAGACCAAGGTCTTGATGCTGCAGTCCCTCCCCAGCCTTCAGCCACCCCTGGATCGTGGCCACTCGTGTTTCGGCATACTCAGGGAGGCCTCTGGACGTGAACCTGGAACCTTCTCACATGGTTCGGCCTTGCAGAGCATCATGTTTTACTGCTGTATCACTGTTTGGCTCCATACAGTCAAGATATTTTTAGGAACCAGCAGATGGCATAATGGTTACGTCACTGAACTCCCACATGGCCAATTGTGGTTCGAGTCCCAGACCTGGAGGCTTGAAACTCACACCAGGCACTTGTACAAGATTCCAGGAGGAGAATGGAGGAAAAAGGACTGTGGTATGGCCATCGCCCCTGGAAATGATCACTCTCCCCAGGTGATTTCTTACTATCCCTCTGTCTCTGTCTGTCAAACACACATGCCCTGTAGCAAAAAAATCTCTCTCAAAAAAATTTTTTTTTAATTTTTAATTTATTATTTTTAAAATTTTTTTCATTTAACTTTATTCATTTATTTATTCATTTGTTTATTTCAGTTTGACCAGAGAGGGAGAGGGAGAGAGAGAGAGAAAGAGAGAGAGAAAGCCGCCATGTCTGGGACTCAAATCGCAGTCGGCCATGTGGGAATCCAGTACTTTTAACCACCATGCCACCTGCCAGCCCCCCCCAAAAAAATTTTTTTAAACAAAAGAACAAAGACAGAACTCTAATAGTCAACATCCTTTGTCTTACTCTACTCAGCATTTATTTCTCCATTCTCTAAATTTCCTTGAGAAACTACCCCTCCAGAATCTATCCAGGCAGTTCACAGGGAGTTGATCCCACCCTAACTTCTAGCAACTGAGCGAGGCCCAGCCAATCAGCTAGTCCACAAGGACTGGTTCAGAGAGTCATATGACCCAAGTTGGCCAATGAGGGACAGCCTGGGGCTTTTCAGAAAGCAATACTCTTCCTCCAGCAACATTCACTAGTCAGTCATCTTTGTCCTCAGAAAGTGGGGCGGTGCCTGCCACCATAGAGGAAAGGAGCCCAGAAACAGATCCCAGGCATGTTGTGTGAGCACTTGGATTTAGGGACCTGTAGATTTTTTTCAATTCTGTAAACCAATACATCCTTTAAAAAATTATGTATTTATCTACTTGTTTGTTGTGATTTTTCAAGCTGCTGGGTCCAAGACTCAATCCGTGGTCAGCCATGTGGGAATCCAGTATTTTAACCACCATGCCACCTGCTGACCCAATAAATTCCTTTTCTCCTTAAGCTGGTTTGAGGAATATTTCCATTATTTCAAACTGAATGCATCTGCTGGATAGAGACAGAAAACAGTGTATAATCAGAGAATAAAGGTAAATTGTAGAAATATTAGAAAACAAATAAGATTTTCCCACTGTGTGTTTGGAGGACAGGCTGGGATTTCTAGAACCTGCATGTCCCCACAGCTGCATGCGTACCTGAGCCATGCAGGGCTGGTGCTCTGCGGGTGGACGCGGGTCCCATTACCATGGTTAGATACCTGCGGGATGATGCGATGGGGCTGCTGGATCTGTTCTTTCCCAGTTCTACCCTGAAGCACAAGGAGCTGAAGGAGTAGCAGGATTTAGCAAAGGCAGAGACAGGTACCTGAGAGCTCAACGGTTTTCCTGTCAAAGTTGATGACATGCAGGTGCCAGGGGAGACCAGGTGGCACCCTGAGATGTCCCTGAGGTTCTTACAACTCTGCCCAGGGCCCCAGGAGGAGGGGATGCAATGTGTGGTGTGGGTGGAAGCCTTGCAATGCCTCAGTTGTTCACAGCACTCTCCATCCCAGGAGGCCTCCCTGGCCAGGTGGAAGTTGCCCCTCACGGGATAGCTGCTCGACAGGGGAACGGAGTCAGTGCCACTGAGCACAGAGCCCGAGTCACGCTGGTAGCCCTCCTGGCACGGTGTCGGGCAACTGTTGGGCAGGGCAGGAGCTGGGACAGGAGGAGCCACAGATCTCATAGTGCCTGGGGCGGCAGGCCAGCCCTGGAGGAGCAGCATTCCATGTAATAATGTCAAGTCATGCCCCAAGATCTACTGTTCCTGGCTGTCTCTCCAGAGCCCAGAGCATGGTAAGCCTCAATGAGTATTTGTTACAAGAAGTAATAAATGGGGGCCATCAAATGGCCTAGTGGCTAAGGCTCTCTAAGCCAAACTCCCACCTGGCTGACTGCAATTTGAGCCCCAAACTGGCAGCTCAAAAATCATGCCAGATGGGGACCAGCAGTTAGCGTAATGGTTATGTCGCTGGACTCCCACGTAGTTGATCGCGGTCTGAGTCCCAGACCGGGTGGCTTAAACTTACGCCGGGTGTGTGTGCGTGTGTGCCCAAGATCCCGAGAGGAGAATGGAGGAGAAGGGATTGCGGCGTGACCATCCCCCCTGGGGGGTGATTTCTCACTTTCTGTCTCTCTGTCTCTCTCTGTCTTCCTGGCGAGCGCATGCATCCTATAGCAAAAACCTCTCCAAAAAAAAAAAAAAAATCATGCCAGATGCATGTGCATGCATGCCCCAAATCATGAGAGAAGCATGGAGGAGAAGGGATTGTGGCATGACTATCCCCCTGGGGGGGTGTGATTTCTTATTTTCCCTCTTTCTTTCCCAGCAAGTGCACATACCCTATGGCAAAAGTAAAACAATACAAAACAAGAATGAGTGACTATTGAAGCCCTTCTCCGTAGCATGTACTTGTTCCAATCTGAGCATCTACTACATGCCAGGAACATCCTAGAGTCTGGGAGCACAGCAGAGAACACGCGGTCAGAAATCCCTGACCTGCCAGCAGGCGGGCTGGAGCAGAGGCTGCCCAGCCACGCCCCGGGCCAGAGCTGGTCTACCGCCTGTTTCCACCCTGCCTGCAACCTAAGAATAGGTTTTACAGGTTTAAATGATTGGGAGGAGAATCAAAAGAAGAGTATTTTGGGAGGTGTGAACATTATGTAAAAATTCAAATTGCGGCGTCCATAAATAGTGTTTGAACGCAAGCCAGCTCATTTGTTTATGTGTCGTCTCTGATTGCTTTTGTCTTACGACGGAAGAGTTGAGAAGCTGTGGCAGAGTGTGGCCCAGAAAGTCAAAAATATTTATTATTGGCCTCTTACAGTAAAAGCATGCTGACCCTATTCCAGAGGCGGGGAATGGACAAGGAACGAGTAATAAATAAAAGATCACTTCAGATCGAGAAACTGGGTCACAGAACGAAAGTGGCCAGGCTCTGCGGGCTGCGCTGAGCGTGATGGACAGGGAGGCCTCTCTGCAGATGTGATGTTTGGGCCAAGTCCTCCAAGAGGGGAGGACACCGCCCTGTGAGATCTAGAAAAGAACATGTCAGGTAGAGGGAACAGTAAACGCAAAGGCCCAGAGGTAGGAATGAGTCAGGTGTGCTCCAGAGCATGCCTGAGTGCTCCAGAGTGGCTGGGGTTGGGGAGTGAGCGAGTGGGAGAGAGGAAGAGGGATGGGGGGTGTGGGGGTGAGCAGACAGGGGCAGTATAAGAGGGTCCAAATTTATTCCAAAAGCAAAGGGGACCCATGGATGGTTTTATCAGGGGTCTGATGAGATCTGACCTTATGCCAGGTGCTGGTGACACAGTGGTGACCGAGACAGAACCTATCATCTTTGGGGGCTTCGCAGAACCTACCATCTTTGGGGGCTTCGCAGAAGACATATCAGAGGAGAGATGACTGAGGAGGTGTGTGTGTGTGTGTGTGTGTGTGAAGTCTCAGTCTCAGGATCAATAACAGAAGCCAGAAAGGAAGGAAGAAAGGCCCCGAGGTAGGCATGAGAGTTTTTCAGCTCTAAATTCATCTTCGTTTGGGCTCCCAGGGTCCTAGGGCTGGAAGAGGTCCCTGCATCCTCCCTCGGTTCCTGCTCTCTAGAATGTGTCCCTTTATCCAAAATGGCTTGGTCACTGTGTTCCTGGTGTCCACCGCACTGCCTGGCCCTTAGCAAGTATCCACTGAATATTAATCACGGTTACCGGGAAGTCAGTAATGCTCCTAAGGCTCGTCTCTGGCTTTGAGTCAGGGCCAGTGGGGCCAGGCAGACAGAGCCTCCAGCCGCCCACGATCAATCCCTTCTGTTGGCATTCGGACCGTGGGGAGGGAGTCACTAACCTTGGGGGCTCCCAGGGGTTAGAGAGTCCCAAGGCCACAGGCTGAAGTCCTCACCCCTTGCTTTCCTTTCCAGTCCCCACAGGCCCAGCCAGGGCCCACATGTCAGTCTCATCTCTCTCCAGGCTCCCCCTACTCTCTGGCTTGAGCGTGTGTAGTCTCTGGGTTTCTGAAAATGCTGTTCCTTCTTCCTGGACATTTGGCGTCGCCTCGTTTGCAGACCTGGCTTCACGTACTCAGGCCTCAGCTCACGTGGGACACTTGCCCTGAGTGCTTAGGTGGCACCAGCACCTCCCCTGGGCTCCCACGTACCCCTGAGCTTCCCTCCGCTGATCCTCAATATTCTGCCTCAGCTTCTTCATCCCATTCCAGATCCTCTGACTGTCTGGGGTGGCTCTGCTTACCCCAGCAGAATGAGGGCCCCTGGAGGAAAGGCTGAGCTCCCTGCTACTCCCTAGCTGGCTGGCCTCGAGCCACACTCCACTTCCATGTCTCAGTAGCTTCTGTGCATCTGGGAAAACTGTTCCATTCATAGTAAATGGGGGGAAAGTTGGCTCTGGTCTCACCTCCACTGCCTACTAGATCCGGGATGGCCTGTGCTGGCTGTCCCCAGTCCCACCTCCCCCAGCACAAGCTCACTCAGAGCTGGTGTTCAAGGTCTGTCAACAACAGGGAGGGAGGGCCCTGTGGTTTTGATCTGGGGAGAGAACGATGTCAACGCCATGTAAAAATCAGTCTAAGAACAACAGCTAATACTTGGACAGCATTCACTATACAAGGAGACTTCAGAAAGTCTGCAGAAGAAAATGAAATTGAAGTACCAGTTTATTTTGGTGCAAAATATGTTTAGAAATCCATGCCTCGTTTTTTTTTTTTCAGTAATATGCATCTTTCAGAACTTTCCAAAGTCCCCTCGTGTTGCCAGAAACTGTTCATCTCTTCGAGTCTCACAACGACCCCGCGGGGTAAGTACTATGCCCACCATTCTTTTTGTCGTTGTTGTTAAAAGGTAAACTGAGGCACAGAGAGATTATGCGACTTCCCTAAGAGCACGCAGCTAGAAAGTGGTGGTGCGAGGATTCTAACCAAGGCCACCTGACGGTTCTCAACCTCAATGCTATGTGGATAAGTGGGCGCATTCTCTGCTTTAAAAAAAAAAAAAAAAAAAAAAGAATAGAACAGAAAAGAAGGGACTGGGAAGGATTTGCGTGCATGTTCCTGATGGGGTTTTGCAGTGACAACAGGGCTGATGGCATTTGAGTGCTTGATCAAGCCAGGCCTGAAGGAGCCACTCTGAGACCATGAATTGTGCAAGCCGGCATGCTGAGTGGCTCCAGTTCTCTGTAACTAGCAAGTGAAAGGTCGCAGCACAGAAGGGAAGGCAGCGGGCTGGGGGAGAGTGAGTCCAGATGCACTCACCGCAGTCCAGGTGTCTCGGCTGCACCAAGGCTGTGCGTTGGCCCTGCGGGGTGTAGCTCCCAGGACTGTGCAGAGACAAGACCCCCTGTGACACAGATGTCGTGCGTGCAGTTCTCCATGTGACTTTGGGCCTCGGCCTGTTCATTAGAGGCCTGGAACTGCAGCCGGGCAGCCAGCAGCCCATAGGCCAGCGACTGGTACCAGCTCTCCCTGTCTGGGAGCAGCTGGCTGAGCAGGGCAGTAGAGAGCGCTCTTAAGAGAAAGGCAAGAAGAACCGGAGGCAGCGAGGGTAGATGACTGTCTAGTGGGCATCTGCTGTAAGGGTATCTGAGAACAGGGCACGAGCTAGAGGGGCACGAAGGACCCAGGGAGGTTTGTGAATCTGGGACAAATGACAGCCTGTTAGAATGTGGGGAGAAGGATCCAGCAGAAACGGGGCAACTGACGGTGTAGACTCAGGTCAGAGGTGCATCAGAGTCCCCCAAAAAGCTGCTTAAACCCCAGACTGTAGGACCTGCCCAGAGCAGTGGCCTGGGGTGGGAGCCCAGAATTTGTATTTCATACCTGTTCAGGTGATGCCGAGGCTGCTGGCCCTTGAGAACCGCTGAGGTAGAGGAGGGCGGGAAGGACTGAGATGCGGGAGTCGTCACAGGGAAAGGCCTGCAAGGAGCCCACGTAGGAGGAGGGGTGA
>NW_006209766.1:775776-776814 GCF_000334495.1 Tupaia belangeri chinensis | reverse complement strand
GTGATCCCTTGGCTGAGTGAGGTGGGGAGTGGGGGGGATTGATCTGAGGGGAGAGCAGAAGGTGTGAAGAGGGGCAGGTGACGGTACCAGGGAGGCGGGAAGATGGCCCTTTGAGCTCATGGCCCAGTGTGTTTGGCTGACCGCCTGCAGGGGTGCATGCTTGCGGGGGTGTATGCCTGCGGGCTGTCTGCCCAGTGCTGGAGGGAGGTGCACTGGAGAAGGGGTAGGCCAGGAGGGATTGCAGAAGGAGCCTGGAATCGGAGAGGTAAAGAATGGGAAAAGGCAGGAGGGTCTGCGGATTGGGTGGCCAGTGAGGCCGACCAATGGCTGGACTCAGGGCACCAAAACCGGGTTGTGCAAGGAAGGGCAGAAAAGGTGGAACTGAGGCCCCGGGGGATGTGAGAGGTCTGTGGTGAGGACGAGACCCCAAGGCTCCATCTGCCTGGTTGAGTCCATCCAGTGACTTGCCTTCTGCGCCTGATTTGTCCACCTGTCTGTCAGTCTTCCTGCCTTCTGTCTCACCAGCTGTTCTGGACACGTCAATATTCTGTTTTTCTACCCACTTGGCATTCCCCCTGTCTATCTTTCCGTTCATAGGTTCAGCCCTCCTGTCTTCCTGTCCACCTGGCAGTCGGTCTGCCTTCTTGTCCATTTCTCGGCCTGTCATTCTGTCTGACTGCTCACCTGCTACTTGGCTCTCTGCCCACTGCTCTCCACAGCAGTCTCGTATTTGCGTGCCTGTCACTCCATGGCTGTCTTCACTCTGTCCTCCAGCACGGCTCCCAGCCTCTCTCAGCGCGTGTCCTGCCGGGCCATCCGATCTCACCACCAGCTCCTGGTCTTGGACCCAGCTGCACTAGGGCCTCTGGCACTGGGGGTCTCCTGCTCAGCTCCACCCCTGCATAGAACCAGAGGGAGAGCAGGGCAGATGTCTTCCGGAGCTTTCCCAGTGGGCAGGGTTGCCGCGGGCACCCAGGGCCCTAAAACTCCACCCCTGCATAGAACCAGGACAGGAGGCAGGCTGGAGCCACAGGTGCC